>NC_080792.1:48841647-49151290 GCF_028018385.1 Neofelis nebulosa
TTAGCACAAGATCCTTAAACCTGGGTGCCTGACCTCCTAGGGGTTCTGTGCACTTTTAAAACCAGAGGTGAAGTGTGTATGTACATATGCCCATTTTCCACTCTTTTCTAAAAGAAAGTCTACGTGATCCCAAGAAAGATTAGAGACCACTGTTCTCAAGCAAAGGCTGGTGCTAATGGGGTGGCAGGGGAAACAGGCAGGGCTCCAGATCCAGCCGTCTCTATTATATGAATCTAAGCAAGATGGCATTGTTGGCATTTTTAGTGTCACCATCACATACACACAAGTGTTCACAGTCCTAGGTGTCAGGGACAAAGAAGAGTGAAGAACCTTGGTCCCTGTTCTGGGTGGCTCCTGACATAGTATGGAGACAGGGGAAACATAGCTCTAAAACTTCCAGATTACTCTCACAGGCCAGAGCTTGGAATGCAGGTGAGCTCTGAGCTGTGCCCATTTGGCAGGGACACAAGGCCAATGGAATCATGGGGAACCAGAAGTCCAGGGAAGGCACGTGTGGTGGGTGGAGGTCTGGTGGGGGCCAGCCCCAGGTGGCTGGGGTTCCAGGGAGTGGCAGAAACTGAGGGATGACATCAGACTAGAAGTGAGAGGGCCTGGGTGGCTCAGTTAAGCATCCAACTCTTGATTTTGGCTCAGGTCATCGTCTCACGGTTCATGAGATCAAGCCCTGAATCGGGCTCTGCACTGACAGCATGGAGCGTGCTTGGGATTTTCTTTCTCTCTCCCTGCTCTCTCTCTTTCTCAGAATAAACAAACAAACAAAAAAAAAAAAAAAAAAAAAAAACAAAAGAAGTGAGAGCCCTCTCTGAAAGCTGGGTAGATTCCTAAAAATCACAAGGAAAAATAATAACACCTTGATCTGTCAAAAGTTAGATAATAACAAAACAGAAAAACTTTGTACAGCTTTACCAAGAAATAGAGGCACAAATGAAAAGACATGCAGGGCTGACAAGAAAAGCATATATACCATGGGAAGGTTCAATGCCACACCTTCTCCCACACCACCTGGGACAAAGCTCACCGGAATTATAAACCATCCCTTGGGTATGCATTCAACCATTCATTCATCACTTGTTACACACCTGAGACAAGGTACTGGGGAATCAAGGATGAAAAGAGCATAGTGTTGCCTTCAAGAACAACCTGGCAGAGGGCACCTGGGTGGCTCAGTTGGTTAAGCATCTGACTTTGGCTCAGGTCATGATTTCACAGCTCGTGGGTTCGAGCCCCATGACAGGCTCTGTGCTGACAGCTCGGAGCCTAGAGCCTGCTTCCGTTTCTGTGTCTCCCTCTCTCTGCCCCTCCCCTGCCCACGCTGTCTCTAAAATACAAATAAACATTAAAAAAAAAAAAAAAGTTGTGTTTTTTGTTTTTTTTTTTTTTAAAAAAAAGAACAATCTGGTGGGGAGACACATTAGGAGAGAATTCAAAAAATGGAGAATGCCCCAACAGGTATGTTCAAGGTGTCGTGGGAGCAAGAAGGAGGGAAGACCCTTGCTCAGGCCAGGTGGGGCCAAGGAGGAGCAAACCAGGGAAGTCTTGCTGGGCGTTAGCACTGAGAGGGACCTAGGCGATCACTAATCCAGGTGAGGGGACTGCCCAGCTGCCCAGGTCACATGTTAGCAAAGCCCAGGAGACGGCCATCATGTACAACACTATCTGATCATCCCTAAAGGGAAGTGCAAACTCTCACCTTCTTTGCAGCCAACACATGTGAAAAAAGGTTTTCATCTTTGCTCTATAACCTGAAACAGCCCTGCTCAGTCTGAGACATTCTGTTCCTGGATTCGGACACCTGTCCTTCAAACCTGAAGCCTGTCAAGATTCAGGACAAATAAGGCTCACTCTGATGCTGGTCTGTGCCTATTAAATTGGCTCTAAGACTTAATGCCTCATAATCATCAAGAGCCCATTTTCCCAGGTTCATAAAAACCCAGCAGTTGGCTTCTGCATTTAGACTAATAAAAAGCATGGGGGGGCATAAAGGGAACCAAGGCCCATCAACATTCTGCCTGAGGAGACTTGGCTGAGTGGTCTTGGAACCCAGAAACATGGAGTGGAAGGCTTGGAAGCATCCCTGCCACCCAACCCTCCAGAGGCCAGAGCGAAGGTGTGGAAGAAAGGGGACAGTCATGCTGTGGGTGCTCAGACATTCCTTCCAACAGCACTGAGGCTCTCAGGAGGAACATCACACCAGATCAAAATGCCGGCAGATCCTGGTTACACTTCTATTTCATCTTCTGAACATTACATACCAAGCACTCTGCCAAAGGCTTTATAGATATCTTGGTTTACTTTTTTTAATTAATGTTTATTTATTTTTGAGACAGTGTGCTGGCATGAGCAGGGGAAGGGCAGGGAGAGAGAAAGAGAATCCCAAGAAGGGTCCCGGCTGTCAGCTCAGAGCCCGATGTGGGGCTCGAACTCAGGAACCGTGCGTGAGATCATGATCTGAGCCGAAATCAAGAGTCAGATGCTTAACTGACTGAGGCACCCAGGTGCCCCTCTGGGTGTGTGTTTTAGGGTTTTATTTATTTTTGAGAGAGCACAGTCAAGGGAGGGGCAGGTGCAGGGGATCTGAAGCAGGCTCTGTGCTGACAGCAGCAAGCCCAATTATCGGGCTTTGAACTCATGAACCACGAGATCATGACCTGAGCCACCCAGGTGCCCCCCTCTTTGTGTTACTTCTAACCACATCCCTGTAAGGTAGGTACTACTCTGACTTCCATTTTACAAATGGAGAAACTGAGGTCCCAACATGGTGTGTAATTTGCCCAAGGCCTCAGAGCCAGGAGGTGGTAGGTAAGGAACGGGGCAAGGTCTACACTACACAGTCTGAGGTGGCACTTTGGAAATGCAGATTCATTCTCGTGTCTCGCCTCTTCCAGAACTACGGCTCACAAGAAGGAGTGGGACTGTCTTCCAGAAGGGAGCCGGGAAGGATGGAAGGCTGTTCAGTGATCCCTCCCTCCCACAGGGCTGGCTGACCCACTCAGGGCCACCGCCAAGCCAGGCAGGAGCCACCTGCCTTGAGGCCACCCGTGACCCCACAGTCGGCTGGCTCCAATTAGGGGAAACCAACGGAATTTCAAAGGAGTCTCGGGAGAATCTCTGCAGGTCACACACACCACTTCAAACCCCCTCACTACTTATGTGAGCACTGGGACATCTGTCCCACAGTCCTTTCAAATTCTGATGAGTTCTCCAGAAGTTTATTTCAAAAGAAGTGAAGCTCTTTCTGTCTCTGCTACCTTTGAAAGCTCTTTTAGCTTCAAACAACTTCAAAGTTTACTTTCCAATGAGAGCTATTTTGCCAAAGAAATAAGAAAGTTTTACCCAACTGGAGAAGAATGATGGGTTTTCAAAAAATTAACTTTGGAACTTTGCACTGGGCCAAGGCAAGCTTTGCTCTTGGAACTCTAAGGCTCCATGAACAGAGTAACTGTTTTCCTGACAGAGGCAGCTTCTTTGTAAAAGGTCTGGCGTTACGGGTTTAATGTATTTAACCACCAGACCAGGGTTTTAGGTGGCTGGAGCCTAGTGGAGACCCTGTATCACGGGTACCTGTTGTGGGGTCGAGGGGACCCTCCAGCACAGACGGGCTCGTGCAAACGTCTGACTGCTCTTCTGCCGCAGGACAGCCTGGTCCTTGTTGTCATCGGCAGGGATGTGGAGGGGGAGTTCCTCCTGAGGAACCAAGCGGAGGGGCCAGGGACTCTTCCTCCAGGTTCGACAGGCAGCCCCAGCCTGCAGGGCAGCTTTGCTCTCTGCCTTGCTTTTTTCTGCCATTAAAACGTTTTTTTATTGGGGCGCCTGTGTAGGTCAGGCAGATAAGAGTCCAACTCTTCGATTTAGGCTCAGGCCATGATCTTAAGGTTCATGGGATCAAACCCCACGTCGGACTCCAGGCTGACAGCGCAGAGCCGGCCTGGGGTTCTCTCAGCCCCTCCCCTGCTTGTGCACATAGGCGTTTTCTCTCTTAAAAAACAAAACAAAACTTAAAGAAAAACTTTTTTTTTATTGTGATAAAATTTGTGTAACATAAAATTGCCATGTCAGCCATTTTTAAGTGCACAATTTAGTGGCATTAAGTACATTCACACTGTTATGCCACCATCAGCAGCATCTCTAGAAATTTTTCATTCCAAACTGAAACACTGTGCTCTTATTAAACACAGACTCCCTAGGCCTCCCCCCACCCCTGCCCCCCCTCCCTGCTGGCAACCTCCACCCTACTTCCGGTCTCTGATTTAGGTCAGGTACTCCATGTAACTGGAATCACTCAGCATTTGTCCTTCTGTGTCTGGCCTATTTCACTTAGCACAATGTCCTCAAAGTTCATCCACTTCATGTATGTGTCAGAATTTCCTTCCTTCTTAAGGCTAAATAGTAGGTTCAGCCTTAGTAGTTTCAGCTATTTGGTTGAGATATGCGTCCATTGATAGAGACTTGGGTTGCTTCCACTTTTTGATATTTGTGAATAATGCAACAATGAATACGAGTGGGCAAATACCTGATTGAGTTCCACGTCTGTTTTTTTTTTTAATGCTTATTTATTTTTGAGAGAGTACGCATGAGTGGGAGAGAGGCAGAGAGAGAGAGGCAGAGAGAGAGAGAGAGAGAGAGAGAGAGAGAGAGAGAGAATATCTGAAGTAGGCTCCATGCTGTCAGTGCAAAGCCCGACATGGGGCTTGAACCCACGAACCTTGAGATCATAACCTGAGAGGAAGTCCGATGCTCCACCAAAGGAGCCACCTAGGCCCCTCCCCCCCCCTTTTTTTTTTTTAACTCTTAAAGAGCAAATTGGCAACAGTCCCATCAGATACCTCAAGGGTTGCCCTTGGGTGACCCTGAGGGGCCTCAGGTGTGAAAGGGGCAGCAGTAGTCCCAGGAGCTGCCACCGTCTGTCCTGCCCACAGCCATGGCTGTCACCCAGAGAGCTGCCAGCTCAGCTCTACAGTGTTGATGAGAAACTGCCTGTTGCTTCTAAGCGTGAGAATGGACAGAAGGGCACAAGCCCTTGCACGCCCCGTACCTTTGCACATCCTTCCACTCCCCCAGACACACCCTTCCTTCCATTGAGGGCAAACAACCTGCTGAGCTCCCCCAGGGCATAACTTAGGGTGCAGGGGCTCAGGTTTAGAATCGCCCCTTCCCTGCCCCCTCTTGCCTCTCTTTGCAGACAGAGCCCAGCCTTGCTCCCACTGTCTCCTGAGCATTGCTGTCACCGCAGCCCTGCACCTTCCCAGTGAATTTTCTTGACTAGCTCTCTAAGGGATTCACAGGTCCTTAAGTCCAGAACTAATTCATATTAGGTGTACAGTAAACACCTGAAAAATGACTGAACAAAATAATCAGCACCTCACAAATCCCCAAAACAATCAGCACCAAATTAACACTATACAGATTACAACCAGAATCTAACCAATATGATTTCCATAAGGATGGCACCTTGCTAGCCTTTTAAAGAGGAGTATTTTGAATGAATGAGCTAATAAAACCGCCAAAAAAAAAGGAGGCATCTGGTAAGTAAAACAGACTCTGAATTTCCAAACAGCTTTTGAAAAAACTGGCCCGCTGCTGGCCTGAGGATTCTCAGTTCGGGCGGTGAGGGGATGGTCCCAGGCTTATACAGGTTTCCAGCCACGTGAGAGGAAACATCCCCAAGTCTCCCAAAGAAGTCTGGAAAGTTTTTCATTTTTTTAAGTGAAAAACAAAACAAAACAAAACAAAAACAACAGACATGGAATTGAAATTACCATTAAGCAAACAGAAAAATATTAAAGCATACTCCCAGGAGATTAGGGATAATCATTTCCGCTGATAGTGATCTTGAGATTAGCTTTATAGAGTGAATCAAGCACCAGGCAGTGAATGAACGACCTGGTTTCTATTTCCAGCTTCCCCCGTCCTGGTTAAGTCATTCAGACCTAACTTCTACTCCTTGTTTTTTCTACTGTAAAATGAGGGAAATGCCACTCTCTCTCCTCCATTAAGATCTTCAGCAGAGAAATCACGCTCCACACAGAACTCACAAGACCCCTGACACCCACGGTGTCACCTCCACCGAGAGAATTCAAGACATTTCTGAGAATGCACTGCTACCCAGGCACCAACAGTCACACTCATCAGGATATGATTTAATGACAAGGGAGGCTGTTCATAAGGGCTTCCTCAGTGAAAGAAGAGAAACTTACAAATCGGTATGTGCAGTTTGGGGGAGGGGCAGAGAGAGGGAGAGACAGAGAACCCAAAGCAGGCTCCAGGCTCCAACTGTCGGCACAGAGCCCGACACAGGGCTTAAACTCAAGAACTGTAAGATTGTGATGCTTAGCTGACTAAGCCTCTCAGACGCCCCCCTAGTATTTAATAAGAGAGGATACAGGGGCACCTGGGTGGCTCAGCTGGTTAAGCATCTGACTCTTGATTTCAACTCAGGTCATGATCTCACAGTTTGTGGGATCGAGCCCAGGTCGGACTCTGTGCTGACAGCAGAGAGCATGCTTCAGATTCTCTCTCTCCCCCCCTCAATGTCCCTCCCATACACGTTCTCTCTCAAAATAAACATTAAAAAAATTTTAATAAAATAAAAACAGAGAACACATACATATACCATAACAACAATAACTGACAGATAATAACCCACCCATGTGTGTGCATGTCCTATACCAAAACATTAACTGGTCATCTCTGGGTGATAGGTTTATGGGTAATTTGAATTTCTGTTTCTTCTAAATGTCTCAAACAGGTATTCCTTTTTATTAGGAAAAAAAATACATAGTTTTGAAAAATGATGTATTCGTATTACATACAGATATAAATACATACTGTTATGGTATATCTAGGTAGTATTAAAGTATCAATTGACATCATTACTGAACAAAAAAAATAGGGGGAAGGGCAAGAAATAACAGGTTGATAAGATAGCCCATTATGATTAATTTCTTAACCAGTTGCTTACACACACATGAAAAAAAATTCGCTAGAATTGCTTCTTTCCAGCAGACAGGAAATCAGTCATTTCCCTTGAAATGTGAACTTTCAGGCACCAAATTTGATGAGAAATCATTGCATTCAAACCAACCAACCTTTGTAAATCACCCCTAAGTGAGAGATCATTTCTAGTTGGTGAGGGGAAAAAAGAGCAAAATCTTTAGTGTGATTTTTACCAACACTCATAGCACTATTTTCACAATAGCTGAAAGGTGAAAACAACCTGAATGTCCATCAATGGATGAATGCATAAACAAAATGTGCAATATCCACACCACGGAATATTATTCAGCCTTAAAAAGGAAGGAGATTCTAACACATGCACAACATGGAAATACGTTATGCTGAGTGAAAAAGCCAATTATAAAAGGCAAATACTGTATGATTCCACTTATATGGGACACGTGGAGTAGGCAAATTCCAAGACAGAAAGCAGAATAGTGGCTTTTCGGGGCTGGGGGGAGAAGGAGCAATGGGGAGTTACTGTTTAATGGGTACAGAGTTAGAGACTTGCAAGATGAAGAGAGTTCTGGTGATTAACTGCAAAACAATGTGAGTGTTTAACATCACTGACCTGTATGCTTACAAATGGCTAAAATGATAAATTCTATGTTATGTAAAGCTTAAGCATGGCGGGCTTACATGCTCTGTTCGGTTTGGTTGACGGATGCAGGGAGCAATTTCTGATGCACAGAAACCCATCTTTTCCCGACATCACACCCGTCTTTCAGCAGAGGCTGGCCTGTGGTTAAACCTCATGCAGGAAAAAAAAATCTCATTCCCACGTCTGCAATTGGCCACTCAGGTATAGATGCTTTAAAAAATACACTGGAAAACACAGCCCACAAGTGGCCCACGCACTGCCTACGCTGCTGGCTGATTTGGGGGCCCTGGGAGGTCAGGCCGCACACACTTGGGGCAGACCATCGCCATGACAACATTAGCCCGCATCAACTGGGAGGTGGGGGCACTGGCCGAGAAAAACACACACAGTCATGGGCTAAAGGGAGACAGCCTCACCCTAACTTGCAAGGTGAAATTAACCATTCATATCCAGATTCATATTCATTTCCGAATCCAAGTAGTCAGAGATGAAAGAGCCGTGAGATACTTCTAGGGTAAGCAGTGTTCTAGACTACAGAAAGTTTCTGAAACGATTCAACTTCCTTATGATGTTGCCCCCTTCAAAGAAGAGCAATGACAGACCACCTGGGTGGCTGCAGAGCCCCAGTGGTGGCATGGCACACCAGAGGAGAGCCCTGACTCTAGAACTTGTCTGGGTTCAAACGCCAGCTCCCTAACTGCTCAGCCCTGGGATCTCGGATGAACTAAACAATCACTCTATCATCTCTCTGTACCTCTTCCCTGGGTGAGTCCACCCTCTCCCTTGGCCTTGAACACGATCTACAGGCTGACGATGCCTAAATCTGTTTCACCAACCCGCTCGTTTTGGAGCTCCAGGCCCCCATGTGCCCAACTGCCTTCCTTAAACCTCCATGAGGCATTCTCAAGGGCAGCTCGAACTTCATGTGCCGAATTCAACCTCCTCCTCTCCCATTAAACCAATCCCCCCTTGGGCTGCCCTACCTCAGCTAGTGGTACCAGGAAGCCAAGTCACAAACCCAGGACTCATCTTTGACTCCCCAACACATCCACGTTCAGTGCCAACAAGTACTGCCCGGACTACTTCTGAAACAAACCTTGAACCCTGGTTTCCCAGCCTGGTCACAGCTCATCTCCTGGGTAGCCAGTGTGAACTAACTGGACCTTGTTGCCCTGGGCTTCAAACCCACTGAATGTCTCCCACTGCACGAAGAAGAAACTACAAACCCTTTAAAGAAGCCCACACAGCACGAAAAGTGTCCGTATCTCCCCCGCTGACCCCATAATTCTCAGCCACACTGGCCGTCTTTCATTTCTTTCCCCAAATAGGATCTTCCTAGCCACATGGCCTTGGAACATGTCATCATTTCCTCTACTGTCCGTATGTCTTTTCCACACACTCCTCACGTACCGGTGGCTTCTCTTCCGGCTGCTGAAGACACCTCTTTCAGGTAGCCTTCCTTGACTCCACCCCGTGGAAGCTGTTATGCCTCCTCCACTAATCTCTTCCACAGCCCACATTCTCTTCTTCCAGGACACTTAGCAGAACTTATACCCATATTTGTACTTACTTGTTTACTTCTCTGATTGTCTGCATCCCGTCCAGAACTCTAAGTTCCCTGAGGGTGAGAACCAATGACATTTTGTTCAACCCTCTCTGCCCAGGCCCAGCAAATGGTGTTTATCATCAATAGACATTTCCTGAAAAAATGAGCCTAATGGAAACCAACATCAGGTACATGCCCCCCTATGCTGCCTAAGTTTCTGGAAGGACATCAGGACATTAAGGGTACTAGGACATTAAGTAGCTGGTTATCTAAACTAACAATATCTTGCTCTTGCTTAAAAAGAACATAACACACCCAGAAATCATTAGAGGTGATTATCTAGATTATAAAAACTTGCTTCCAAAGGATTTATCACAATTTTATTTATTTACTTATTTTTGAGAGAGAGAAAGCATGAGTGGGGTAGGAGCAGAAAGAGAGAGAGAATCCCAAGCAGGCTCCACACGGTCAGTGTGGAACCCCCTGCGGGGCTCAAACCCATGAACCATGAGATCATGACCTACACCAAAGTCAGATGCTTTACTGACTAAGCCACCCAGGTGCCCCTATCACAATTTTTTTTTTTTTTTTTAAAGAGTCTAGATGATATGGGGGCATCTGGGTAGCTCAGTTGGTTGAGCATCTGACTTCGGCTCAGGTCATAATCTCAGTTTGTGAGTTGGAGCCCCGTGTTGGGGAGCCTGGAGCCTGCTTCGGATTCTATGTCTCCCTCTCTCTCCCTCTCACACTCCTCCCACTCACGCTCTTGCTCCCTCTCTCTCTCTCTCTCTCTCTCACACACAAAAATAAACATTAAAAATTTTTTAATAAAAAAAAAATCATGTTGCTACTTTACAAATGTGGTTCTTTTTTTGCCTTAGTGAAAAAGAAAAAAGCAATCCAAAACACATAAAGCATGATGCCACTTACAAAATACAATATGCAGGCACACGCACATCTTCGAACTCTGAAAGCACAGTTCGTGCCCACATCTTGTGACTGGTCTAGTCCCGGTGGTCACGGGTCCGGGAAACGGGGGACAGGGGGTGGAAGAACGACGGAACCCCACCCCAGGAGTAACACCAGTGTTAGCAGTAATGGGGCTACAGCTGATTTTACTTAGATTCTGTCATTCGTTTTTAACACAACTGTAATTTAGATACAACTTTTCTGACACACAGATTCCCAAAAAGTATCAACAAACCGTTTTATGAGAAAGTATGAAGGCAAAACATAAC
Source organism: Neofelis nebulosa (assembly GCF_028018385.1). Lineage (NCBI taxonomy): Eukaryota > Metazoa > Chordata > Mammalia > Carnivora > Felidae > Neofelis > Neofelis nebulosa. The sequence continues at coordinate 48,852,047 of NC_080792.1, forward strand.
AGATAAAGCGAGTGTTGGTTTCTGGGTTTTGTTTGTTTGTTTTCATTTTTCAAAGCAAGATTTTTATCCCAGTCCACAGGCCAGCTCGTGTTTAGAAGGGCCCTTCACCTGAGCACCTGGCTGGCTCAACTGGTGACACATGCAATTCTTGATGTAGGGGCTCTCAGCTCAAGGCCCATGCTGGGTGTAGAGATTACTTTAAAATAAAATCTTAGGGGCACTTGGGTGGCTCAGTTGATTGAGTGTCCAACTTTGGCTCAGGTCATGATCTCATAGTTCATGAGTTCAAGCCCCATGTCGGGCTCTGTGCTGACAGCTCAGAGCCTGGAGTCAGCTTCAGATTCTGTGTCTCCGTTTCTCTCTGCCCCTCCCCCACTCATGCTCTGTCTAGCTCTCAAAAATAAACATTAAAAAACATTAAAAAAATTAAATCTTAAAAGAAGGGGAACTTCGCGGACAAGGGAGTCTCAGGATGAAGACCAGACAGGAATGTATGGCCCCTGCAAAGCATGTCTGGGAACCATTTGGAGAAACTCCCGGGACCACCACCTCCCACCCTGACATTGGGCCTTCTACTGACTTCGGACAGCAGATGGGCTGAGGTCCCTTCAAGAAGGGCCGGCTGGACAGACGCGCCAAGGCAAGGACAGCGCACGGCCATGTGGCATCCACTCTGCACACCGTGTGCCTGGCCCCAAACCTGGGCGCAGGGCTTACAAAAGAAAACTAGAAGAGGACTTTGCCTGTGACTTTTCCCATTTCTCAATTCAAGACTTTAGTAATCCATCACCAAAACACCTACTTGAAAATCAACACGTCTTTTTGAAAATCCTTGCTTGGAAGAATCTTATCTTACGCAGGCAATTTCAAAGGAGCCATAGATAAGAATTACCTTATAATTCTCCAGAGACTCGCAAGAGTCCAGGCACGATGTGAGGATGTTTTAACTTGACAGCGAGTTTAAAAAAACAAAACTCAAAAACCTTTATCATTTTTTTCTACCTAGACCTTTCGATGAAATGAAAAAAAAAAAACCAAAAAAAAACCCATGAATTCTTTTGAGAAAAATATAAAGAACCTCTATAATATAGCAGACTAATTTTAATCTCACTAGGACCAACAACCTTTAGTCTGTGCATGTGTTTTAATTATTTATTTTTGAACTTAAACAGAGGTCTTTTATAAACTCACACAGCCAGGATCATCTGACTGGAATCTATTTAGCAGTGTTATCTCACACCGTTGCCTCGGGCTGAGCAAACGCAGCCTCCGAATAAAGAATTACTTGTTCACTGATAAAAAGCGTATACTAGAAAAAACGATTCTAGTGTAAAAGGTCTACTTCAGATGTGTCACAAAACACTTGCTTATAGGAAAGGTGCCCTGTTCTCTTGCTAGGAGTTTTCAAATAAGACAACTTTATACTTTATTATGGGCTTAGACCATGAATCCAAGCAGGTTAGGCAAAGCAAAATTTACTATTTGATAATAGGACAATCATGACTTCAGGTCTGCATTTTTCTGTAAGCAAATAACAGAAAGCCTCCACCACCATCCTCCAGGGCTGGCAAGTTCCAAACCCTATTTCCAGGGAGCAAATAGGAATCTCCTCTGTTGCTCTCCTAGTCTACTGCCCTATGTCCTCGCTCCAGACTGAAGCATCTCCTCTAAAGAATTTTGTGAGACCTGGGTTCATGGGGGGGGGGACAGAGAAATGCAGAAAATTAACCTGACTGCCCCAAATCAGGGCTTTGAGAGAAAAGAAAAAGAATCGATTTTCCAAATAACTACCGTACCAGAATTGTACAGATCTGGAAATATCTTTACGTTCTTTGCAATGGTCTTCTGCTCGTGACACCAAAGGTATTACCAAGGAAATGGGCTGGCTGCCACAGGTCTGCTTAGAAAGATACAGGTCTGATGGGTCCGGGGATAGCTTCTGTTTGAGGACCTTCCACACGATATGGTGTCCCCATCCCTGTGGGGCACACAACTGCTTTTTACTGACATGGCTACCAGATGCTGACTAGCAGAAGGAAGGAAAGGAAAACTCTGGCAATTTTAAATACTTAGTAGCTGTAAAGATGGAGATCTCGGGGTGACATGAAAAGATGCTCTTTATAGGTGTTAATCATGCTCTGCCTTGTGACATCTCATATTCTTGCCTTCTATCACTCGAATGTTCACTGGCAGGGACTATTAAACCCAGCAGGTGCCCACTCATATTTGCTCATCTGATTAGCTGTCCACTCACCAAAAATGACACAGACTTGACAAAAGTCTGTTTAATCTGCTGACTACTGACAGTCAAACTGGATAAATAAATCCCTAAAACAGACTTTCTAGGTCTGAACCATGTCATCCAAACGGATCAAAAGGACTGGAAAATCGCAAAATCTCCTCTTAGCTCTGGGCTGTGAAATTACAACCAAACGTTACCATTTGCCTAATTTTTAGAGTCATCATTGATGGACTCAACACGAATCTCCTGAGTACCCATCCTGCTAAATGATAATCACGGCTAACACAGAGGGTTACAATGTGCCAGGCACAGATCAAAGCACTAAATATGAATTAATTCACACAATTCTCACATGAACCCCACACATTGGGTGCCATTACTATTTTTATTTACAAACCATGAAATCAAGAGTCACAAAGGTTTTACTTTACTCATCAATTACCCAAAGTCATACAGGTAGTGAGTAGCAAAGTCAGGATTCAAGGTAAGTCTGGTGCCTAAATTTATGCTCTTAGTCACAACGCATGCCACCTTTATCTAATGAGATCACTGAGAAACTGTTAGGAAGATAACTTTCTGGACAGTATTAAAATAGGATGTTAGCCTTCAAATTCTATTGTTTAAAGCACTTGTCCTATGTTGCACCTACACCTCTCTGCACAGCATGGTGGGAAGAAAACAGTGTTCAGAACCAGAAACGCAGATTCGATTAAAATACCGGGACCCGGGGACAAGTCAGCTCTCCAGTTCTTGGTTTCCTCATCAATAAAGGGAAGACAATAAAGCCAGCCCTTCCCCTGTCAAGGGTGGTATCAGGAATAAATACGAGAAGGCATGGAGGCAGGCCTTTGTAAAACAGAAAACACACTCCTTCCAAGACAGCCCCCAGCACACGGCAAGCACTTAATACCTGAATAAAGTCCAGTTGATTCTCATTATTTGCCGATTCTATACCTGTGAATTCACCTACTTGCTCAAATTTATCTGTAACTCCCAAATCGATACTTACAATGCTTTCACAGTCATTCATGGACAGGTGCATAGGCAGAGCAGAGGAAATTGTTGCAAGCTGAGGTGACAAGACGAGGCTCTGCCCTCCTGTCTCAGCTCCCATATTGTAAACAAGTGTGCTTTTTTGATGGACTTTCAGTGTCACATTTTTCACATTTTTGTTGGTGACTTTGCTGTTTAAAATGGCCCCCAGGCAAAAAAAACCTGAAGTGCTATTTGCTGTTCTGTGCAAGACGGCTGCAATCTGCCCAATGGAGAAACACGTGTCTGAGAGAAGCTTTGTTCGGGCATGAGTCACTGCTGGCTGGAAGTTCAATGTGAAGGACTTAATAGCTATTAAAAAAGGTATCTTCACACAGGACCACACATAAAACAAGGTTATGTATTGACTGGTTGATGAAAATGTGACCAGAGGCTCACAGGATCCCAACTCCGTCCCTCTTTTAGGAGCTCTCAGTGCTCAGTGTCTGCAGCTAATTCAGACTTTCAGAACAGAACTTTCTGAACTTTCAGAACTTTCAGACTGTTCAGCTAATTCAGAACAGGACTGCCGGAACAAGAATAACTATACATGTAACCCCAGAAAAATGTGGGTTTGAATTTTGGGGGTCTATTTATACAAGGATTTTTTTTTTTTTTTTTTTTTTTTTTACAGTACTATGCTCTAAACTCACTTTTCTCTTATGATTTCCTTAGTAACATTTTCTTTCCTCTTCCTTACTTTAAGAATTTGGTATATAATACATATAACATACTGTTTATGTTATTAGGAAGGCTTCCAGTCAACAGCAGGCTATTAGTCAAGATTTGGGGGAGTCAAAAGTTCTATGCAGATTTTTTTAAATGTTTATTTGTTTTAAGAGAGAGAAAGAGCACTCATGTGCATGTGCATGGAGGAGAGGCAGAGAGAATTCCAAGCAGGCTCCACACAGTCAGAGCAGAGCCGGACACAGGGCTCCATCTCACGGCAGGGAGATCATGACCTGAGCCAAAATCAACACTTAACTGACTAAGCCACCCAAGTGCCCCCAAGAATTTGGTATATATTACATATAACATACCAACTTTGTGTTTCTTGACTGCTTATGAGGAAGGCTTCTGGTCAACGGCAAGCTATTAGTAGTTAGGATTTGGGGGAGTCAGAAGTTATACGCAGATTTCTGACTACGGGGGGGGGTAACCCATGTTGTTCAAGGGTCAACCGTATAAGCCAAAAATGTTATAATAAAAATCCATTCCCTCAGAGTAGATGCAGCTAACAGAGGAGGACAAAACTGGGATGGGCTAAAGAGGAAATGTAAAAGTATTTGCATCACTCAGTCTTGGCACCCTCCAGGTCTCTGGCCACAGCTGAGAAGACTTTGACCAACATTAGCCCCAGTGAGCAAGGGCAAGGGCTCTCATCCTTTTGTTCCAACATACAGGGAGCTCAGGAGGGCATGGCAGCCTCACTTCTCTGGGCCTCTTGAAGGTCCCTTCTCATCCATCTGAAAATCTGCAGCTTGGCCCCTGTAAGAAATACCAAGGCCCATCCGGGGGCTGTGGAGTGACCTCACTCTACTCTACTCCTGCAGTTCTGCAACCGCTCAGATCTGATATTCCTGTTTTCCAGACTGATTCTCACCAAAGTCTGACAGCATCCAAGGTACAGAGCCAGAATTCAGACTCCGCTCTCCCAGCCATCCAGGCGACTTTGCAACAACTCCAACGGGAAAATCAGCACATACTCTCACACAGCAGCACCTTTTAGAAAGCATTCGGGGAACACAGCAGAGGCGTCAGGCCACTCAAAACTCATTTTATGAGTCATTCAAATGCCAGCAAGAAAAACGGCCTGTAGGGGAAGGGAACACTGTTGAGTCCAAACCGAAGGAAGACTCAAGACCAAAGGTCACGTTTTTGAAACCATAGGGGGAAATGGACAAGCCATCCCATGAGCCAGGGTCCTGCCACAGGGAGACCACACGAAGCCGGCTATCCCAGACAGAAGTGTTCTTGTGCTTCTCTTCTGACCTGAGCTTGAAGGAAAATGGAAACGAAACTACTAGCTCTGGGCATGGTTACACGGGGCTGAGCCAGCTCCCAGTGCAAGCGGGAGATGCCAATGTTAATAAAATGTCACCTCAACTGCTTTTGCCAGGGTTATAAAAAGAAACAGGAGACCTCCTCCCTTGGGGATCTTCTGTTAATTGCCATTTATAAAAGTTCTGTTTGCTAGGCCTGGAATATGCATTATTTTCCCTTTGAAAACAAAAAAGAAACTTCTAAAATATCAATCAGCATTCCAAATGGCAAAGTGATTTGTTTTCCAACTCACACTCTCGGATCAGCTCGGTAGTCTGAAATGCAGGCATCTGGTAACAATTTGTGACAATATAAAATCAAAGCTAAACTCCCGGGTAAATATATATATTTTTAGCCCAGATTTCACCAGCCTGCACGTATCTTATCCATTTCCTTATATTCCAGCCTTGACTTTTATTTTCCTGGCTCCAAAAGAACTAGAGTCACACATAACGAATGTCACACCTCTTAATAAGCTCCACAGGCTAAATTCTTTCCAGCTCTGAGAAATACAGCTTGCAGAGAGGGTGTATCCAGCCTGGGCGACTGGATTGAAATATATCCTTCCCATCTCTTCCAATCAGCCTGGCCTCAACTGCAGCATTGCATTTGCAGCAAACAGGGCTGAATAAAAAAACCCCATTTAGTCCCTCTCTTTACACATAGCTGCTCCCCATGGACACATCCATACTCAAACATGGGCTGAACAGGTAAACGACACCAAACACTACCGTATATTCTTAGACAGTGACAAGTGTTGGAATAGTACAAGCTCCAAAAAACACCACCTGGATCCTCAGACAAAACCCCTTTTGCTCGGGAAGGTCACAAAACTTGTTTGGATAAAACGATGCACGTGTCAAAGGCAATAAAGCACAGTGGCAGAAGTATGGTCTTACGGGTTAGACGGGATCCCTGCTCTGCCCAGCTCTACATGACTTGGCGGGAAAAGTAAACTCCCTAGAGTTCAGTTCCCTCACTTACAGGGTGACGTCAGTCCCTACAAAATCTGCAGAGAACCAGCAGGGTACATGGGCTGCGATAATCACGTCAGATTTTTACTGAGAACTCACTATGTGCCAGGCGCACTGTGCGAAGTGCTCTACAGAAATCATCTGGTTTCATCTCGGCAGCCATGGCATGAGGTATCTGATTATTAAGTGCTATTTCCTCCTCTTTAGAGAGGAGAGCTGGGTTCCACAGGGATTATGGAATCTGCTTAAGGTCACACCCGGGAAGTGGCAGATCTGGGATGTGAAGCGGTTTCCGTATGGCTCCATCGCTCAGAATGCCAGTGTTCAGTAAGCATGCCGTGATTATGAGAAATCACCGAGAAAACCAGAAAAAGATGCGACTGTGGCTGGCATCCCGGCCGTACTGAGAATCACCGAGCAAGTATGAAATCACCCCGACACTGCGTCCTTGTCTAGTTCCTGCAGCCGACCATTGTGCAGATTCGCAAGCACATCTTTTTCTCGTGGAGATCGTATCTTTACCCTCCACGTTCCAGATCACCCAGACTTCAGCACCTGGTAATTAACTGCAACTATGTGCAAGCGGAATTAGGAACTGTTTGAAAAATCTTATGATCTCAAGGAGCTTTTTGTTTTCTTTAAAAAAGAAATTGTATGTCTTCAACTGAAATTAAATGAATAAAAACTGATTTATGGGGTTTTTTGCAAATCGAGATGCTCAACATTCACCTTAAAAGGTAATTATTAGAATTTTTAGGCCAAAAAACTTGGAAATGAGCATTAACTTGAGATCGTGTCTGTCTACGCAGAAATATCATTCTCCCCTTTGAGAGAAAAAGGAAAATGTATGCACTTCAAGCTATTTGGAGGGTAAAAGCATAAGCTTGGTGGGGTGGGGTGGGGTGGGGTGGGCGATGGAGATAGTGAGAAGCGGGTTTTCAGGTCTGTAATTTGTCTTCAAGCTAGTGTTTCTTTAACCCCTTGGCATTGGATCATGCCCGTGCCCCCCTCCCTATACCAGGGCTAGCACTACCATCCTGTCAGTCCACACACTAGAAACCTGGGGGTGTCCTGGATGCCCCGGTCTCTGGTCTCTCCCACCCTCCACGGCCAATCCATCTCCAAGACCATTCCGCCACATTGCGAGCCCTAAATCCCTGTGGAACCCACCCACTTCCCCCCACTCCCATCACCACCAGGCTCATCCAAGCCATTTCCTTCCTGGACCACGGTGGTGGACCCTGGTTTCCTCCCTCCCACCTACGGCTCCCCGCATCTCATCCTCTTCCATGCTGCAACGGAACAATCATTTCCAAACAGAGGTCTCATTCTGATTCCACCCGGATGGAAATCCTCTGATGGCTTCCCAACCAATCTTATGATGACAATCAACATTCTCGGTGCAGCCCTGACTTCACCTGCTCTCCTCATTCTCTGTGCTCTAGTCACGGCCCTTTGTCTGCTTCCTCCAAGGCTCTGAGGCTGGTCCTGTGGACTGCCCCAGTCCTCCCGGCCCCCACTAACTACCCACCCGACACCTGCTCACCCTTCGGACCTTAGTTCAGTGGAAACCCCTGGAAGCCAGCCTTCCCCACCACACCTGGGTCGGACCCACCATGGCACTTATGCCCACCTCCAACAGACCCGAGGACCTCCCCACTGCAAAACACACCAAAGCAGCCATCTTACACTTGCTGGGTGATTATCCAAGTCTGTCTCCAACTGGATGTAAGCCCCGTGACGATGGGGACCACCAAGTCACCTACAATTTCTGTCAATTCTATTCGATTTGCAGTCCGTCACCCCCTCACCATCTCCACCCTAGGCCAGGCCACCATGTCTCTTGGCAGGATACTCACCTGGAAGCAGGAGGCTCACAGATTTCTGCCCACATGCATGCCTGTCCTCCTTCGAGCTGTTTGCCACACAGCCATCAGTGGGCCTTAAAGCGTAAGCCAGGGAGCACGGCTCCCCTTTGTAACTCTCCAACCGCTTCTAACTGCAGTTGTAAGACAGTGGGAATGCCCCACCATGTTCTATGAGGCTTTGCTGGCTGTGGCCCTGCCCAGTTGTGGGGCCTCAGCTCCCTCTGGGCCCCCATTCACCAAGGTCCAACTACCCTGGCCTTCTTTTTCTTCCTTAAACATACCATGTTTCCATCTCAGGGCCCTAGGACACATTGACCCCAGTGCCTGAAACCCATGTCCCACCCTAAGTGGCTAACTGCTTTCTCATCTTAGAAAAATCTTTCTTGGCCACTAAGTTTAAGAGATGCTTACAGACCTCAATGATTCCCTCCACAGCATTCTTCAGAATTTGCTTTATGTAGTTTTTTATGGTTGCTCCTTTTTTGCCCACCTCCCACACTAGAGACTAAGACCTATCTCTGATGGCAGGGACCCCCAGGTCGCTGGTGCCCCACAGTATCCCCAGGCCTTGGCACAGGGCAGAATGCTTTCAACAAACCTGTTGGAATACTTGGACAAACAGCTAAGACCTTCAAACAGAGGTAAATAGGAAATGCTTTAGGACACATAAAAAAAGAGAAGAGGTACTATCACCAGAGAGAAGAGGCAGGGAAAGTTAGTGTGAAAGGGACCCCTCAGAGCCGCGTCTAGAAGTTCACTAGATGGATGGAAGGGAAGGTACAGAAAAGGAGGGATGAGCCTATGGCAGTTGTGTGGAGCCTCAAACCTGAATTATCTGGACTTTCGGCAGAGCCCCGCATCAGGAGAGAGCTTCCACTGATTTGCACCAGGATAAATGCGGTGAAGCAAAATAAAAATGCTTCACCTAACACCAGACACTGTTTACATCTTCCAGGAGGTACAACAGAGCATGAGACACACAGAACTTTGTCTATAGCGCTGTTCCCAGACCTTGCATGGGCCCCAGATGCACTTCAGCGGCCTTCAGAGACAGACTGCTGGGCCCCACCTCCAGAATTTCTGATTCAGGACGGCTGAGGTGTGGCCTGGGAAACTGTATTTCTAAGTTCCTAGGTGATGCTCGGGCTCCTGGTCCAGAGACCACATTTGAGAACAAATGGTTTACAGCCAAAGAACTGAACAAAAACACAACTGCTCACCACAGAGTTAAGGTTTCCCCCCACGGCCAAATAAATCCCACAGAGCCCCAGCCACCCACAGACATGCCTTCAGGCTGTGCTTTGGGACTTGGGTCCTTTCCCACAGCCAGGGAGAGAAGGCTGGTCCATACGGACAGAGAGCCAAATCCAAGTCTAACTCTGAGACCCCACCATGCCCATTTCCTAGGGCTGCCATAACAAATTAGCACAAACTAGGCACCTTCAATACACAGAAATTTAATCTCTCACAGTTCTGGAGACTAGATGTCCAAAATCTGGTGTTCCCAGGTTGGGTTCCCCTGGAAGCTCTAAGGAATAGCCCTTCCTTGCTTTTTCCCCCGCTTCCGATGCTTGCTGGCAATTCTCTGGCTTCTATCTCTGTCTCCATCTTCCCTGGGTCTCTCTGTCTCTCATGCGTTCACTTGGCCTTTTGAGGACACCGGTCACTGGCTTTAGGACCTACCCTACTCCAGGAGGGCCTTATCTTAACTCATTACAGCTGCAAAGATTCTATTTCCAAATAAGGTCACCTTCTGAGGCTCCAAGAGGACATGAATGTTAGGGGACACTATTCAACCCACTCCACACCTCAAGAGCTGCACAGGTGGGTGACCCAAGGGACTTCAGAGATCATAGGTAAAGCTGAGACCGGGGCCATGCCCTGAATCCATGTCACTATGATGACAAGCTAGGGTCCCATGTCTGTGATGGTCAAAGGCCCTGGCACTGCTTCTGCATTCAGACCCCCATCTTCCTCTGGGACCCCTAAACCAGCTTCATCACTGAGATTCCCTCCCCACAGGGAGAAATTTCTAAGCCTCCATGAACCCCCTAATACTCTTCCTAAAATTCTGCATGTGTAAAAAAGTAAATGAACTCTCTAAAAATGAGAGATCGTGAGGGCTATAGCATCTTCAAGGGAAGAGAGCAAAGGTACACCTTCTAGAATTGTCTGTGGAGGTAGCAGTCCTCCACGTATGCCCTAGGGAAGCATCTTCCACATGCTTGCGTGTGGGCCAGACCAGCTGTTGCCCTTAACCTCACCACTTTGCTGTTCCAGGAGGACAATGCTGAACATGTGAATTCAGCCCTCCTTGATTCTCTGTCCCTGAGACCTTTATTTTGGCAACGGAAATTGTCAAGACTCCAGTGTAAATAGAGGCAAAATGCAGTGCCTAATGGAAGGGGTATCATTTTCCTTCACTGCTCTGATTTTACTTTACTACTATTTACGAAGTTAAAACTGCAGCAAATTATCTGTTCAGTGTACCACAGCATAAGCTCCACCAAAGCAAACACCTCCAACTCCAGATGATCTTAGCAGACCTTGTCAGGTTTCTCAACTGCTTCTCAACAGACCACATAAGGCACTAGGCAATTGTGAGTGGAAGTAACAGCTACTATTTTACTGATCAAACCACCAAGGGTCAAAACTCTGCAAGGTGGTTCACGGTACATTCTCATTTCAGTGCTTGCAATACCCCAAAAAGGCAGGAATTCTTATCCCCCTTCTATAGAGGAGGACACTGAGGTTCAGAAGGATTAAATGAGAGAGCTGTCTAACTCCAAAGCTGGTCTTTCCAGTCTTGAATCTGTTCACCCAATTTGCTGAGAAGTAAGCCAAGCAGTGAGCGGTGAGAAGCAGGAACAGGCAACAAACTTATTTGGAGCAAGATGTTGTTACTGGGGAAATTTTCCACAACCAGGCTTCTGTGGCCCGCCCCAGAGGTTATCACGTGAAAATCAGCATCCACGCCTGCTGAGAGGCGCTGGCTAGCCAAAACCGTGGCGCAGAATTTTTTCGTACTTTAACACACTGAATACAAAATTCCTGCTCTGCCATATACACAGTTCATGTTCTTCATGGTCTTCATTTGCTAATCTATAAAATGGCTACCACACTGCCTTTTTGAAATGACTTCATGAAATTATATGAAAATATTCGGCACAATGTAAAGCCCCAAACAAGCATGTAGAGCTTCCATCATCAGATGTTTTGTCTTGTGATGGAGAAATCGAGTCCCTCAAGTACCCACACATTACTTTGGACATCTGTAATCTTATCTTCCTTCTTCACTATTCCCCCTCCAAAAGCAAACTTGATTCAACTCATTAAACGTAATACTTACTGAGAACTACCTTTCAACAGATCAACCATTTGTCCCCTAACACGCCAATGTTTGTCCTTAAGCAGAACTATAGACTTTACTTGTCCTCCAGCTACTGACATTCTTCTCTTCCTAAGACAAAGTAGACATTTTGTTCTCATAAATCTTTGGGTTAATGAGTAAAATGCTTTAAAATTAAAAAAAAAAAAAAATCAATGTGCTATGCATATATAAATCTTTGGTATTCTCAGGATTTTAGTATTTTCTTCTTGAACGGTTTGTTATCTACCATGGAATTGAACTTAGGCATAAGTACACCCTGGCCTTTAAATCAAGCACAAGACCGGCCCTTTCTTTCATGCATACACATTTTATCACGATATTCCAAGTCCTAAACTTCTAGCACTTGCATGTTCCGCTTTACAAGCTTTTGTCTTTGTAACTAAGCGTGCAGCAATAAACTCCAAACTACGTTAATGATAACCCTGTTAAATATAAACTAGCGTGCAATTATCCAAAATGCTAACACAAACAAAAAAGGGGGAAAAAGACACAAGGAAACTCCGACTGGTTTTTAAAAGCCTCCAAGAACATATAATCAAACAAAAATAAAAATATAATATCACATAGTTTGTAAAAGAGAATAATAGCTAATACTTTTGTGATTCCCACACATAATATTAGACAGTGTGTTTGAGCCCCATGGTTGTCTGTGAAAAGCTTGCTTTTTAAATTGCACGTAGGCTGAAACTTTTTTTTTTTTTTTTTTTTTTTTTTTTTGAGATGAAAAGTAAGTGGTGGTGACCCTTGGGAAATTCACAAAATTATGTCAAGTAACTGATTCTTATAAAAACCTCTGGTTTTCAACACTCTTTCCCCTGATGGTGACATTTTGTACAGCACTCCCAAAGGGAGAATGGAACCAGAAGATATGTAGTGTGGCCTTGGTACACGTGCGGATAAACCAGCTCTCTGGAAGAAAGGGAAAAAAAAGAATCCCTGATTCCCTGAATCATAAAGCTGACTGATTCCCACAGTGTAAATACTCCTATTAGGACTGATTTCAGACTATCAACCACCTCAGATTCCCCAGTTGGTTGTTTCTGCCACGTCCGTAGGAGCCAACTATCACACACCAGGTCTAGCAGAAACCAGCTTAGAATCCAGAGAAACCGGAGTTCAAATCCCAGCTCTAGATCCCAGTTAGGCCTTAGGCAAGTTTCCTTAACCCCTCCAAACCTCAGCCTCCATAGCTCTAAAATGGATAGAATCCCTGTTCCTCAGGATTGATGAATAAATGAAACAAAACAATGCATGTAAAGCACACAGGTCATTGAGAGGCACTCAGAACTCCGTAAGTGTTCCTCCCCTCCCCGGGGAAGGGGAGAGGCAGACATGGATGCAGTGGGTGGGATGGGGCTACAACTTAGATCACCTGTCTCACCCCCACGACGGGGACAGAAACACTCAAGTGGGGAGGTTCCTTGTTGTAAGATTGAGGAAGGAGGTGGTAGGGAGACTGTGACCAGTGCATGAAAATACAAGACCTAAAAGGTTGGAGGGGGTTACCAGGATTATCAGGGGGACTTTGAGGGCAACGTTTTAAGAGGTTTTGCCAAATTTCCCTACTAACAGGCTCGGAATGTGGGTTTTGTTTGGTTCTGTGGTTGCTCTATAGAGGCAGCTGCTCCATTTTGCTGAGAGCCAGCCCTAGGTCATCACCAGCAAGCCCCTAAGGGGCCGGCAACGAAGGAGGGGCCTGGCAGGTATGCAGAAACCCACAGGGAAGGGAGAAAGTCTATGCTTCCAGGAGAGTGTGCTCAGTGCCAAACGTGAGGGCTCTGCAGGATGACGGGTCAGAAAGGAAAGGGGCATCCGATGGGAGTAGAGCCAGGACCCTTCCCATGGAGAAGAGTGTGAGTACCTGACCCTGCGGCCCCGTGGAAAGCCAGCACAGCATGGAAATGGAGGGTAGCATGGGGTGGGGTGGTGGGGGTGGCATTCAGGGTGGGGGGGGGTGGGGGGGGCGGGGCGGAGGTTGTGAGAGGTGGCCACACGTGAAATATACAGAATTCAAAACTGACAAGAACTGAAAGTTCCCTCTATCAGCCAGGGGGAGAAGGAGTAGGTCCAAACAGAAGCCAGGAGGCTCCAAAGGCAGAGACAGTGAGGGCAGGCAGGGAGGGACAGGGGGCCAGTGCACACCTCGGCGGTACAGAGTGTGTCTGGGGCGGGGGGTTGCACACTTCTGTGAGGACTCAGAATAAATAGTTTAGGCTTTGTGGACCATGTGGTCTCCGCCACAACTACTCAATTCTGTTCGCGGAGCACAAGGGCAGCCAAAGACAATACAGAAATGAACGGGTGTGGCTGTTTCCCAGAAAACGTTATTTATAAACAGCCCGTGGGCCACAGTCAACCGACCCCTGAGTTAGGGGAAAGGGTACGGAGGGAGAAGATTCAGAGGGTCCAAACAAAGGAAACACACCCAGAAAGGAGGTAGGATTACTCCCATTTCATGGATGAGAGCCTCATGACAAGGTAAGGGGCAGGGCCAGGGCCACAAACAATTCTAGGAGTGCCAGGCTCACGCTCCTGTGCCACTCCTATTCTGTAAACTACAGAAGGCACTTCGTAAAGCACGAGATGCATAAAAAGCAGCAAGAGAAAAAAAAAAAAAAAGCAGCAAGAGAAGTGAGAAGGATCTAGATGTGGCTGAAGAGAGTTCTGGAAGCAGGGCAGGCACTGGGCAAGGCTGGATTACTGGAGTCCCAGGAATCCTTGTCCACCTTGGACCGTCCTCTGGGCCCTCACCCACAGAGGTCCTCCCTGAATGACAGAAAGGCAGACACCTAAATAAGGAAACCACAGGGTTAGCAAATGCCCTTGGGTCACTTAGGCCACCTTCTGCCCAGTTCAGCTGGAGCCAACTGAACAAGCATTTACAAGCCTGACTCAAACCGCAGCACAGAGTGGAGCGAGCGGGTGAGGGCACGGACTCCGGAGCCAGACTGCCTGCGTTTGAACCCGGCCCCCGTGTACGGGCTCCGGGACCGTGGGCAAGTAATTCAACCTCTGCTTCAGAACGGGGGTGACGCAGGGGCACCTGGGTGGCTCTGTCGGTTAAGCATCCAACTCTTGATTTTCGGCTCAGGTCACCATCTCACGGTTTTGTGAGTTCGGGCCCAGTATGGGCTCTGTGCTGACAGTGTGGAGCCTGCTTGAGATTCTCCCTCTTTCTCTGCCCCTCCCCCACTCACACTGTCTCTCTCAAAATAAATAAATAAACAAACTTAAAAAAAAAAAAATGAGTGTGATCCAGTAGTGCTGTCATCTCAGGGCAGTTATAAATATGAACTTGCTTAATCCTCATGTAGTGCCTGGGACATGTTTGGTAAATAAAAGTACTGTGTCAGGGCCCTGAGCCAGGTCCCACAGGGGAGGGCATTTAATGCTCCTGCCTTGGTAGGGGCTCAAACAAGTGCACCTCTAACCAAGCCCTCATCACTGGAAAAATTGGCCTGTTTCTGTGATTCAGGTCTCCCGACAGACAGGGACCACCTTTTTTGTCTGTATCTCTCATGACTAGCACACCAACAGCTCATAATCGATAGTCATCATGTTCACTGTTTGTTGAATGAATGACACAAGGCAGTATTCCCTCTACTACATACCTGACAGATGACAAAGCACCTAAGGTCACCCTTTGCCCACTCTGTGACCTTGGATTCCTGCCCCTCCATGGTGTCAGGGGCCTGGAATCGATGTCCACAAAGTGCTTTGTAAACCCGTAGGCCCGTGAGCAAGGGAGGTGGTAACTCCAGTTCGCTTCCTCAATGGGGTGGTGTTGGTTGGGGACTGACCAACTCATGAGGGAGTGGTTTCCAGCTTGGATGGCTTCCTAAAATGGCCATTCCAGTTATGACACCTTCACTGCCAGAGGGAACATAGCTGAAGGTGTTTCGTAAAGTTCTCCCTTACACCAGGGGAAACCCATTCATTCTGTCGTTCCTCACTACGTGTTCTGCCAACCGGAGCCACGTGAAACCAACTCAATGCCACTTCTACATCCGATGCTAAGGTTAGGTTATCTACACATCCCAAGCTAAACACGCCCCAGCCTCGGCAGCAGGCCCAGGACTGAGCCGCCCAGAGCCCTAGACCAGGAAGAACGGCAGCTCACCTAACCCAGCCCTTTAAATCCATAAGGAAACTGAGGCCAAGGGTGTAAAGTGACTTGTCCAGGGTCACCGGGCATGGCAGGGGCTGGCCCAGCATCCAGGTTTGCCAAGTGCCGATTGGCATTCCTGATCCACAACATGTCACCTCACCTGGCCTCACCTATCTTTCCCTCCCAGTATGCTTTAAAGGCTACCTGCCCTACACCCCTCTCCCCACCTTAACAGCTCTCCTTCCCATGGGAAAAAGTCCATGCAGGCGAGGCTCCCCAGGACAGGTGTGGGGACATGGTACAGAGCCATGCTGAGGCTTCCCCACCCCCTTTCCAAAGGGCAAAAGGTCACACTTGAACTAGCTGCCCTTTCTGGGCACACGCCAGCGGGGAGCAGGCTTCCGATTTATTTCCCCTTCTGCGTTCACCCACATTACAGGCTTTGTGAGTGCAAAGGGGAGGGCAGCAGGTGCGCCTCGGGCCACTGACCTCTCCGCGGCAGGGCATGGCCTCCGCCGCGTCTTGGGGAAGCGTCCTGACCAGGGCCTGGCCGGCCTGGGACTGCAGCTTTGGCCTCTATCATTCATGGTGCCAGAAAGATGGCTTAACAGTAACCTGGGTTTGCGTACTGCTGGAGGAGATCAAAGTCCTTCACAGGTTTCTAAAATCCAGTCAGGTCAGGTGGCTTACAACAGGAAAATGGAGTAGGAACTTGCCTGAAATCACAAAGCAAGGAAGCGACAAAACCTGGGGGAAAACGTCCATCTCCTTTCTCTTACTCTGGCGGTCGATCACCTAGTTAGCCCACATCTTTCTTTTCAGTGAAGACAGGGGCCACAGATACAGAACCCGGACATTCACCCCAATAGGGGCAATACAGAGGGAGGAGTACTTAGAAGTTCCAAAGCAGTGTGAGCTCTGCCCCAACAAGCTGAGTGACCTTGAGCACTGTTACTTAACATCTCTGAGACCTCGCTTCCTCAATCTTACAATTGGAACAATCCTAGTACCCAGCCAAGCCTTCCTTCTTAAAAGGCTACCCATTAGCATCCCACACAGCTGTGCAGAATTGAGGCCCTCCCAGAACTGCAGGATCAAAATCCTTGCTTTTTCCAAGGTCCTAGGGAATTCTAAAGACATTTACATTTGAGAAGCCCGGATATAAATTAGCATTTGGGGCATGCCCACGCAGAGTCAGCCCTCAATTATATAAGCCCAATTCACACTTGACAAAGCCCAAGACACAGGCCAAGGCTCTCTAGAGGAAACAGAACCAGAAAGGCTGATTAACTTGCCCAGGGTCATGCAGTGGCATCATGATTTGAACCCAAGACTTGGGAATTCTTTTGCACCATACGTCCTCTTTCCATGTACGAACTAACTCTCCATCCATAAGGCATAATGCTAACGCAGGTGCTCTAAGAAGCAAAACCCTCATGCTTTTTAAAATTAATTCCCTGCAAATTGGTGCAGCCACTCTGGAAAACAGTGTGGAGGTTCCTCAGAAAATTAAAAATAGACCTACCCTATGACCCAGCAATAGCACTGCTAGGAATTTACCCAAGGGATACAGGAGTACTGATGCATAGGGGCACGTGTACCCCAATGTTTATAGCAGCACTCTCAACAATAGCCAAATTATGGAAAGAGCCTAAATGTCCATCAACTGATGAATGGATAAAGAAATTGTGGTTTATATACACAATGGAATACTACGTGGCAATGAGAAAGAATGAAATATGGCCTTTTGTAGCAACGTGGATGGAACTGGAGAGTGTGATGCTAAGTGAAATAAGCCATACAGAGAAAGACAGATACCATATGTTTTCACTCTCATGTGGATCCTGAGAAACTTAACAGAAACCCATGGGGGAGGGGAAGGAAAAAAAAAAAAGAGGTTAGAGTGGGAGAGAGCCAAAGCATAGGAGACTGTTAAAAACTGAGAACAAACTGAGGGTTGATGGGGGTGGGAGGGAGGGAAGGGTGGGTGATGGATATTGAGGAGGGCACCTTTTGGGATGATGAGCACTGGGTGTTGTATGGAAACCAATTTGACAATAAATTTCATATACTGAAAAAAAAAAATTAATTCCCTGGTCAACTTGCAGGGTCCTCAATCAGGCCTGATGGCACACACTGGTTCACCTGGGCTTGACTTTGCTTCTGGGCGGCTGTCTGCCATTCAGAAGCTCAAGGAAGTGGAGTAACCCAGGACTGCCGCCAGCTGCTGCCAGAGATGAAATTTTTAAAGTGGAAGTAAGCCTTAAAACACACCTTATAAATTTACACTCCTTTCCACCTACTAACACTTTCCCTGTGCGGCTGGCACTGCCTAAGCAGAGCGCACGACAGGGTGTCAAGCTAGAAGGAATCTTTTTGGCTTCCCACCTCTGACACCTAGCCAGAGAGCAACCCCCAGTGTGTTGGCTTCCCAGGGGAGGAGCCCTGCCCACCAGGCTGAGAAGATGCCCAGGCCTACAGGACTGGGTTTCCTAGGTGCTCTAATGGAGATGTGAGCAGAAGCTGGGGGCTGAAAGGTCAAATGGCAGGGGAGGGGAGACTAAAAAGTACAGAATCACATCAGTATGACTAGCCTGCTGTATCCCAAACATTTGCACTCAATAGCTCCAAAATTCTTCTTGGGCCTACCACATGCAAAGCATAATGATACAGTTGAGTGGCAGAGGAAAAGACGCCAGGCTTGGATGTCAAAGATCCGGGCTTGTATCTGGACTAAACCGGGTCTGTCAATCTACACGTGGGGTGGCTGTGAAGCTTCAACCTAGGCAACCAGAAATGGTGCCTAGGCCTGGGCTGAGGAATTTTCCCCGAGTCGTATTTCAAAGTTTGGAAGTCCAAGCAATTACTATGATTGGTTATACAAGTGTCCAGACGGAAATAACAAAAATGAAAGCATTTCACGATTTCAGACTGAGAAATTCTGATTTTTATATATTCATAACAAACCCAATATATCTCAAGTTGATTATAAAAGGCAGATGATTTCAGATTAACTACGGCAATGCTTTCCAAACTTTCACATGTATATGAATCATCTGGGGATCCTGTAATCTGGAGTGGGCCCTGAGAGTTTGCATTTCTTTTTTAAAGTGTTTTTTTTTTTTTTTAAACATTTTTGAGATAAAGAGAGACAGAGCATGAACGGGGGAGGGGCAGAGAGAGAGGGAGACACAGAATCAGAAGCAGGCTCCAGGCTCTGAGCCATCGGCCCAGAGCCTGATACAAGGCTGGAACTAACGGACAGCGAGATCGTGACCTGAGCTGAAGTCGGATGCTCAAACGACTGAGCCACCCAGGCGCCCCTATTTTTTTAAAGATTTTTGAGAGAGCACAGAAGGGGGGGGGGGTGGCAGGCGACGGACAGAAGATACGAAGTGGGGCTCTGCGATGACAGCAGCGAGCCCAATGCAGGGCTTGAACTCAGGAACCGTGAGATCATGACCTGAGCTGTGAAATCATGAGGCTCAACCGACTGAGCCCACCCAGGCCCCCCTTGAGAGTTTGCATTTCTAAGAGCTCTGGTAAATCTGCAGGTCCCAGAGCCCAACTTTTGAGTAGCAAGGCTCTATGGAATTCCTTAAATAGTAAGAGACACATCCGAGGCAAGTATAATTTGATTTGAAAAGGATATCCCAAGAGAACATCCATGAAGTAGGATCTAGAACTACCCTGGCTAGCATGGTTTCTTAAAGGGAGGCACAGCAGGGAAAGCCAATAGCATTCTTCTAAGTTGGCCTTGGGCCCAATTCAAATGAGTTTGTACTCTACATCACACTGTCTAGGCAGGTGAAAAGTACTCTTTAGTGGTCATAAAAACAGCATGCTTCTGACAAAATTCTCAAAAGCAGGATGGTGTAAGAAACAAAGCATCCTAGAATATTTGAAGCTCATGACCACTGCAACAGCTATAGCCAAGCTAGGCTTTTTAAGGCCTTTCTTAAATCCCTGTTTCACCCATTTACCTCCTCTCTGTACATGATATTTCAGGCTGTTACTGTTGACAGCTGTAATAAAAAAAAAAATACATCTATCAGGTTGCCAGATATGGATAATTCCTAAGTAGGAAGATGAATGGGACTATCAGGAAGCATCTTATACTGAATGACTCATCTTACTTAAAGCATGTGCTGGGGAGTAGGGGGATCAATAAAACAACCAAGGGGTTCATATTTATGGGACTGGAAATTAAATTCTGGCTATTCTTTGGATCAGAAATACTAACACAGGGGCGCCTGGCTGGCTCAGCTGGTGGAGCGTGCGACTCTCAATCTTGGGGTTCTAAGTCTGAGCCCCCATGTTGGGTGTACGGAGTACTTAAAAATAAAATCTTAAACAAAAAAGAAATGCTAACACAGAAGGTCCTCCATATCCCCTGAAATGAGATTCTTGGAGACAAAGTGTGAGGTAATCTGATCTCCAGCTGCTTTTAGCACAGGAACACATCTGTCTAACATGAGACACAGGCCAGCCTTGCATACTGGCTTAGAATAACATGTATGTTTATTACAATTCCTGTCATGACCCTCAGGCCTGGCTGGGCTTACGCTCAAACTATAGAGTCATTATGAGCCAGAGTGTGATGTCAAGCGGTAACACCAAGCTGCCCAGAAACTGCTGAGTATGCACCACTCACCCAGAAAGGAAGGGATTCCCCTCCTGTGCACTGGCCCGCTAATGGAGAGATGCATGCTCTGACAAGAAATGCCAGAGCCAGACTGTCACCTGTGCCCAGCTAATTCACCCATGCAATCACAAGGCTGCTTCTCTGTTCCACACCCCTCCCCGCAGCCCCTGTGCACTCACAACGTGAGGCTACACACCAGACAGGGTCATGATTTCACCCATTTGGGAAGAAGGAGACTCAGGCAAATTTCTGGATGAGACTGGCTTGTTTTTCCCCATTTGCCTGTTGGGGGAGGAAGTTAAGTTTTCCAGTAGGCCACCTTTTTAACTTAGGCCAGCAAAAGCCTGAGCTTTCCCAAGAGCAGTACAGGAGAGAGACTGTAACAGAAAACGTTCTCCCTTCTCATCTTGAGGCCTGCAAAATGTTTCCATTTAAGAAGGGGAAAACTGAGGCCCCAGGAAGTTAAAATAACTGACCCAAGGTAGAGCCCAAGCTATAACTGACTTCACAGGAGGCCTTATTACACTAACAAGGGAGAATACTCCCTCCCAGGAAGGAAAGAGGCCTGCATTTCTCCACTGCTCCCCAGATTCTTTTCCAAACTCCGGCCTTACTGCTGACACAGACCTAACTCCCACCTGTCCTTTGAACATATGGTGACAAACTCCAGCTATTTCCTTCACAATAAGCAAGTGTCCAACATCTCATATTTTTGCTAAGATGCCTAAAACCAGCAGATGACATAAGCTGGCAAATATAACAAGCTTCTAACTAACTTTAGCAAATTCATCTTGGAATGGAAAAAAATCATCAAGCCCTATTTCCTCTCTGTGTCCAACCTCCAAGGCCCATTGCAAGGAAACGCAAGGATTTTCCGTTTCTTAGGAAAGCAAAAGGAAAACCCCAAGGTTTCCCGGGACACCGGACTACTATGAGCACAAGCAGGAACTTTTCTCAGGAGGGATTCACCGCGAGTCTGCAAGAAGTTCAGGCTTACACGCGCCACTCAGCCACCAGCTGAACCTTTGCGCCCCGCCAAGTCTTGCCTGGCGTGGGGAGAGAGCGCCTCTGGGTCTGAACCCGGTTTCTGAAAGTTGGTGATCTCCTTACAATGGGAGGTTTGGGTGCGGCTTTTTAATGGACTCCCGCAACTCCCAACTCCGGACTCAGCGTGAGCGTGATGCTTCTGCTCTTTGAGTGCCGGGCTCATGCACACACCTGTGAACACAAGTCCCTGGGGCCCCTCTCTCTTTACGGGCCCTCGTGGTTTGGAATTTGGGCCAGAAGCTCAGGGTTCCGGCAGGGCGCGAGAAGGTGGGAGCGATCCGTGTTCCGCGGCCAAGAGCCGGCTGGGAGGGACGCGGGGGCGAGGCGCGCGTCGCATCCTGGATACTCACCGGGACCTCTGCAGCTGTTCCAAGGCGCTGGTGCTGGCCCCCTGGCCCGGCTGCTCCAGGGAGCAGTAGTTCTGCGAGGTCTGCCTGGAGAAGGCGATGGGCAGGATTCCCTGAGTGAACGAGTTGAGGCGACCTCGACTGCCGCTCCCACTCCCGGGGGTCCCGGAGGCCAAGAAGGCGGCCGTCGGCACCTGCACGCTGGAAAAGGCATCGTCCTCCTCCAACTCCTCCTGCCCGCCGTCCCCGGGCCCGTCGGGCAGCTGCGGCGAAGCACAGGAGGCGAAAGGCGCAGACCGGGGCGGCTGTAGCTGCTCCCCCGACGCCCGGCCAGCGCCCAGAGGGCTCACGAAGCCCCGTGCCGCCCCGGGACCGGACCCCGGAGCGTGGCCGCCGGGGGCCAGCGGCGGCAGCGGCGAAGGCTGCGGGAGGCAGGGGCCCCATCCAGCTGCTACCGCCGCCGCCGTGCCCGCTGCAGCGAGCGCGTTGCAGCCGCCCCGCTCGGCGGCGGCGAGCAGGCTGAGCCGAGTCCTCGCGCCGCAGGCGCTGCCGGCGCCGGGCTTGGCCGCGCCACTCTCCTCGCCGCCGCCCCACTCCTCGTCTTGCAGCGGCGGCCGTCCGTCTAGCGAGATGTTGGTGAGGAAGGAGAGGGCAGCCTGGCGGCGCCGCGGGTCCATGCGCGGCTTCCTGGGGGGCTCGGGCGGCGGTGGCTGGGCCGGCGGGGCGGTCGCGGGCTGGGGCTGCTGCGGCGGCTGCTGCTGCAGTCTGCTGGTGCCCGCGGCGTCGGTGCCGGTGCTGCTGCTGTTGCTGCTGCAGGCGGCCGTGCCGGCGGTGGCGGCCGTGGTGGCGGTAGTCGCCGCCATTGTGTCCGTCTGCGGCGGTATTTCCGCGATGCCCGGAGAAGCGAGCGGCGCCCGAGTGCTAAGCAGCGAGCGCGAGCGCCGGTGACCCGGGCTGGGCAGGGCGCGGGGCGCAGGCGGCGTGCGCGGCGGCCCGGCCCCCCCGCGGGCGGGCCATGCTCGCCCCTTGGTGCTGCGGCCGGGGACGCCGCCGCCCGGGCCCACGCGCGCGGCTGTGTAGCTCGCTCGCTCGGTCGCTTGCTTCCTTGCTGGCTGGCTGGCTGGTCGCTGATCGCCAAGTCCCAGGCCCTCCCCACCCTTACGGTCTTCGGCTTCCCAGACCCGGTGTCCGTATTTATAGGTGCGCGCGCCCTGCGCTCGCGCTCCGAAGCGCTCTTTGCAATAACACAGTATCACGTGTGGGGAATGAAACCTGGGAGGAAAACAAAGCCGCAGGCGGCGGCCGCGGAGGCAGGCGGCGGGAGGCGAAGGGCAGAGGAGGAGGAGGAAGAGAAAGCCGAGCGGGTGACAGGGCGGGGGTTATCTGCGGCGGGTCCAGGTACTCCGAGCTTCCTGCGGGGAGTTCTTGGCTCCCGGGGTGCGCGGGCGCCAGTTAAGGGAAGCAAGCACGTTTTGCCGCCGCGCCCGCACAAGGAATCGGGAATCGCGGGCGGGGGTGCAAGCAGAACCCTGGAGTCCCGGCTTGAGGATGTGGTCCCGGGAGAGTTATGGGTCTACAGGAGGTTTACTCGGAGGGAAGCTGAGATCTGGCCCACGAGCTTGTTAACTGGACCCCGCGCTGCCGTTGGGCCCTGAGAAGTAGGTCCTTATTAATAGTTATACGAGTAGGTTCACAACCCCTTACGTAGTCAGTCCCACCTTAAAGCTGTTGCTTAACGACTAAGGTTATGTCTCATTCATTCACAGGCCCCTGAGATAACTGCGCACCCCTGGGTGCATACAGAGCCCAGGCACAGGTGAACATCTTCTGTACGGGCTAATTTATACATCCCCACTTGATGGTGCTGTCACTTTTCATCTCTTTCTTAGCAAAAGCCAACATCAATTTTTACTCTATGAAGACCAAAATAAGCTAAAAAGGCCTCACGCCCTTTTCCTCTAGTCACCCTGCAAATGTTGTGGATTATGATCTCTTTTTATCCCATATAAACTGGAACAATATGCACAGTTACTTTCTGTCATTTAGTTCATAAACATTCGTTTGGCATCTACCATGTCTTCTTTTAAGATGGGTTCCTGCCCAAGGATTCAATGACTGGACAGCAAGTCTGGACCTGGGAGGAGACACAGAATGCTGTACCTTGGCCCCAGCCCCAACAAATGCCTGTGCTGGCTGAGGGGGTTGGGAGGCCAGAGGGCACCAGGAGCTCTCTCCAAACGTGTACCGGTTTCCCTATGCGGTAAGGAACAATTGTCACACTTTATTAAGCTCTGTGATGTCTAAGACACCTCTATACACTTTTCTGAGGGAGAAGCAATGCATTTAAGATCAAGGGATTAATTTAATTAAAGGTTTAAATTTAGCCCTGGAACTAATGGGTAACTCTACATTGAAATTCCACTCCACTTCAAGTTCAGGAAAGTAAATTGAGTAATGGAGAGCAAATACAGCCTGTCCAGAGATGGGCAGCCAACCTGGAGTATATGAGATATGGGTGAGTTTCAGGTTACATTTGCTTAGGACAAACAGGCACATGGCCCTTCGCATGAAAAATTGCTCATATTTTATTTTATGCCATTTTTAGGCCTTTTGAAACAGTGGAGAGTGAGATCCATTTATAGCAGCCTTATAGCAGCTAAGTCAAAGCTTGGTGACCAGCTCTGTGAAATTTCATTAGTTTAATTATTTTGTTTAACTAACTACCTTGAAACTTCCAAGAGGCTTTATTACCATTAACTTAATTTGCATGACCACTGGCCTGGTTGTGCTGGTAGGTAGCGTTAAATGAAAGACACCCCATGAACTATTTTTTATTACAAACGTGATAAATGTTAATTGCACAACATTTAGAGAATAAGGTAAGTAAAGAAGCTTGGGGTTTTTTTTAAGTTTATTTATTTATTTTGAGAGAGAGACAGCACATGTGTGGGAGGGGCAGAGATAGAGAGAGAGAGAGAGAGAGAGAGAGAGAGAGAGAGAGAGAGAGAGAGAGAGAGACTCCCAAGCAGGCTCCAAGCTGTTGGCACAGAGCCCCACTCTGGGCATGAGCTGAAATTAAGAGTCAGGGGCTTAACCAACTGAGCCACCCAGGTGCTCCAGTGAAGAGAAGTTTTAATAAAAAAAAAACCAC
The DNA here is from genome assembly GCF_028018385.1 of Neofelis nebulosa. Classification (NCBI taxonomy): domain Eukaryota; kingdom Metazoa; phylum Chordata; class Mammalia; order Carnivora; family Felidae; genus Neofelis; species Neofelis nebulosa. Next base: position 48,876,895 of record NC_080792.1, read on the forward strand.
TAATGGTTTCATCTGCTACAGAAATAACTTGAACTTTTTATTTCTATCCTGTATTTTTAACCAAGTGAAAGCACACAGTTTGTGTCTTGTGATTTTTGCTTGCTGTGTTAAGATCATCTTTTCATTTAGAATATTCTTCTATAGAATCATTTTAATGATTAATAGTGTTTAATATGATGGAGAGATTATAGTTATTAAATCTGTACCCTAGGGACACCTGGCTGGCTCAGTCAGAAGAGCGTCTATTGATCTTGGGGTTGTGAGTTCAAGCCAGCCCCATGTTGAATGTAGAGATTACTTAAATAAATAAGATGTTCAAAAACTAACAATAATAAAAAGAAACTGTACCCTACATTGAACATTTAGGTTGTTTCCAGTGTTGCTTTTAGGAAGAGTATGGTGATGACTTCCTGTGTTTTTCTAAATCTTCTTACTGTCCAATATTTTCTTAGGCTAAATAGATACGGGGGCAAATGGCATATCATGTTTTTAAGGTTTCCCATCCAGAAAGTTTGTCCCAGTCTGCTTCCTCACACTCGTGCCAGCAATATCAATTTTTTCATCAATATTCATTTCTTTGTCCATTTGCTATAACTCTGCCTGTTTTAAGTGTCAAACATGCAAAATAATTTCAAATACTTATTTAAGCATCAAACAAGAATCGATATTTTATTTAACCTACACACTGTTCCTGTGCTCAATCCTCTTGTAGGGATAATGAGAGGTATGGTTTACTGTTCACCTACTGTGTGCCAGCCACAGAATATTTCTAATCTTTTGCACTCTGCAAGTTGGGGTGGTGGTGTGTTATTACCAATATTTACAGATGAGGCTCAGTAAAATTAAACAATTTGCCCAATGACCCCCAGCTCTTATACTGGGCCAGTATACAAACTGGTCTTGGAATAAGACCCATACATGGTCCTGCGCCCTCTGCTGGTGAGGATGTATGATGGGGGAGTACATCTCCAGATTTATAATCTTATATTTGTACTTAAAAGTCAACTGTACTGAAAATAGTACAAAATTTGGAGGAAGAGGATCTGAGTTTCAAGAGCAAGTCTCTTAACCTCGCCAACCCAATATTCTCGGCAGTTTATTTTGAGATACAAATGAGACTGCTCATGAAACATTTTGATGAATCTTAAAGTACCCTTTAAAATGTCTGTTGTTGGGGTTCCTGAGTGGCTCAGTTGATTGAGCCCCCCAACTCTTGGTTTCAGCTGAGGTCATGATCTTGAGGTTTGGTTTGTGAGATGGAGCCCTGGTCGGGCTCTGCGCTGACAGCGTGGAGCCTGCTTGGGATTCTCTCTCTCTCCCTCTCTCTCTGCCCCTCCCCTACTTGTGTGCACGCTCTCTCTCTCTCTCTCTCTCAAAATAAGTAAATAAACTTTAAAAAAGTAAAATTTAAATTAAAAAAATTTTTAAATGTCAGTTGTTATTTGTACCAATCCAATCAACCTACTCCCTGAATTATTCCAAATTCACTTATTTTTCACCTATTTAATCACTATTTAAATATTACTGAGCAACTTCTATGTACCTGGAAGCTCCTTGCTACAAAAGCAAAAAAAGAAGCGGTGGCTCTTTGCCCTTGTGCATTCTATAGCAAAAATATGGGAAAGCAAAAAGCTCAGAACACATTTAAACAAAAATGCAAGGCAGGCTCCAATTAAGTGATCGATCAAATGAGCAATCAGACTGGTACTGTGAATGTTATCAAAATATGAAAAAGAACCTTTTTATTTGAGGTGAGGTCTGTGGGGGTGGCCTCAGGGAAGATCCTGGATTTCAACTGACCTGGATGCTAAGGAGGGAAGGAGGGGAACACTTTAGGAAGAGGAAGTTCTGCATACAAATTCCTCGCAGAATGTGGGCACAGAGGACTAGAACTTGAAATGTAATTATTGGTCTGCTAAAGGTTTTTGTTTTGGGGTCCCCTCCCATTTACTTTAATATTGCCCCTTTACAGTGCCCATTCTAAAAACTTTTTTTTTTTGTATGCACCCAACAGTTTTGATTGACACACACAAGAGTCAATTTTGAAGGAAAGAAAAAGAACCTACAGGTAATCACTAACCCTTAAAAAAAATAATTTTCACAGAGGGCACCTGGGTGGCTCAGGTGGTCAAGCAACCAACTTGGGCTCAGGTCATGATCTCACGGTTCATAGGTTCGAGCCCCACGTGGGGCCCTGTGCTGACAGCTCAGAGCCTGGAGTCTGCTTCAGAGTCTGTCTCCCTCCCTCTCTGCTCCTCCCCTGGTCACGCTCTGTCTCTCTCTCAAAAGGAAATAAACATTGGGGTGCCTGGGTGGCTCAGTGGGTTAAGCGTCTGACTTTGGCTCAGGTCATGATCTCGCGTTTCAAGGATTCGAGCCCCGCATCGCAGCTCCAGAGCCTGGAGCCTGCTTCGGGTTCTGTGTCTCCCCCTCTCTCTGCCCCTCCCCTGCTTGTGCTCTGTCTCTTAAAAAATGAATAAATGTTTAAAAAATTTTTTTTTAAAAATAAACATTAGAAAAATATTTTTTAAAATAATTTTGCAGACAAGAAGTCTGAAAATTAGCTTAGAGATGACAGTGGATATCACTCGTAACAAAAACCATCTGACGCTGTGGAAATAACAAGGGGGTCTGATGCCAGCTTAGGTTCTTACAAACGTGTGATCTCTGGGGGCTCCAGCTTAGGAAAATTACAAACCTTTTGCATTGGTTGCTTCATCTGTAAAGGTAGGTTTAGTAATATTTTACCTTGCAGAGCTGTGAGGATTAGTGATAATATAAATTATGCAACTAACAGAGTATCTTAAGTAGGTAGCTATTATTAGAAAAATGCAAAATATAGAAGGTACACACAACAAAGGCTGGGATATTTTAGCCTCTAGGTTTTTGCAGTTTTCACTAATCCTGCCAGGCCTGCAGGACCATGAGAAACATCAGATGCGGGCTCCAGTTCAGATCAGATTATTTTACTGCATGTTCCATAAAAGTGCTGCTGCTGCCCACTGCTAGAACTCCCACCCAGACTAGTAGATCTAAAATACAGGCATGGTGCCAGTGAGAAACCTGCTGCTGGCCTCCATCAGATCAAAGTTAGACCACCAAGACTAGAAATGGAGAATGCCCAAGAGGTCGTTCTCAGCGCCCCAGCTCTTCTCCCTAAAATTTACCTTCCCCATGGGGACTTCTGATCATTTCTATTGGCCAAAGAGAAAGGCAGGGAGATGGGGGTATCATTGTTTTCCTCTTGACAATTTGACACAGATACTTTAATTTCCTTCCTTAATTTCTCCAAGACATCTGAGACCAGATGCAACACTTAAATAAGACTTGACTAGGGGCACCTGGGTGGTTCAGTCAGTTGGGTGTCTGACTCTTGAGCTCAGCTCGGGTCTTGATATCAGGGTGTTCAAGCCCCACGTGGGGCTCTGTGCTGGGCGTGAAGCATACGTAAAAGAGGGAGAGAGAGAGACTTGACTAGAAGCTCAGGGATATTTAATGAAGAATTGAAGTCAGTGAGTAACAGAGCCATAGATAGAAGCTTACAAATTGTGACTTGCTCATAGTCCTCCTTCCAGTATTTCCTAAATGGCAATCCCCTGCTAGGTTCTGGGTTAGGTTCTGTGAGTGCCAAGGAGAACAGGCTACAATCCTGTCCTGGAGCCCTCAAGCTAATGGCAGAGAAAGCCACATCCATATTGTCACCAAAAATACATCAGAGTACTTAAAAGAAAGGGCTGTATGCACAGGGTTCAACTAACCCCCAGCAAACCTCCTGGAACTGAGGCTGTTTCAACCTTTGCCCCTACCACCACCCACCTAAGACTTCCTCCTCTCCCTATGCAAGAGATGCCCAGGGGAGACTGTGTTCCTGCCACTTCTTGACATAGGGCCAACTTCCAAGTCTCCTTGTCCTGCCTGAGGTCCTGCCCTTCCCTCAGTGCTTGGTACCGGCAGCCCCTGACATTGTCCACACCTAGGCCTAGGTCCACATAAGACCATTTTGCTTCCAGACCCCTCGCACTATGTGGAAGAAAGAAGGAGAATATTTTACTGCAGTCCCTGCCTAAGATGATGTAGGGCCTCCAGGCTCTTACAATTTGCATGAGAAGTTGAGAAAAATAGGTGATGGGGCATGTCCATGGACTGTAAGGACAGTCAGGTAAGCCTGTGTTACTAATTTGTTAAGGACAATAGTTCAAGCCAAGAATGGATTCAAATACCTCGTTAATCTGGGGAGATGTGTTTCAATAACTCTTCCTCATCTCCACTATATGTTTAGAGTAGATATCCAAAGACAAGAGTGCAAATGCATTTTCTCTTCAAATTCCTCTGATCCATCAGAAATCTCCACTGGATACAGCCCAGCAAACTGTGAACAAGAAGGGATAACCATCTAGGGTGAAGTGGCCTATCCCGCCAGCCCACCATGGGAAGGACATAGGCTTGAGTTTGCAGATCCCAACTCTCTCACTAACTCTGTGACGCCTGAGCCTCAACTTCTCTGTCTCAAGGCTGAAGCACATCCTGTCTGCCTTGCATGGTTATTGTGCAGATTGGAATCAGAGCGTGTGTAAAACACTTCCCAGGTGTCCAGCCCATAGTGGGTGATTGTTGAGTGCTGGCTGTTGTCATGATACAAGGAACCCCAGAGAAGCACACTGTTGAGCTAGTGGGCAGAGGAGGACATGGTAGAAACCTGGCATCGGACTGTGTTAGGAAAATACATTTCAGATGCTTCCGTGAGATGTCCTCAGTCTTCCAAAAGGGTATTGTTCTTGCCCATAATGCCACCCATCATCCAACTGTGGAGTTTTTATAGTATTAGCATTTCAAAGAAACACACTGAATTTTCTTTGTAGTATTACCTTTATACTTAAATCATAGCAAATGCTTAGCTTTATTGTCTGAAAAGAATAAATTTTTTATTATACCAGTATGCATGTATAGCCAGCCCATGGACAAAGAAGAAAGCGCTTCTCATGCAATCACAGGGGCAGAACATGCAACTGACATATGGTCTGCATGCACGGGCCTCCAGAGGAAGGCTCCTGTCCACTCCGAACAAACAGGCGGGCCTATGGGGTTCTATGTCTCCAGGCATAAAAGCATTATTTTTTAGTGTTCGCATTTGTTCAGGCCATTCTCACATCAGAGTGGGACGGATGTGGCCAGATTCTGGGGGACAGGGTGTCACTTTGCCTGCCACTGGGAAGTTCAGCTGGACGAACTGGCACAGTAACCGTGACTGTTAAATGGGCAAACATCATGAAGCAACAGCACATGATGCACATGATGCAAATACCTGGCAATCACTTGGAAGAGGGATGATTGAGAGTGATGGGTACCCATACTGCTGGTCGCATCAATTGGAACAACCTTTCTGAAAAGTCTGGCAACAATATGTATGAAGAGTTTTAAAAAGTTCATGATTGAAAGCATGATCTCTGGAGTCATACTGCCTAGGTTAAATTTTCGCCCTACTATCATGGCTTTGAGCATAGAGAGCATGTAATTGATTTGTGCTTCAACATTGTCATCTGTGAAATGGGAATATCTACAATATTCAATATGCTAACAATGCAGTAAATGCTTGGTACATAGTAAACTCCAGAAATGTAGCTGTTGTTTTTTATTTTTTTAAATTATTTATTTGACAGAGAGAGAGGCAGAGAGAGAGGGAGACAGAGAATCCCAAGCAGGATCCACGCTGTCAGCACAGAGCCTGATGCAGGGCTGGAACTCACAAACTGTGAGATCATGACCTAAGCCGAGATCAAGAGTTGGATGCTTAACTGACTAAGCTACCCAGGCGCCCATATATATATATATATATTTTTAAGTAGGCTCCACGCCCAACATGGGGCTTTAACTCAAGACCCTGAGATGAAGAGTTGCATGCCCTACTGACTAAGCCAGCCAGGCGTTCCAGAAATGTAGTTATTGTAATAATCCTAAGAAGCTATTGAGAAACAAGGTCAAAGATTTATGCACAAAAATATTCATTGCAGCATTATTTTAAGTGAAGAAAACTTGAAAAAAGAAACCCTCAATGTGAACATTGGAAATACTAAGTCAATTATGGTTTACTCAAACAATGGGATATTGTGCTTCTATTTTTGAAAAAATTATCTTTACTAAGCTTTCTTAATGATATGAAAAATTTTTTTTGAAACAATGCTAACCAAATAAAGCAGAATAGAAACCAGATAGATCACAATATCTCAATTGAACCTCAATGAATGGGATTGTTGTTTTAAATACTAAGACGTGTCTAAAGGCTACATTGTGACCAGAAGTTAAATCACTGGCTAGCAGGATTATGATGATTTTTATTTGCTTCTTTTTGCCTATCTAAGTATAAATAAGCATGTGGTCATTATAGGAACTGCTTATTCTCAATTAACAAAAAAAATATTTTTCAGTGCATGGAAATAAGTTCTGGAATAAAATGTGCCCAAACAAATGGTGGAATTATTGGGGACTTTTTTCAGTTTCTTTAGGGATATTTGGTGACATCTAGCTTTCTCTAAAGCTAGGGTAGGACATGGTTAGGCAGAGAGAAGGAAATGCCTTTTGGTGAGGGGACCACGTGTGAATGAAGGATCAGAGAGGAAAGGGCTTTTTGGAAGCAGCTGGCAATGAGTGGACCTGCCAGAACAGCTACTTTAAAAGAGCTGTGGCAGTGAATAATGGGATATGAGGTTGAAACCAGTATACAAGGCCAGGTCATGAGAACCCCCACATCTGAAATAAGAAATCTGAAGGCGCCTGGCTGGTTCGGTGGGTAGAGCATGTGACTCTTGACTTTAGGGTTGTGAATTTGAACCCCATGTTGGGTGTAGAGGTTACTTATGAATAAAATCTTAGGGGCATCTGGGTGGCTCAGTTGGTTGAGCATCTGACTCTTGATTTTGGCTCAGTGGTGATCCCAGGGTCATGAGATTGAGCCCCTCGTTGGACTCCGTGCTGGGTGTGGAGCCTGCTTGAGATTCTCTCTCTTCCTCTCCCCTCCCCCTCAAAAAGTAATAAAAATAAAAAATAAAATCTTTAAATAAATACATGAAATAAGGACTTTTAATCCATGGGTAGTAGAGAGCCATAGAGGATTTTTAAACAAGAAGTAACACTATATGTTGAAAGCCAAATCGATGGAGGATTAATTTGGCAAATGTGCATATGGGGTTGAACAGAGAGTGTGAAGGAACAGAGAGGGTTTTCTATTCATTCTTCCATTTATATGTTTGTCCATTCAGCATGCATTGGGCTCCTGCTCTATGTCCTGCTCTCTGCTAGGTACTCGGAGTAAGGTAAGAGCAGAGGCCTCAAAGAGTTGACAACCTGCTGAAAAAATTGGGAAGCAGAGCAAAGGGAACAAAGGTGGGTTCCCTTTTATGTGCAAGCCCTGAAATGGTCATTTCTACATACTAGCTTATCAAATTCTCACCACGCCCCTGCTATTTATCCTGTCTGTTGGATGAAGAAATAGGCTCAAAAAAGTTAAGCATGGTGACGTGCCTCTGGTCACACAGCTGATCCCTGGATAGTTCCTTCTGTAACATCTTAGGGTGGAGGCCTGCGTCAGCAGGGGACAGAAGAATCCCAGGGGTCAAAGAGGCCCCACAGAGAAGGTGATATTTGAACTTGGACTGCAGTATACAAGTGAGATGGGACATTTGGGGTCATGCAAAGGCACAGTGGCAATAACGTTAGGACTGTTACAACAGGCAGTAAAACTTGGAATTGGCAGAGGGAATGGAAAAGAAGGGTCAAATGCAAGAGACATTAAGGAGAAACTGGCTTCCAGATTTCCAACGGCCGGGTGGGGGAGGGGGGGGGCAGCTGTAATTCCTGAAAGAACCAAGACTACTCTAGGGAGAAGAGAATACATGAGAGCATAAAATGCTGGCTAAATTTCGGCATGAGTTCCTGTCCTACACCACACAGTGGCCTAATGGAAAAGCTAAGAAGATATTTTTCTAAATCACAACTTTATTGGTCTTTATCACACTGAAAAAGAAATAGGCTTTAGGTTTGCACTGGCACAGTCTTCAACGTGGTTACAGATGGGCTCACAGGGTGCCTGGCTGAGAACACTGGCCGCTGGAGCCCCTGCGCTGGCCATAATCACACACTCCATTTGTCCTCTGAGACACAACTCGAAGCCGAAACAGCATTCTGGCCCCTGTTTGGGATGTGCTCCGGTTGATGCTTGAGAAAGAAACCCTTCTGGGATCAGACCAGGTTCAGCCATTTCCTGGGATCCCTTGTCAAAGCAGCTTAAGGAGAATGTATTCTAAAAATCTTGGGAAGAGTCTGGAGGAACACAACAGGGAAGCAGCTAAAGCCCAGCCAGGTGCACAGAGAACCGTGGGCATGAATGCTTGGGCACTTGCCCTTTCTTGCCCAACCTTCTTGGGAGCCTGATTCAGGCTCCATCTCCTTCTACAGATTAGGGTCCTCTGCTTCTCTCCATGGGCAAGAAATGTGGCCTCTCGTAGATACCCCCCTGTATAACTCACAGAGCCTGGCCCCTCTAGGTTTCCATTTCAAGCATATGAAGAAAGACTGATCGGCAAAGCTTATGGGAGCAGGCCCTGGCCCCCTGAGCTTGGCCAACAGGTGTCGGCTGTTGGAGGCGATGGATGGTGGGGGGGGGGGGGGGGGGGGGGTGGGCAGCCAATTCCCAGAAGGGAAGCAAGGGGAAGATAAAACAGTAGGGGTCTAGCCTATTGGGGCACTTTCTTAATTTCTCTAGGCTTAATTTTCTTGCTTGGAAAATGGAGATACACTATCTATCTTGGAGGTTCTTATTTGAATATCAAAGAAGACTTTAAAAAATGTCAGTGATACTCAAACTTCCCACCAAGTGCTCCTACAGACAGAAGAGAGAGCTCCTAAATGAGTCTCAAACATTAAGAAAAATAAAAAAAGAGGGGCCTGTTGGTGAAGCTTGAAGCAGGACATTTCTTTGAGGTCCTCTTTTTGGTTTAAAAATGCATGAGCTATGGTAATTTAGCATATGATAGAACTGACATCTCAAATCAGTAAAGGAAAGAAATTATTTAGGCAATGATGTTGAGACAACACAGTTGCTAGTTGGGAAGGAAAAAAAAGACCCCTCACAGTTTATACCAAATTAAATTCCCAACAGAAGAAAGATTTCATTGCAAATGTGAAACCATGAAAGTACTTAGAGAAAGTACTAAACGCCTTAGCAAAAGAACTCAGAACATGTACTGACGGTTTGTTTAGTTGAGCATTGTGACTCTAGTACCTAGAGCAGTGCTCGGCAGAGTCAGACCTCAGTACGTTTTTGGCGGCATGAATTAATGAGAGAGTTTTTTTTTAATCACCTCAGTTAGGGGAGAAGCCTCTTTAAGAATGGAATAAAACCCAGAAGTTATATGGGCGCCTGGGTGACTCAGTTGGATAAGGGTCCAACTTCGGCTCAGGTCATGATCTCACAGTTCATGGGTTCAAGCCCTGCATCAGGCTCTGTTCTGACAGCTAAGAGCCTGGAGCCTGCTTCGGATTCTGTGTCTCCCTCTCTCTCTGCCCCTCCCCCACTCATGCTCTGTCTCTCTCTCTCTCTCTCCTTCAAAAATAAATAAACATTAAAAACAACAACAAGAAGCTGTAAATGCAAAGGTAAATTCTACCAAAAAATAAAATTATAACTGACTATATGGGAAGAGGGGACCAAAAGACAAATTAAATCAAAAGACAGACATACTGGAGGGAAATATTTGTAATTCAAATCACAAGTTACCTTTCGTAAATATTGATAAGAAAAAGCCAACAATCCAATGGAAAAATGGGCAAATGATATGAAACAACAACAACAACAACAACAACAAAAACAGTTCCCAGAATAAGAAATACAAATGGGTCTTGGGGTACCTGGTTGGTTCTTTCGGTGGAATGTGTAACTCTTAATCTCAGGATCATGAGTTTGAGTCCCACACTGGGTGTAAAGATTACTAAAAAACTAAAAAAAAATGAAATAAATGAAATAAAATCTTTCATTAAATTTTTTTGTGTTTATTTTTGAGAGAGAGAGAGAGAGAGAGAGAGGGAGAGCAGGGGAGGAGCAGAGAGAGAGGGAGACACAGATTCTGAAGCAGGCTCCAGGCTCTGAGCTGTCAGCACAGAGCCCAATGCAGGGCTCAAACTCACAAACGGCGAGATCAAGTCAGACATTTAACTGATCAAGCCACCCAGGTGACCTTGAAATAAAATCTTTTTAAAAAGAGAAATACAAATGAGTCTCAACTATTAAGAAAAAAAAGAGGAGTGCCTGGCTGGCTCGGATGGTGGAGTATGCAACTCTTGATCTCAGGGTTGTGAGTTCGAGTGTCACATTGGGCACAGAGATTACTTAAAAAGATAGATACTCAAACGTCTCCATAATTTTAGAAAAGCAAGTAAAAATTCTAACGAGAGGGGTGTCTGGGTGGCTCAGTCAGTTAGGCGTCTGACTCTTGGTTCTATTCAAGTCACGATCTCGTGGTTCATGAGATTGAGCCTCTTGGTGGGCTCTACACTGAGAGCACATACCCTGCTTGGGATCCTCTCTTTCCCTCTCTCTCTGCCCCTACCCTGTTCAGACTAGCAAGCACACTCAAGTGCTTTCTCTGTCTTGCTCTCTTAAAATAAATAAACTTAAAAAAAAATTCTACCAAGATACATGTTTTTACATATCAGATTGGCCAAGGTCAGAAAGCTTGAGAACACATCATTGTCTATTGTATTGGCTAAGGGAGGAGGAAACAGATGCTCTGATATAGTATAGATTGGAAGACTCTTCTTCTTCTTTTTTTAATGTTTATTTACTTTTGATTGAGAGAGAGAGAGAAAGAGAGACAAACAGAGGTGTGAGCGGGGGAGGAGTAGAAAAAAGGAGACACAGAATCTGAAGCAGGCTCCAGGCTCTGAGCTGTCAGCACAAAGACCAACACGGAGCTCAGGCTCGTGGACCATGAGATCATGACCTGAGCCAAAGTCAGACACTTAACTGACTGAGCCACTCACGCGCCCCAGGAAGAGCTCTTCCGAGGGCTACTGGACCCTACAGCATACCCTGTGATCCACGTCTAGGAATTCTTCCTACAGAAACACTAACACAGGTACAAATGAAGAATATTCATGGTCATATTTGTTGTAGTGTTGTTTATAATAGGAAAATATTGGAAATAACCATCATAGGGCTGGTTTACAAATTCTGGCACATCCATACAATGAGATATTGTGCAGCTGTTACAATAATGACATAATTCTTGATGAACATGTTACGAGAAGCTCTCCAAGATGTAGTGTTATCTGAAAAAAAGCACACTGCAGAGCAGTGTGTATTTTATGCTATCCTTTTTTACAAAACAAAACAAAACAAAAAACCAACCATATACATAGGTATTGTACTATGTTTAGATTATCTCTTGGAGGATTCCCAGGAATCTGGGAATACTGGTTGCCTCCTGGGAATAAAGCCAGGTGGTTGGAGAACAGAGGGCTACATTTTCATTCTAAACTCTTTTTTATACTTTTCAGATTGTGTTTCATGCATGTATTACCTCTTCAAATAATACATTGAGGGGAAAAAAATGTGTTAATTTAGCATCCTGCTCCATAATCTCTCCACGACTGATTTAATGTAAAAATGTCTTAAATTACTTACCTTACACTAATTAACTTTCCCTCTCAAATCTTTGAGTGAAATTAGCATTCTAGAAAGACAGCACATTTACCCTGGGACTCTGTCCCCTGGGCACACACCAGCAAGCGTCCCCTTTCTGAAGAGAAGAGAACTTTGTGGAGCGTCTGGCACAAAAGTAGCTGTGCCACAAGTGTGAGTTCCTGTCTCTGTGGGAACGGAACTGCTCCTGCTGGGGCGGCACCGAACGGGACCTCCGCTCCCTTGGCAAGAACAGAAGGCCGATGAGTGTCTTACGCCCTAAGCAGGGCCCTGGGACACGTTATCCTGTGAAATCTAAGGTTCTACAGGGCCCACATTCTTCAGCCCAGCCCAGTGCCTGGCACATAGTCGACACTGTTGATGTAATGAATGAACGTACCAAGAGTTACAGGATCTCACCTGAGGGAGGGACAGACGCCCTTGGGAGGCTTTGGGGAAGTCCCATGAATCGGCTTAAAAAGGAATCCTCACCCAGCAGGCAAGGGGGATAAAGCAGGCATTTCGGGCACGGAGGACAGCTTACCTTTAAGATGACAGTGGAAGTGGGGGAGGCTAGCTGGGAAGGCCAGCAGAGCTGAACACACAGGACTCCCACCTGCCCCGCTGGGAGCAGTAATCAGATGTGGCCAGGCACCTCGGGCATCACCTGGGGTGGCGGTTACCTGACAAAGTTATTTTACAAAGGTCCAGGAACTGACAGACAGGAAAGAAAATAATCAGGCCACATTCACTTGAACGTAGAGGAGGTTTGGGAAGGGGAGAAGCTCAGGGGTAGGGTGGAGACCCCCAGCCCCAGGAAACGGACTTTGAGTGGTGGGTGGAGCTGTGGTCTCAGCCTATCAGATCCAGCACCTCCGCCTCATGATTCCCCTTCCTTATGGCCAAAGTGAGAGCCACTTGTAATAGAAGCCTGTAATCTCTTATCCAGAATCCAAAAAGTGTTGAAAATCCAAAGCAGTTTTTTTTTTTTTAATTTTGTCAGCAAAACCTGCCCTCAGCTCATCTGAAGCTTCGTATAGACTTTATTCATCCCACGCTAAATGTCTATTTATATGTTTTGCTGGAGAAATATTAGTGTGCTTGATTAGAGGATGCTGTTCCAGACCTCGCTGAGGGGTTATATAATACATCGTATGTGCACCACACTACTTTTCTAAAATCTGCAAAATTCTAAAACATATCTGGCCCCAGGAGTTTTGGACAAAGAGTTGTGGTCTAATATAATCGACCGACTCATATAATATTTAAAAGTAAAAGTGATGTAATGGCCTTGAATGTAAAATAAAGAAATAAAAGACTAGAAAATGTTAATAACACAATGTATATTTCAATATGTAAATGCTAGGGCAGGACTACACTGGAAGACCTAAAAACTGAGTTGGATGCTTGCCCCTAAAGGTAGACTCTCCTGAATGTGGCAATTCAAATGTATGTGATAGGGGAGCCCGGGTGGCTCAGTCGCTTAAGCGTCTGACTCTTGATTTGGGCTCAGGTCATGATCTCATGGTTTGTGAGTGTGAGCCCCGCGTCGGGCTCTGTGCTGATAGTGCGGACTCTGCTTAGGATTCTCTCTCTCCTCCCTCTCTCTCCCTGTGTCTCTTAAAACAAACAAACAAACAAACAAACAAGCAAACAAACAAAACCCAATAGGGGTTGCCTGGGTGGCTCAGTTGGTTAAGCTTCCAACTTTAGCTCGGGTCATGATCTCCTCGTCCGTGGGTTCCAGCCTCGCATCGGGCTCTGTGCTGACAGTTTGGAGCCTGGAGCCTGTTTCAGATTCTGTGTGTGTGTGTGTGTGTGTGTGTGTGTGTGCGCCTCCCCACTCATGCTCTGCCTCTCTCTGTCTGTCAAAAATAAATAAATGTTAAAAAAAATTTTTAATGTAACTGATAAGGTTGTATATGCTTTTTTTTTTTAACTCAAATACTAGGAATGGCATTGCCATGATTTTACAAAATGGTGAACAACTCTAAGTAAAGTTCCAAGTATAATAAACATAGTCTCCCTCAATGTACTCAATAGTTGCATTCCTGGAAAATCTGGTGCATGTAAAAACCAGGCAAAATGTCTGTGTGTTCATTTGTAAAACATAATTAGGTTTTAGGCTCAGATAATTATAATGAGGTTTTCACTTACAAGATACATTTTAATGAGACGTTTGAAAGTGATTCAGGATTGAAAACAGTTCTTTGTTGTGGGCCACTGCCTCACACATGGCAGGGAGGCTTGTGTCCCTGGCCCCACAGATTAAATATCAGTAGTGCATCCAAACCAGACCATATGACCACCAGGAATGCCCCTCACATTCCCACAAAGCCCCTGTGGCAGTGCCCCCTGGGAGGGGAACACTGCCCACCACTCAACCCTGCTGGGAGCCACCAGGTGGAAGAAGCCAGCAAGGGGCTGGCAGATGAGCCTGTGGTGTCCCAGAACAGGCTCTGGTCCAGCTGGAGAATCCTGCAGTCAAGTCTGGACTGAGAAGTTAGGATTGGAAAGCCCTTGTCTTCCCCAGAATGTAAGTCTCAGGGATACAGACTGGAAGTGAACACCGAAGTTCCTCATCGGGTGTGCCAGCGTGGCCCTGTGGAGCTCCAGTTGGCTAACCCGGAGGACGTTCTGGCCTCAGCCACCTTTTTCCCCTGCCAGCAAGGTGGCACCTTCTGGAATGGGCTGATGGGCCGACTGCATGGTACTTGGCTGGTCTGCAGGTTAGTGGTGTCAGGCAGTCCGTGGGTCGTGTGCCCCCCTTTAAGAGTCACTCAAAGTCTCAATGTGTCTTAGTGGTTAAGAGTTAACCACAGCAGCATTATTCACAACAGCCACAATAGCCAAAAGAAGCAACCTAGGGGTCCCCCCGTGGGTGAATGACAAACAAACATGTTGTAAATAGATAATGGAATATTTATTATTCAGCCTTAGAAAAGGAAATTCTGATGCATGCTACAATGTGGATGGACCTTAAGGACAGTATTATAAGTGAAAGAAGTAGTTTAGAAAATACCCCAAAAACCCACTACCTAGAGTAGTGAAATTCAGAGAGACAGAAATTGGAATGGTGGTTGCCAGGGGCTGATGTGGGGGAAGAGGGAATGGGGAGCTGTTGTTTCATGGGGACAGAGGTTTCAGCTCTGCATGATGGAAAAGAGCTCAGGAGATGGACGGCGGTGATGGCCACACAACAAAGCGAATGTACTTCATGCCACCGAGTGTACTTCATGCACACTTTAAAATGCTTAAGATGGGTGGCCCTGGGTGGCTCAGTCGGTTAAGCGACTGACTTTGTCTCAGGGCATGATCTCATGGTTCATGGGTTTGAGCCCCGCATCAGGCTCCATGCTGACAGCAGAGAGCCCACTTCGGATCCTCTGTCTCCCTCTCTCTCTGCCCCTCTCCCACTTGCACTGTCTCTCTCAAAAATAAGTAAACATTAAACAAAAATTTTAAATAAAAATCTTAAGATGGTAAATTTTATGCGATGTGTATTTTGCCACACATATAATGTAGATAATAATAAATTAGAGGAAACATAGATAACAAAAGTAAGAAAACAAGTAAAAAGCTAAGGCTATGATGGAAAGACTGGGAATCAAGTTCTGGCTCTGCTACTCAGGAGGATATGGTGGATCTTGGCCAAGTTACCCTCTCTAAATCTCAGTTTCCCTATCTGTGAAACAGGAATAATGACTGTACTCTCCCTTTGGGGCCTGATGGAGCTCACTCCAGATGGTGTGTGTAAACCATGGGGCACAGCACCTGCCTGGCATGTTGTCGGTACTCAAGAGGTGTGATTATTATCATGCGTGCAGATTTTTTTTTTAAGTTTATTTATTTTGAGAGAGACAGAACTAGTGGGAGAGAGGCAGAGACAGAGGGAGGAGAGAGGGAACCCCAAGCAGTCTCTGCACTATCAGCACAGAGTGCGATGTGTGGCTTGAACTCACAAATCATGACATCCTGAGCTGAACCGAAATCAAGAGTCAGACACTTAACTGACTGAGCCATCCAGATGCCCTCTGCGTGCAGATTTTACATATCCGCTGCTCATGGAAGCAATCCTCCCCCTCAGACACTCCCATAGAAGCATTTAGGGCATTTGCCTTAACAGCAAGGTTAGAAGGACACTGACAAAGAATGACTGGGGACCCAGGAGCAGGGGTGGTGGGGTGGTGTGCATGTGTAACTTTCCTGAGCCTTCCTGCCTGTGGGTCAGCATCCTCTGGGGCCACAGCCAAAGGTCCTCAAGGGCACCCAGAGCAACTTTGCTGTATCTAGAGAAAGCCTTTCTTAACTGGCCCCCAGAGGGACACTTCCTAAATTTAAAACTGCCACAATTCCCATTTAGACTCAGAGGGAGAGTTGATCATTGTTGTTGACAGCAGTAAAAGTCCATTTTCTTTTATTTTTGGTTAAACAATAATTTGATTGGAAAATGCTTCCTGGGGCAGTAATTAATGGCTGGTTGGAGGTAAAGCCAAAAGCGTTTCACCCAGAAAGTCATTAGTTACCAGGAAATGCTAGACCTAGAGGGGATTCACCGCTGGTACAAACTCTGAAATTGGTAGGAAGAAAAAGAGAATAAGGAAAATGTAAGCAATTTCTTTTTATGCAGTGAAAAGTTTAAAAATGGAGCGTTGTGTTGCCATAGACACCACTTCTGGCTCTGGGCGGCTCTGGGCGGTCCTCGGTGCCTGCATCCAGCCGCACAGCAATTAGACACGGTTTTCAGCCTGGCGGCTGTGCCTTCCAAGTACCTATAATGAATATCTGTGGCTCCAGGCTCCTGCGGAAATCCTCAAGCCTTGACTTGTCATCGTAATTTCCTTGGGAAGTGTTTCTAATTACACATTTCTTACTGCCTGCCCCAGGTCAAGTCTTCTTGTATACAGTATACGAATTGCATAAAACCACAAAGCAGTGAGGGTACCTACTCCACCCCCTGGAGTGGTCCAAATTGCTATGTGGTTGTTTTTAACCTAGTAGTTAAGCATTGCTGGGTGTAATAGGGCGTCATTTGCATGAGCAAGAACAACATTAAAGGAGCAGCACGTGCCTCATTCTTTATAGCTCTGTAGAGGTTTGAATCCATTTCAGCAAGACGGCTATATAATAACAGAACTTCCAACTCTAACACACAGACTGTTTATTTTAACTATTATAGCAGGGTCTTTGAGAAGAGGGACTTAATTATTTTGTGTTGTTCCCTGGGACCTGCCATTTAGGGAACTTCTGGCTGTTGAGTTTCCTGGAGGTGAAAGCATCATTACCTTTGGACTCTCTTGGTTGAGGAAATTCTCCAAGACTTGAGACAACATTCGCCAAATACTTTTAAAGGAAACTGAAGTCAAGTTAAATCTAAATCCAGATGCTACTGTTTGGATGTTAAGTTTTCTTTGAAGTTGAGCGAAATGGAGGCTTCTTTAGCTCTTGAAGAAGGGTCAAAAATGGTTTTCTAAAAGAAGGGTTTCTCTGGACTTGGGCAACCACATCTCCACAGGAAGGGTCTATGGACACTACCCTCCCCTCCTTGCGTGTGTTTTGGAAGACTGAGAACTTGCAGGAACCAGCGGTACTGACTGATCACCTTGGTGGGGCTGAGGAGTTGGGCTCAGCTGAGCCCCTAGGTAGTGCCCACTGGGAAGGGCTGTTTGTGGCCCCATGTAGCAACTGCTGGCCAATGCAAGAAACTGCCCTGACCCCACTTCCTAAGGAATTTCATAAGGAAGGAGGAGCAGTTGCTGCAAAAAATGACTTTTGCTCTAAGCTTCCTTCTACCCACTGGCTCCTCTTCCTCTCATTCTCTAAATGTTGGGTGCCCAGGGCTCAGTCCCGGACCTCTTTGGTCTACATTTGCTTCTTAAGTGATCTCATCAAATTGCAAAGCCCTAAACAATTACCATCTGTAGTAAGTTGTATTTCCCAGGATTGTCCACAAAAACATTTCCATCCTACATGCTCTTCTATAATGTAATCTTCACATTCCTCCATCAAGAGAAAGGATCTATATCTACTCACCTCGCCACCTACTTTGAATCTAGGCAGGCTGTGACTGACTGTCTTGTAGCCCTTAGAATGGAGTGGAAAGGGTGCTGCATAGCTTTCAAGGCTAAGTTAGGTAAGGTGATGCAGCTTCTGCCTTGTTCATTGGTACACTCACTTATGGAGCCCTGAGCTGCCATGTACATACTCCAGCCATCCCAAGGCTTCCATGCTGTAAGGAAGCCCAAACCACATAGAGAAGCCACTATGAGTAGTCCAGTTGACCACCTCTGCTCAGGTCCCAGTAACTAGCCAGCCTGAATTGGCAGATTTATGAATAAAGATGCTTCCATGTGATTCCAAACCCACCTTACGTGTTGCCTCCAGCCTTAAAGTCTTCCAAGCTGAGACCTCATTGTGGCATAGAGACTAAACATTCCTGTTGTACCCTGCCTAAATTTTTTTTTAAGTTTCTTTATTTATTTTGAGAGGAGGGAGAGGCAGAAAGAGAGAGAGAGAGAGAGAGAGAGAGAGCAAATCCCAAGTAGGCTCTGTGCAGTCAGCATGGAGCCCTATGTGGGACTTGATCTCATGAACTGTGAGATCACGACCTGAGCTGAAACTGATGGTCAGTCACTTAACTGGCTGAGCCACCCAGGCACCCCAGCCCTGCCCTAAATTCTTAACCCATAGATTGGTGGGCAAATGAAATAGCTGTTTTAAGCTAAGTTTTAAGGTCATTTATTACACAGCTATTGTATCTGGAACACTATCTATATGCCATGACTCCCATGTTTGTATTTCCAGCTAAGGCCTCTCAAGGCTCTAGACTCACATTTCCCACTATTTATTTCACTTTTCCACTTGGATATCTAACAGGCTTCTCATAGAACATTCCCAGGATCAAATTAATGACTTATCTTGCCTTGAAAAGCTACTCTTTCCTTAGGTGTTTTCATCTCAATAAATGACACACCATCACTGACCCAATACCTAACATCTCAGGCTAACAATCTAGATATTATCAGTGACTCCTCTCTGTCCCTTCCAACTCCCATCCAGTCCATCAGCAAATCCCATAAGCTCTACATTCAAAGCATTTCCCAAATAGGACTACTTCTTAACTATTTCACTGCTATAACCCTAACCCAAACCACATCATCTCTGTCCTGGGTTATGGCTAAAGCCTTTAACCTATTGTTCTTCCTACCTCCACACCTGATCTGTTGTCCCTTTCCCCCCAGTCAAGTCTCCAGAAGCCACAATAATCATCTCAGATGTAAATGACATCATAAGCTCCAACTCTTCCTTGTTCACTCGTCTGGCTGTTGACCAGGAATCTGGTTGGCGCTATTGACCAGGAATCTGTGTGGCCTTTGTGTGGCCTGGACTTTCTCACAATATGGTGGCTGTGTTCAGAGTGCAAGTGTCCCAAAAAAGAGAAGGAGAGCCAGCCAGGAGTGCTTTTTAGGCCTCAGCCTTGGATGTCATGCCACAGCACTTCTGCCACATTCTACTGGTTGAGGCAATTATGGAGATCCACCCAGGTTCAATGGCAGGGAAAAGAGACTCCACCTCTCATTGAAGCCTGTTACAGTCACCTTCTAAGAAGAGCATGTGAGATGGGATATATATCAGTGCAGCCATCTTTGGAAAGTACGGTCTGCCACACCATTTGAAAAGATTTAACTATGTAACAAAGAAAATTGTCTACACCCCCCCCCCCCCAAATACCAGAAGCAAATTGTAAATACAAAAGGCAGTATAAAGATATGCCAACTCTCTTCACTGAGCCCCTCCTCTGGGCATTGTGGGTTGGAAGCCTTTTTTTATAGTACTACAGGGAGAGATTGGGTCAACCGCGCCTGTTTCTTCTTCTCTTTAAGGGCAGGAGGAAGAGTGTTCTCTCCTTCATTTCTACCTGGAAAGCTCACTTCAGATGCCATTTTCTCTACAAGCCCTCCCTGATCCCCATCATGTGAGCAACGAGAGATTTTACCCATCTCACAGGCTACTTCTACTTTCTCCCTTGTACTGCAGTTACTCACTTGTCTCTTATAAATCTTGCCTCTCCAAGGGTGCCTGGGTGGCTCAGTCAGTTAAGCATCTGACTTGGGTTCAGGTCACGATCTCACCACTCACTCGTGGGTTCAAGCCCTGTGTTGGGCTCTGTGCTGACAGCTCAGAGCCTGGAGCCTGCTTCGGATTCTGTGTCTCCCTCTCTCTCTCTGCTTCTCTCCCACTTTCTCTCTCTCAAAAATCAATAAACATTAAAAAAAAAGTTGAGGGGTGCCTGGGTGGCTCAGTTGGTTAGGTGATTGACTTCAGCTCAGGTCATGATCTCACAGTTTGTGAGTTCGAGCCCTGTGTTGGGCTCTGTGCTGACAGCTCAGAGCCTGGAGCCTACTTCAGATTCTGTGTCTCCCCTCTCTCTACCCCTTCCCTGCTCACGCTCTGTGTCTCTATCTGTCAATGATAAATAAGTGTTAAAAAAATTTTTTTAAAAAGTTGAAACCTTGCCTCTTTAATCCCCTCAAGAGTGTATTGAACTTTAAATTTTCAGTGTGCCTGGGTGGCTCAGTCGGTTAAGCGGCTGACTTCGACTCAGGTCATGATGTCGTGGTCCGTGAGTTCGAGCCCCGCATCGGGCTCTGTGCTGACCGCTCGGAGCCTGGAGCCTGTTTCAGATTCTGTGTCTCCCTCTCTCTGACCCTCCCCCATTCATGCTCTGTCTCTCTCTGTCTCAAAAATAAATAAACGTAAAAAAAAAAAATTAAAAAAAAATTTTTTCAAGGGTCAGGGAGTTTTAAAAATTCCTCCAGTTCCCTTCCTGCCCTGGTCTCTGTACTCGTCACATGTGCTAATTATTCAGTTATTTGCTGGGAAAATTCACAAAGAAGCAGTTGCGTACAGGTGTCTGATTCATTTACATTTGGAATGCAGTGGGTGCTCAGTTAAAACATGTTTTTATTTTTATTATTATTTTTTTAAATTTTTTTAATGTTTATTTATTTTTGAGACAGAGACAGAGCATGAATGGGGGAGGGACAGAGAGAGAGGGAGACACAGAATCGGAAGTAGGCTCCAGGCTCTGAGCCATCAGCCCAGAGCCTGACGCGGGGCTCGAACTCACGAACCATGAGATCGTGACCTGAGCTGAAGTCGGACGCTCAACCGACTGAGCCACCCAGGCGCCCCTAAAACATGTTTTTAGTGAATGGACTGTAATCGACTAAACGCAGGACACTTAAGGGGGAAGTAAGAAAAAGAGCTGGTCCTGGCCTTCACAATAATGGAAGAGCTATTAAGACAGTAGCACATGGCTATGATTTATTGACAAAAGTCTGTGGGACTTAGAGAAAGCTTTTTAAGCCTATACAACCAAAGTTAGAAAACAAAAGGGAAGATTAATATAGTTTCTACTGCATAAAACATGAAAACAAAACACTTCTGTACATTAAAAAAAAAATCACAAATACAATTAAGGCAAACAGCAAGCCAGGGAAAACTTGCCAATATGTTAACAAAGGGTTACTGGGGCACCTGGGTGACTCAGTTAATTGAGCATCCAAGTCTTGATATTGGCTCAGGTCATGATCCCAGGGTTGTGGGATTGAGCCCTGCATCAGGCTCCTGGCTGAGCTTGGAGCCTGGTTAAGATTCTCTCTCTCTCTCTCTCTCTCTCTCTCTCTCTCTCTCCCCCTCTCCCTCTGCCCCTCTCCCCACCTCTTGTGCCCTCTCTCTCTAAAATAGAAAAAAAGGGGGGGGGGGTTACTCTCCTTAATATTTGAAAAGGTCTTCTATATCAGTAATAAAAAGACAAGTATTGCAACAACAACAAAAAAAACCCTAAAGAAAGCATATAAATAGTCAAAACAAAAATAAAAATATAAATGGTTAATAAACACAGTGAAAAAAGCCCTTCAATGTCATTAATAATCATGTAAATTCATAGTAAAAACACAGTGAAGTCACGTTTTTCTTTTATCAAATTGGCAAAGTATTTTTATTAAAATAACTTGCAATGTTGGCAAGACCAGGAAGACTGAAAATTGATGTTTAAACTGCATGTCAGTGGGGTGCCTGGGTGGCTCAGTTGGTTATACATCCGACTTTGGCTCAGGTCATGATCTCATGGTCTGTGAGTTTGAGCCCCGCATCAGGTTCTGTGCCGACAGCTCAGAGCCTGGAGCCTGCTTTGGATTCTGTTTCCCTTGCTCTCTGCCCCTCCCCCACTCTCTCTCTCTCAAAAATAAACAAACAGTAAAAAAATTTTTTTTTAAATAAATAAAGTTGTATGTCCAAAACCTTTAAAATGGGCGTGTTCTGCGACCTGGAATTTCAACATCCCCTAACTTACGCCAAAGGACATATTGCTGAGGTTTATACAAAAATCCCTCAGAAGAATTAATTTTAATAGCAGAAAATTGGGATTCATGTCCAGCAATGGGGATTAATTTAAATTGGTTAAATAAATCATAGTACTCCTTTCATGTAACCATTTCAAATCGCCATTTCAAATGCTGATATGAGATAGTATTGAATAAAGAGGGAACATATCCATGTTCTATAGTTAATTTAAAAAATCAATTTAGGGGCGCCTGTGTGGCTCAGTCAGTTCAGCGTCTGACTTCGGCTCAGGTCATGATCTCTGGCTCGTGGGTTCAGGCCCTACGTTGGGCTCATTGCTGTCAGAGATCCTCTGTCCTGCTTCGGATCCTCTGTCTCCAGCTCTCTCTGCTTCTCCCCTGCTTTCCCTCTCTCTCTCATTCTCTCTCAAAATAAATATATAAACTAAAAAAAAAAAAAAAAATTATCTAGCAAATGTAGAGTCATTTTATTTTTCATTACATATATATTCCATAAACATAAACATGCATAAAAGCAGCCTAGAAGGATTCACCACCAAAAATTTTAGGATTCTGAGATTTTCTTTTTTCAGATCTCTTTTTTGTGTTTTTAAACTTTCTACACGAACATTCTTTTCTATTCAGGGGAAAAAAATACCATTTTTTCTTGTAAGTGGTGTGGAAGTGCCCCTGAAATCTAGATGGGAATGCAAGTTCTAGCTGTTTCCCTTGAAAACATCTCTAGGCCCCACGGGCACACATTAACAACAGCCTGTTCTCTCCCGAGGGTCGAGTTGGGGCGGGAGGAATTTGGGTGAATGTTTGCACTTGCTGCTGGTTCTGCAGTAAATCTTGAAGACTGTGGGAATAGGTGCTTAGCATTCCCCAGGGTTGGAGAATGTGGTTGAGGTTCTCTGTCCTTCAGTCTCCATCATGCAGAAAGATCTGTGAGTGAGGGGTTTCGGAATTGAAACGCCACTCCACGGGAGCATTTTGGTTTCACCCAAAAGTGATTCGCTTTATTTGCTTTATTTCCTCCCTGCAGAAATAAGGGGATGATAGAATTAGTTCTTGCACTGAGCGTGGGGGTGGAGGTTAAGCAAATTACATTTCTGCAGCAAAGTAAAAATGAGATGGGTGTGAGCATTGGAGCAGAAGAGGGAAACAAAGTTGCCTTATTTTCCCCTTTATTTAGCTCCCAGTTTTATGAGGGTACACAAAAATCACACAAAGAAATCTGATGGGAATAGTCCCTAAAACTAAAAAGTAACATAAACCAATGGTTTAGCCTTCATAAATTCCTCTGACTCTATTTCCAAATTTAATTCTACATAAAACTATCCCATGCCACTTTGGGGACCACTAAAACCAGTGAATATTATGGAACAAAAAAAGGGAGAAAGTTTTTAAAAATACGTTTGTTCAGATGCCTGCATCAAATATTAAAAACCTGTCAGTTCACAATGGAGAATACTCACCTGCCCATAGATATAAGCAAAAACATTTCCTTTGCCTGAGAAGTATTTTTTTTCCATTTTATTGCTTTTTAATTTTTAGTATTTTTAAAAAATGTTTATCCATCTATCTTGAAAAAGAGAGAGAGAAAGCATGTGAGTGATTGAGGGAGGGGCAGAGAGAGAGGGAGAGAGAGAATCCCAACTGCTGTCAACTTGGAACCTGACTCGGGGCTCAATCTCACAATCGCATGAGATCATGACCTGAGCTGAAACCAAGAGTGGCACGCTTATCCAACTGAGCCACCCAGGCACCCCATTTTATTATTGCTATCAGAAGTATAGGAAATGGCTTAAAACACACTGGTGGTTTAGCTTTTTATGAGATTTCTTTAAAAATATTTTTTTAATGTTTATTTTTGAAAGAGAGAGAGAGTCAGAGCACAAGCAGGAGAGTCAGAGCACAGGGCAGGGAGAAAGGGAGACACAGAATCAGAAGCAGGCTCCAGGCTCTGAGCTGTCAGCATGGAGCCCGATGGGGGCTCAAACCTATGAACCACGAGATCATGACCTGAGCTGAAGTTGGACGCTTAACTGACTGAAACACCCAGGCACCCCTTTATGAGGTTTCTTTTTGATTCAACAAGTTTTGAATGACATAAATGAGCTTTGCACAGATGCTTCTAGAAAGTTTATGGCTCATCCCAGAGGTTCCCAGAGAATGGCTGTCTCCACATCACACCTCATGGGACCCCTGGCCCAGGACAGCAAAGGTAAAGGAGGCTGTAATTCTCTCTCAACCTTCTTCAGATTTGGAACTTGGAAGGGCCACAGAAAACAATGAATTCAGTGACACATCTGATTGGCAGCTTCCCTGTGCCAGCAACCATGCTTGCTAGGGACCAGGGCTATTGTGGCATGTTCAAGCCCTTGACCTGCTGGAGTTTATAGCTGGCGGTGAGCACAGAGCCAAGGAGGGGACATTTATTTAATAGGCTTCTGTGTGTTTCTGTTCTTATTTTACTCTCGGACAAGCTGGTGAAGGCAATGGTTTTCAACAACCTATCTGATCCTACTATTTGTACGTTTAACGGAATTATCTCTAGAAATGCTAAAGGACAATCTAATAACCATACAAAGCCTCCCAGCTCTCTTTCTCTCTCTAAACATAGTTCACATGTCCTGCCTGTCCTCAGCTGTCCCCTGAATCTCTGTCCTTCTTTTCCTCCACCCGTGCCCCAGATTTCCCCCATCTCAGCCTACTCTGGTGTTTCTCTCCCTCCTTTTTCTCATTCCTTCCCAATGGATTTTTCCTTCATCCTATACTTGCTCTCTGTTCTTCTCTGTAGAAGTCAAATCAGCCTACCTTGGCCCTTCTTCTTTTCCTCCCTTACCCTAACCCTGCAGCAAAAGGCCCAGAATCTACCAGGAAAGGCAGAATTCTCCCCGTTGGGTGTGAAAGCTAAGATTTAGGCACAGTTTACTCCCTCAACAGATAGGACTTAGAGTACATCACTCACCCGCGTAGTGGAACCAATCTTCAAAATTCCTCATCCCAAAGTTTGGGCCATTCCCAAAGTACAAAGGGAGGCCCTCAGGGACGGCTTTGGGTGGATGAGGAACAGAATTACGTCATATGTATGGATTGCCACATCCTCTCAGGGTGGTGTCCAGGCCTCGGACAGGAAATAGCCCTTCTCCCAGGAAGCTCCCTGTGGTGTGTGTCTCAGGAGAATGTCACCATTCTTGTCCTCAGAGGCCTGCTCTGCACAGAGCTGGGGAGGGTAGAGGGACGGGGGTCGTTCACTCTTTCCTGTGAGTGGCTCCCCTTTAGCAGTGTGAGGCCCGCACTGGCTGCACAGTTCCTGTATTTCTCATGGTGCTTGCTTGGAGGTCTTGAGGGGAATAACTGTGACATCTGCTCTTGGAGTGTTTCCCAGGCCTGCTGGGGTTCAAAGCCCTCATCTGTTCCAGGGACTTTAGCTTCTGGTTCCTCCTACCACTTCTCACGGATGCTTCAGGGGGGACCTATAACCAAAGCTTAAAACTCAGGTTGCTGAGTGGCCCCTGGGTGGCTCAGTCGGTTAAGCATCTGAGTCTTGATTTTGGCTCAGATCATGCTGTCACAGTTCCTGAGTTCAAGCCCCACATTTAACTCTGTGCTGACAGCTCTGAGGCTGCTTAGGATTCTCTATCTCCCTCTCTCTCTCTGCCCCTCCCCAACTTGTGCACACGTGTGCTCTCTCTCTCTTTCAAATAAATTAATAAACATTAAAAAAAAAAAAACAACCTCAAGTTGTTATACATCTGGAAGAGTCAAAAGCTCTGGCAGATGGAAGTATTTCAAAGGCTCTGAGAAAAGGGTATTCCAAAATGTATTTGTAAATATACGATCATAGTCTTCTCAAAGTGACTGTTTTAAGAAATTCAATGACAACCACTTTAGATGAGAATCTGTGAGACATATTGGGGAGTGTGGAGTGGAGGACAGCAAGAGCAGGAAGGAAGGAGACTTTGGGGTTTCTACAGAAACAGTTTGAGGGAGGGGTGTCTGGGTGGCTCAGTCAGCTGAGTGTGTGACTTCAGCTTAGGTCATGATCTCATGGGTCGTGGGTTTGAGCCCCACATCAGGCTCTGTGCTGACAGCTCAGAGCCTGGAGACTGGTTCAGATTCGGTGTCTCCCTCTCTCTCTGCCCCTCCTCTCCCCCTCAAAAATAAATAAACATTAAAATCTTAAAAGAAAGAAAGAAAGAAAGAAAGAAAGAAAGAAAGAAAGAAAGAAAGAAAGAAAGAAAGAGTTCAAGGGTAATGGGGTCTTCTCCCCCTTGCTCCCTCTTGGGTAGGCCTTTCTGATTTTGCTGGGCCCATCGGAGTCAGAACTCCACTTTCTTTTGAAAGAGAGAAAGAGAGAGAGTAAGAGAGGGAGGGGCAGAGAGAGGGAGAGACAGGATCCCAAGCAGGTTCTGGGCTGCCAACACAGAGCTCAACATGGGGCTCCAGCACAGGAAACATAAGTCATGACCTGAGCTGAGATCAAGAGTCAGGCACTTAACTGACTGAGACACCCAGGTCCCCCTGATCTGTTTTTAGCACACTGACCAATCAATAGATAATTGACTCACAAGAGCCAGAAGGGAAGGTAAGCTGAAGGAGGCTTCTAGAAAGCAATACTACCTAAAACAAAGCCATTTCTCATGGCTGTGAATGCTGTCATCTGCTGGCAAGCTTCTCAGGTGAAATTAGAGGCATTGAAGCAAAAAGAAGGGAGTTATGGGGTTTGTTCCCTTCCATACCGAATCAGTAAAAGTAACAAACCTCGTGTGATTACAATAAAAATATATACTTGGTCTTTGTCACCTGTTTCTGACACAGATCTCCTAAATCCATTGTAATATCCTGGATAATAGGAGCTTCTTTTGTTCTAATTAGGCTACTCGTGGCTGGCCCCTAGGTAACTGCAAGATGGGGGCTAATCTCCAGATAGATCAAGCCATGATTAGAGAGTTGGACCTCTTGGGAGGGAGAGGGACTAGAGATTGAGTCCAACCACCAGCGACCAATGGCTTAATTGATCATGCCTGCCTGTGCAATGACAGCTCCATAAACCCCCCTAAACACTGGGTTTGGAGAGCTGCTGGGCTGGTGAATGTGGGGAGCTGGGAGAGTGACATCAGAGAGAGCACTGGAGGCCCAGTCCCTCCCCTATGCCTTTCCCTGTGTGTCTCTTCCATTTAGCTGTTCCTGAGTTGAATCCTTTATAATAAATCAGAAATAGCAGGTAAAGTGTTTTCCTGGGTTCTGTGAACAGTTCTGGCAAATTTTCAAACCTGAGGAGGGGATTGTGAAAACCTTGAGTTTATAACCAACTGGTCAGAATTATCAGCAGTAAACTGGGACTTGTGGCTGGCATCTGAATGGGTGACAGTCTTGTGGGTTTGAGCCCTTAAAGCGGTGGGCTCTGTACCAATTCTGGGTGGTGAGTGTCAGAACTGAATTGAACTGTATGACACCCAGTCAGCGTCCAGAGAGTTGGAGAATCGGTTGATGTGGAGGGAAAAAAAACCCTCACCTGGTGTAAGAAGTGGTGTGAGTGAAAACATGTTACAAGTGTCCTTTTTTAAGGACTGAGAATTCCACAACACTGAAAAAATTAGCACTAAGGGTGAGAATGGAATGGAAGAGGGACATTTAATACACTTTTGGCTGTGTTTCTGTTCTTCTTTCGCTCTTGGACAAGCTGTTTAAAAAACAGTTTTAAGCAGCCTTTTTGATAAAACTATTTGTTTAGGGGTGCCTGGGTGGCTCAGTCGGTTAAACATCTGACTCTTGATTTCAGCTCAGGTCATGATCTCACGGTCGGAGCCTGCTTGGGATTCTCTCTCTCTCTCTGCCTCTCTCTCTCTCAAAATAAATAAAGAAACTTAAAAAACTTATTTGTTCGGGTGCCTAGGTGGCTCAGCCGGTTAAGCCTCCAACTTTGGCTCAGGTCATGACTTCACGGTTCATGAGTTCGAGCCCTGCGTCAGGCTCTGTGCTGACAGCTCAGCACCTGGAGCTTGCTTTGGATTCTGTGTGTCCCTCTGTGACCCTCCCCCATTTGCACTCTGTCTCTCTCTCTCTCTTAAAAATTAACAAACATTAAAAAAATTATTTGTTCATTTGGTTTTTGGGGGTATTGTTTTGTTTGGTTAAGACAAATGAAAGCTACCTGAGACACAGTGTTGAGTATCAGGTAGCTGATATTTGCAGTATTGTGCCTGGCCCATCCGCAGTGGGAAGGACTCAGCAGGCTGAGATCCAGAAGTGACCTGTTGGCTATATTAGTGCCGCTGGACAAACAGCTGGGCCAGAGACAACACACTTAAGGAATGTTTTCTCAGCCTGGCCCAGGGAGGCCGCACATCTGTCCTGGCCTGTTGACCTGCTTTCTGCAGCCAACACGGGAGAGGGGGCCAGAAGAGGCGATGCCATAAATTAATGATATGTGCATAACGTTCAAAGCGCTTCACATACTTCATGCTATGTAAAATTAACGTTGTGCTTACAATTTGTTTCTTAGAATCTAAGTGTGTCCACTTTACAAAGATGAATCTGTAACACATTCTCTAAACATAGCCCAAGAATTTTAAGAGACCAAAATAGGATTTTTAGGCAGAAACACCCTTGCTTTCAATGAGTAACATGCCACATGCTTGGGGTTTGAATAAGCTTGAACTTCATAGTTCATTTTAATATTTGTCTTTGATCAGCTTTTTGCTAACGATCCATCAAGACACATTTGAGCGACTCCTTGGAAAACACTTCATGCACAATGCACTGTGCTAGAGGCATTATCTCACGCCCTATTCAGGCTCTGTGGAAGATAACAGTACTCCTTTCAGTTTAGTGTTCAGAAGAAATCCCTTCACCAATTTATATTAGTATTAGCAATTTTGAATCTATTATAATGTGGAACAGAATAAGATTGAAAGTTCAGAATAGAGAGCTGAGTACAGTCTTTCTAAAAACTCAGTTACCAATACACTAAAGTGATGTGTCCAACCTATGGTCTTCCTAGAAATTGTCTAGAAAACTGTCTTCACAGAAACTCTGTAGTAGTCCCTCGTGCCCGAGTGTTTTATGCCAAACAGTAGTATGTGAACAATATCAACTGCTTTGAGGCTCCAGTGTTTCCCACGGAGCACAGGCTGTTGTTATCAAATGTCTGTATGTTGTGAAATGTTTACAGCTTCTCAAAAGCTCTTCATTAAGAGAAATGTGCTCCAGCAAGCATACCAAAAGCAACAACAGCCACATACTCTCTCTCTCTCTCTCTCTCTCTCTCTCTCTCTCTCTCTCTCTCTCTCACACACACACACACACACACACACACACTTCAAAAATTCAGAACATTCATGCCTGTGTCAACATGATTTCAGATAAGCACCAACCAAGAACCCAAACACGGTGTTGGCAAAGCCAGCAAATAAAGAGAAACACAGTGTTCTGCTGGCCCTCACCTCATCTGCCTCCAAGGGGACTATATTTTAAAGCATTTTTAAAAAGTTTTATTTATTAAGTAATCTCTACACCCAACTTGGGACTCAAACCCATGATCCTAAGATCAAGGGTCACATGCTCTTCGGACTAAGCCAGCCAGGTGCCCCTTGATACGTTTTATTATATAGCCAACCCCATCCTATTTGTGTCTATTTGGGCATTTTACTAGGAAGTACTGTTTCTAATTTTTAGAAGAAAAAATGTCTTTCCTTAATTACAAGGCTGTGGATGGCAGAAACTTAATCAAGTTACAAAAGATGTATGATAGTTTTTGAAAATCACATTGAGAAGGGGCACCCCTGGGGGGCTCAGTCAGTGGTTAAGTGGCCAGCTCTTGATTTCGGCTCAAGTCATGATCTCGTAGTTAGTGGGTCCCATCCCTGTGCTGGGGATCCGCTATCAGCGCAAGCCTGCTTGGGATTCTCTGTCTCCCTCTCTCTCTGCCCCTCCCTTGCTCGCCCACTCTCTCTTAACATAAATAAACTTAAAAAGCAATCATATTGAGAAGGAACATGATTTGCTATGTTTTATTTTAAGTTTATTTTTATGTATTTTGAGAGAGACATAGAGAGCAGTGGCAGGGGCGGCGGGGCAGGGGTGGGTAGTGTGTGCAGAGACAGAGGGAGACAGAATCCCAAACAGGTTCTGCACTGTTAGCGCAGAGCCCAATGTGGGACTCGAACTTCTGAACCACGAGATCATGACCTGAGCCAAAATCAAGAGTCGAACGCTTAACTGACTGAGCCACTCAGTCCCCCCCGATGATTTATTCTAGGCTACCATGAGTAGTAGCACCCCAACATATACGTGAATTACACAGCAGGTTTATTTTGGCCACAGTTTGTCTCATAGCTCATTATAGATTTATCAACTCTTGGTGGAGAGTTTGATGGATCAAAGCTTTTCAAGCTGGTTCCAGATACCATACTGCTACTGATTCAGTTACCAGCATTTCAGTAAATATTATTTGAAAGCATCCCAGCCCATCATTCACAATACATTTATTTATTTTTTTAACGTTTATTTATTTTTGAGACAGAGAGAGACAGAGCATGAACGGGGAGGGTCAGAGAGAGAGGGAGACACAGAATTGGAAGCAGGCTCCAGGCTCTGAGCCATCAGCCCAGAGCCCGACGCGGGGCTCGAACTCACAGACCACGAGATCGTGACCTGAGCTGAAGTCGGACGCTTAACCGACTGAGCCACCCAGGCGCCCCCACAATACATTTAAATGAATCTCTCTGTCAGGTTTGGTACCCATTTTCAGAAAATCAAAAAGTGAGTAAATAAAAAGGAATCTATCCCTAGAGAGAAAAAGAGAACATTTGCACGCAAACTTCTCCCTTGGATTTGATTACATGAAAGCACCCAGAGGCCATGAATTTGGTTCATAGTGAGACACTGTGCTCATTCCCTTTCTTGGGAATGTATCTGGGCTGTTTGTCCAAGGGTGGCCAGTGACACTTCCCTGTATGAGGCCAAGGCGTTGGGGCGTTTGGCCAAGAGAGGTGAGAGATGGGAGGCCAGAGCGCAAAGAGGCCTGAGGGCCCCAGCAGCAGTGAGTTGGTGACAGGTGTGCCATGGAAGGTGAGGGCCCAGGACTACCTCAATAGGAAGGCCACCTGCCAGCCAGGAGAGGTGTTTGAGTTGACATCCTAAACCAAGACATGGCCAATGGATGAGGCCTTTGTTCTTTTTCTTTCCTCCCCCCAAATACCGTACTTTCCACAAATGCATCCTCTCTTTTCTTTCTACAGTTATTCAAAATCTGCCCCTCTTTTTTTAATTTTTATTTATTTTTGAGAGAGAGAGAGAGAGAGAGCACGCAAGAATGCAGGAGGGGCAGAGAGAGAGGGAGACAGAGAATCCCAGGCAGGCTCCATGCCAGCAGTACAGAGCCTGATTCGGGGCTTGAACTCAGGAACTGTGAGATAGTGATCTGAGCCGAAATCAAGAGCCGGCTGCTTAACTGACTGAGCCACCCAGACACCCCAAAACCTGGCCCTCTTTTAACATCAGGATTCCATCCCTTGGTTTCATGAAGCACCCCCTGCTGATCTGAGCCACATTCTTTGACTTTCTTTCACTTATGCTATTAACCGTTTGTGCAGCTCATTTAGGACTTAATCTTAGGGTATCTTTTGATGTTCAGAATTATTCTTTCAATGTGTCTTGTTTCGCTAAGCCAGACTAGGAACTCCTTGAAGTTAGGACCTGATCAATAGTGTGCACGGCCAGACCAGTCATGCTTTTTCCAGCAGTCAGCGTTGCTCGACCACTGATGGATGGAGCCACTGGCCTATGGTTTATTAGACTTTTCCTTAATGAGGACAGGATGATTCCAGAGCCTGAGGCGAGTATTGAGTCACAGGGTAAGTGACCCTCCTGCAGGCGTGTTGGGGATGAGCGTAAGTTCCTGGCAGTGCTTTCTCACTATTTATCCTCTTATCATTTTGCTCTCCAACTCTCTTTAACCATGTTTGTGCTAACTTTTCTAGATTAGAGGAAATCTCCCCTCTTTCTAAAACCTGCAAATGTTAGATTCTTTAAAAAAATTTGTTTTAACATTTATTTATTTTTGAGAGAGAGTGCAAGCAGGGCAGGAGCAGAGAAAGGGGGACAGAGGAGCCAAAGCAGGCTCTGCGCTGTTAGCCATAAGCCTGATGGGGGGCTCAACTCGTGAGCTGTGAGATCATGACCTGAGCCGAAGTCAGATGCTCCACCAACTGAGCCACCCAGGCTCCCCTGTTATATTCTTATTATAGCTGAATATGGTGTTGACTCTTGAATCTCATCAAGCCTCTAACCATTTAACCTTTGGCTTTCCTGACCCACTTCTCGCAATTCCATGTGGGTCTTTATTATTCAGCCTTTACCATTTACCCTTCCTATTCATGGACCATGTGACTTTAACATCAGATTAATAGAAGAGTGCCTCAGTGGCCACTTTGGCACTTTGGTCTCCTCGCATCACTGATGTTCATTGGGGGCACTGCTGGCATTGAGAGAGCAGGTCTGTGGTCCTTGGACTGAAAGAGTTTGAGCATCCTGGCCTTCCATCGCTGAGAACCAGCACTGCCAGGGATTTACAATAAGCAAACATGTCCCCCCAAATTTCCAAGTGGCTCCTTGTTGAGTCACACTGCTTGAGATCTGCCTTTAGATCTTTCAGAAACACACATTTTCTCCCTAAATGGGATTGTTTGTGCCTCTGTCAATACACTGTTTCTTTTTTGAAGGCTTGTCATATTTTAAAGTCATTCTTCCTTTTAAAGTTTTTTTTTTTTTAGCCTTGGAATGAGTCATACATTATTTTCTTTTGTTTTCTTTTGTTTTACTTATTATCATGGGAAATGTGGAACACGCACAAATAGCGTAGTATAAGGAACCCCCATGGATCCATCACCTCGTTTTAACAATTATGACCTCATAGACATTCCTGTTTTTTTCTATACAGCCACCTACGATTCTCCACCTACTCCCCCCCCCCTGCGATTAGGTAATTTTGAAGCAAATCACAGACATCATTCATGGTATGTAACTATTTGATAAACTTTATGGTATCTTTATTTTTTTTTTAAGCCAACAAGGATTAAGGTGGAAACATTTGCTTAATTCTCCAGGACCCCACCCTTCTATATCACCTCCACATTCCTTCTGCTTCACCAAACATAAATCTTGTGTTGTAACTATTCCTACCTGCTTGCTTCCTCTATTTCCTGAGACAATGCCAGGACAAGTCAAGACTTTGTCACATGCTCTGTTTTTAGCAGCTGTTTGTATCATACAAGTCTTTTTTTTTTTTTAATGTTTATTTTTGAGAGAGAGAGAGAGAGAGAGAGAGACAGACTGAAAGCAGGGGAGGGACAGGGAGAGAGGGAGACACAGAATCCGAAGCAGGCTCCAGGCTCTGAGCTGTCAGCATAGAGCCCAACGTGGGGCTCAAACCCATGAACTGTGAGATCATGACAAGTCTTACTGCTGTATGTTTTATCTGTGCTAGCGTGGTGATCTGTATTAGCCAACTGACATCCACATGTTCTCTTGGGTAAAGCAAAATGTAGTTTAACACCATCCAAATATCACTTCTATTTCTCCCTCTCTTTGTATTTCCTGGAAAGCTCTCGACCAGGCTGGGAACTCTGAGTCCATGATTTAACCAGCCCTCCTGTTTTTTTCCTTACCTGTCCTGCTAATTTGGAAAATGTGTGTCCTTCTGATGTACTCACATTTCAGTTCTCATCCAAGCATTTAATGAAAGCAAAAAGGTTGCTTTTCAGTTGTGTTTATAAAATAGTTTAAAATTGAAGAGAATATAAGTCAAGTCCATTAATGGTTGAGTGCTGATATTCAACAGAATATAGGGATGATTGGTTCTTTGTCATGACTGGTTCTTAAATAATTAGGACAATTAGTGTGTGCAGCTTTCTTCCTTTACACCCTTGTGGGATGCATTTGCTGGCTATTTGATTCCTTAGTGGTTAGAATTGATTAACCTTGCTGACTTTGGGGGCAGCTCTTTGAACACAAATTGATGAACCTTCATCTGTAGCAATCTTAAGTGTCAAACCATTAACGCTGAAGCCCCTGGACTCTTCAGTTTATGTGGGGAGTCATTATCTTGACCTAGAATGAGACTTTTCAGACAGTCTCTCACTGAATCGTGGCTATCCCCTTGGATTTTTTCCCACAGATGTAGCTCCCCTCCAACTTCTTGCCTCTAGATGGGTGCTAAAAAGATCTGTGTTAACAGTTTAAAGGATTACTGTATACTGGGACTGCAAGCAGATCGAGCAGAAGGAAGGGGATGTTGGGTTACCTGATTGGCTCAGTTGGTTAAGCATCCGAATCTTGATCTCAGCTCAGTCTTGATCTCAGGGTCGTGAGTTCAAGCCCCCACAATGGGCGCTGGGTGTGAGCCTACTTTTAAAAAAATAAAAGAAGGAAAGGGATGTTAAATGCTCATATCGAACACTCTATAAGAACACTTAGATTATTATATTGAATTTGTGAGTGCACTATTGTTTAGAATAGTCTTGTCAAAATACTTCTCTAAGTTCCACTCCTAAAAAGACATAATTTTGACTGCTTTATCTTCCTTTGTGCTTAACATTAACCCTAGGTCAAAGGGTACAGTGGTATTATTACTCTCATTTTTATTGGCATTGGCTAAACACTGAGAGGGATTTAAGTAACTTGCCTAAAATCAAACAGTTCATTAGCAAGGAGTCGGGAGTCTCTGTCTCTGCTAGAATAGACAGTATTTTGCCAACCTTGTCCACTCAGTCTGTCTGCTTTTGCCAAAATCACAGTTTCTCATTATTGAGTCCAGAAAAATGCCATCAGCAAATGAGTAAGCCATCATCATGAGCTACAGTGTGGAAGCACCTGGAGACCAGAAGGATCCTCATCCTTGCCTATTTTCCCAAGTTGCTGTGACAACTAAAAGTATACATGTATGTGAAAGTTCTTGTAAGCTATGAACTTCTATTCAAATGAAAATACTGATGATGATACTAATGGCATTTGACATCTGGGAAGTATTTTCAGTGAGTCAGTCATTGAGCTGAATTCTTTATGCATCATCTCATTTACTCCTCCTTTAAGTGCTATAAAGTCTACTCAGAACAATCCCACCCCAAATCATTATTGTTTGCTAAAAAAAATACAAAAGGGACAAGAAAACCCAATGTACACCCCAAATAAGTCAAATCAAACGCTTCACCATAACTTTCTCTTACATTCATAATTTATCACTCACTTAACAGAGGTTCTAAGAATCTAAATACACATATTTATTTAAAAATTGTTTTATTTATTTTGAGAGAGAGAGAGAGAAAGAATGCAATATGAGCAGGGAAGGGGCAGAGAGAGACAGAGAGAATCCCAAGCAGGCTCTGTGCTGTTAACACACTGAGCCTGATGCAGGGCTTGATTTCACAAACTGTGAGATCATGACCTAGGCTAAAATCAAGAGTCCAACACTTAACCGAATGAGCCACCCAGGTGCCAATAAATATATATATACACTCCTACAGCAATTTATTTATGTATGTGTGTATGTATTTATTATTTGAGAGAGAGGGAGTGCAAGCCCCAGAGAGGGGCAGAGAGAGAGAGACAATCTGTTTTTTAAGTTATTTATTTTGAGAGAGAGAGCATGAGCAGGGTAGGGGTGGAGAGAGAGGAAGACAGAGAGGGAGAGAGAATCCCAAGAATCCGACATGGAACTTGATCCCATGACCTTGGGATCATAACTTGGAAATCAAGAGTTGGACACTCAACCAACTGACCCACCCAGGTGCCCTGTGACTTGCAATTTATAAACAAGAGCAAGGCTTATCTTCTTCAAAATTGTCACTTGAATAATTATCCCTGGCTACTCCTTGGGTCCAAGTTCCTCTAGGCGGTGGCCTCTTTTCTCACTCCTACTCTTCAATATAACAGAAAGAGAAGCCTTTGAAACCAGTTAATGTGAAACCAAAGCTGAGACTAATAATCAGAGCCTGAGAAGAGGAAATGCCAGCTTCTTTTAAGATGATGTTACTTCCTTTTTATAGACTAAAAACCAGTCTTTTCATAGTGGCTTGTCAAGGCATAAGTGGCAATGTGGTTCCTAAATGTCTAACAAAAGGGAAATACCTTAGATTATAGTACAGTCATAAAATGGAATATTATGAGCCAATTAAAATGATTTTTCAGTGAGAAAAATTACAGAGGAAATCCTCAAAATAAAATGGTAAATGATAAAAATCAGGATATGTAACTGTTTGTGTGGTATGTCCACAGGTTGTTTTACACACACACACACACACACACACACACACACCATGATTCAAATGTTAACAGAGGTTTAACTTTGGATGTTGAAGTTATGAAGTTTCAAAAATTTTAACTATTATACTTTCTCTTATTTTCTAAACATTCTATAATGAATATTTATTATTTTAATAATAAAAAAAGATGGAGGAAAATAATAGAAGGGTTAAATATTGTGGTTTAAATGTGGACAAGAGTTTCTGAAGACTATAGTTTCCAATAGTAAATAAGCGGTTTTAATAGTCCTATTTACTTGTGAATAGAAATATGATCTTCCTATGTTGTTTCCCCTTATTCTAGGTGCTTTTTAGCATATTCCTACTTGCACTACATGGTTCTGATCTTGCCAGCATGTACAGAATTTCCCAGGAGTACTTGCTGAATGTTTTGGGCAAATGGCTTTCAGATGAGTGGGGCTCAGCCCAGCTCAAGGGATCCTGCAGTGCACCAAGACTTTCCTTCTAATTTAAAGGAGATTATTTAAATTTGCCTAAAGTTCTCAATGTGCTACTTGAAAGTTCTGCTAAACATAGAACCAAACCGAGAAAAACCTCTAGGGAATACACTTGGCAAAAATAGGAGTAAGATGCATTTTTACGAGTAGGTATTTGAATGTTAAGTGTGGAAAAGAAAGACATATATTAATTGGAGATAAACTCCTGAAAATCACTTAAAATGTAAATATGGGACATGATTATAATGCAGAGGTATTATTTTCTCCCTTAGAAGAGGATTTTTACGGGTGCCTGGGTGGCTCAGTCGGTTAAGCATTGCTGATTGTGTTGCTATTTGCTGTCGGACCCGTTCCCTGCCTCCCCCCTGCTTCTGTTCTGCCTCTCTCTATCTGCTATTTCCAGGAACAACATTTCTCAGGTCCTTGCCCTCTGGCCTTGATGTAGCTTCTATTTAGCCATTGGAAGCTCCTGGAAGACTGGAGTGGGGAGAAAGGGAGAAGCCATGATGCTTTCCTCCCTCTCTCTCTTCCTTGGGTGGTGTCTTTGGTTCTAGCTTTTTCTCCTCTTTGGTGTCAGCTTCTGCCAGGTGATGCCGAATCCTGGCTTCCATGAACACTCTGCCCTCTCAGCCTTGGTAGCTTCCAGCTGTTGCTAATCTCTTTTTGGCTTCTCCACTCTTTCATCAATTATATATTGAATTCCTTCTATTAAATTCCCTCCAAAATACTCAAACTGGCTTCTGCTTTTCACACTAGACTCTGGCAATACAACTGGTTGTAATTTAGGATCGTGTTGGGAAAGGCACCCAGTTCAAGGGAACATACATAAGGGAAGCAAAGTAAAGACAATTTCAGAGACCCACTGCACCATCAGATATTTTGTCACAATGGCATCAGGCAAAATGCAGGGGCTGCATGAAGTGGGGTTTCTTTATGCAAAGAGATTTAGAGAGAATTTTAAGCATGTGTTGAAAGAAAAACAAAAGTTGGCTATCTTAACAATCTGGGTTTGATGGCTGATAACTGGTGAATTGTTTATGTATCATAGGGAGAGTCCATTTATTTCTTTAGGAATGAGCTATGGAGCTTCAAACAATACCTGTTCTCTTGAGTAGAAGCCTTCTGAGAACATCCAAATTTAATAAAAACTGAACAAAGCCTCAATACAGGATAATGTCTCCCATGGCTGTGCTAAGCATGATTGGGCAACAGAGCGTATTTAATTTTTAAAAAGCCACTTTGAGATAATTACTAGCTGCTTTTTAAATTTTAAAATTCTCAACTCTGTATTTATTAAGTCAGGACCATAATTTGTGAAATCAAAGAATTACCAGTTGCTATAGTTTTGTCACCAATGGGGAATCCTTATGATAGAGGCAAGAATAGAACAGTTACCAACTGAGCCCTATAAAGAAAGAAGGCAAATAAGGTGTGCTCAGTACATAGTAGAGAAAAATCTTTTTTTTAAAGGCTTATTTATTTATTTTGAGAGAGAGAGAGAGAGAGAGAGAGAGCATGAGTGGGGGAGGTGCAGAGAGAGAGAGAGAGACAGAGAATCCCAAGCAGGCTTGCATAGTCAGCACAGAACCCGATGTGGGGCTTGAACCCACGAACCATGAGATCATGACCTGAGCCCAAATCAAGAGTCAGATGCTTAACCGACTAAGCCACGCAGGCACCCCAGAAAAATCTTACTTGAATGAATGCATGCATGCCTGAAATTATCAGTGAACAGGAACAGGGAATTCATTCTGTCTAGACTTAGTAGTATCTTTTAAGCAAGGTTTTGAAGAATGGTGAGTCATTGTGGAGACAAGAGCAGGATGAGATTTCAGGAAGATCCAAAAAGTAGAATGGAGAAAGTGAGCAGTGGCCAAGTGAGGCTGG
The DNA here is from genome assembly GCF_028018385.1 of Neofelis nebulosa. Classification (NCBI taxonomy): domain Eukaryota; kingdom Metazoa; phylum Chordata; class Mammalia; order Carnivora; family Felidae; genus Neofelis; species Neofelis nebulosa. The sequence continues at coordinate 48,915,566 of NC_080792.1, forward strand.
GGTAGGGAGTGTGGTAGGCAAGGCTGGCTTTGTAGGTCAGATAAGCAGTTTTGACTTCCTTTTATGAACGGAAGGGCATGGAATTCTTTTGAGTCGAGGAATGACATGATCACAGCTCTGCTTTGCGAGTTCCTTGCATGTACAAGTTCAATATAGATTTGTCAAATTAAATTTCTGAAAGATGATAATGAAACAGCAGCTAAAAATTCTTCTGAATATAATTCCTCTTCAGGTTAGGAACATTTTCCTTCCAGGTGTGGTTAATACCTATTGTTGGTTTCCTAGCAACCATACATCTTTTTGGTGGAGAAAACAGAAGGGTCAATTGAACATCTCCATTTAGAATCTTTCAAAGGACAGTGTATCTCCAAGGAGACACTTGCCTCATTTGTTCCCTCAACTTCCAGAGAATACAAGTGGGTCAGAAGGGATAACTTAGGCTTGGGGTGGGGTGGGATCATGTTTCTGCAGGAAGGTTGGGGAGTACAGGGTGGGGGAAGGGTGCAGCCTTCTCCACCATGCATCAGAATAAGGTTTGCACAGAAAACTTAAGCACAAAGGAATTTGCAGAGAGAGGCTCAGATGAAATGGGAGGCATGAAGCTGTCAGATGGGCTCCAAGGGTGAGATTTGGGTGAGACAGGATAAAGATAGAAGGAGTGAAGGGCAGAGACATCACCAAGACACTGAGTATCTTTTTGGTAATCCTTAGAACAGTCCTCAAGGAAGTTGTTATGATGTCAAATTGATAGATGAGCAAACAGACCTGTAGAAGGTAAGGGGCTTGACCAACCTAGCCAGACCAGGGTCTCATCATTTCAAGGGCAAGGAGCACAAGCAAAAAACTCATCCACCCACCATGGTCACTTGTGGCCACCTTGGACTAAGTCCACTCTCTGCTGATCTTCCTTGACTTCTCCTTGGCATCTGCTCCTTTCCCACTTCCTCTTAAAAACATTGCATGCTTTCTGTCCCCACTTCCCCCCCTTCACCTCCTAACCCTCCAGCTCCTCCTTGTAGGCATTCTTGACAGGCATCTCTTCCTCTGGCAATGCCTTCCTTCTTCTGAGAGTTGGTGTACTGGGAGCTCCGTGCCCAGCCTCTTCTCTTCTCACACTACAAACCCTCTGCGATGATCTGTCTACTGCCCTGATTTCAACCTCCCCTAACACTGGACTGATGATCTCTCAGTGTAGGTCTCTGCTTCAGACAGTTCAGCTGCCTCCAGTCCCATATTCCTTAGTATGCATGTGGCTATTCCACAATCATTTCAAATACCATAGCAGAACCCATCATTCCTACCCTGAAGTCTCCATCTGATTCAGCATTCTGTTAGGAGTTTCTCATCAGGGGACAATTTGTTTCAGAGACAGGGCCACTGTATCTCTAGGCTTCCTTTCAGATCTCAACGCTCCAACTCTGCGATCACAGAACAAACACTGCATCACAACCTGAACTTAATGCCAACACGCCTCCTCCAAAAGGGAAAATAAATCTCAATCTGCAATGTTCTTGACTCTATCAGGTGAGAAAAGGAGGGGATGAGGAAGAGGAGGGAGGGGAAGAGACCCTCATAGAACTGGGTCAGCACCTTATGAAGATAAAAAGCTTCTGCACAGCAAAGGAAACAACCAACAAAACTAAAAGGCAACCAACGGAATGGGAAAAGATATTTGCAAATGACATATCGGACAAAGGGCTAGTATCCAAAATCTATAAAGAGCTCACCAAACTCCACACCCGAAAAACAAATAACCCAGTGAAGAAATGGGCAGAAAACATGAATAGACACTTCTCTAAAGAAGACATCCAGATGGCCAACAGGCACATGAAAAGATGTTCAACGTCGCTCCTTATCAGAGAAATACAAATCAAAACCACACTCAGATATCACCTCACGCCAGTCAGAGTGGCCAAAATGAACAAATCAGGAGACTATAGATGCTGGAGAGGATGTGGAGAAATGGGAACCCTCTTGCACTGTTGGTGGGAATGCAAATTGGTGCAGCCGCTCTGGAAAGCAGTGTGGAGATTCCTCAGAAAATTAAAAATAGACCTACCCTATGATCCAGCAATAGCACTGCTAGGAATTTACCCAAGGGTTACAGGAGTACTGATGCATAGGGGCACTTGTACCCCAATGTTTATAGCAGCACTCTCAACAATAGCCAAATTATGGAAAGAGCCTAAATGTCCATCAACTGATGAATGGATAAAGAAATTGTGGTTTATATACACAATGGAATACTACGTGGCAATGAGAAAGAATGAAATATGGCCTTTTGTAGCAACGTGGATGGAACTGGAGAGTGTGATGCTAAGTGAAATAAGCCATACAGAGAAAGACAGATACCATATGGTTTCACTCTCATGTGGATCCTGAGAAACTTAACAGAAACCCATGGGGGAGGGGAAGGAAAAAAAAAATGAGGTTAGGGTGGGAGAGAGCCAAAGCATAAGAGACTGTTAAAAACTGAGAACAAACTGAGGGTTGATGGGGGGTAGGAGGGAGGGGAGGGTGGGGGATGGGTATTGAGGAGGGCACCTTTTGGGATGAGCACTGGGTGTTGTATGGAAACCAATTCGACAATAAATTTCATATATTGGATAAAAAAAAAAAAAAAAAAGAACTGGGTCAGCACCTGCTAGGAATGAAGTCGGTTGTTTAGCAACAGTACCCTCTCCTCACCTCCCCCTAGATATCAATTTGTGATATTCCATTCCTCCCTCCTTCTTTCAGGCTTGCTCTCAGTGTTTATTTCAGGCAGATTTTACCTATATAAAATCGGAAGGGAGGGGATGCATTTATCATGTTCTTAATGCTGACATAGCTGAATATGGAATTTTCAGATCATAGAGAAATGCACAATTCTTCAAATGAAATTGCCTTCTTTTGGCCATTATTTATTTAACAAAAATTTTTTGAATGTGTCTGCAATGTGCTTGACACTCTGCAAAGTACTCAGTTGAAAAATCTTCCATAGGAAGGTTTGAAAACTGAAATGAATTCCTTGTGTCCAAGGAGGACTAAGAATTGGTGGAGACATCACACATTAACATTCTAACTTTAGGAACATATGTGGGTTGCTGGACATAATATAAAAAATCAATTGCATTACTATATGCCTGTAATAAACATCCTGAAAAATACCATTTATAACAGCAACAAAACCGCAACTTATCTAGGAGTTAAACTAACAAATGATGTATAAGACTTAGTGAGAAGGAAAAAAAAAATGCCTTGGCATGGAGAAAACTATAAAACTCTATGAAAAAAATATTTTAAGAAATCTAAGCAAATGGAAAACGTATATTGTATTTGTGGTTGGGAAGACATAAAATCCTAAAGAGTCAATTCTCTCTAAAGTAATCTGTGAATCCAATAGAATTTAAAATTTTTAAAAGTTATTTGTTTATTTTGAGAGAGAGTGCATGCATGTGCAAGTGTGAATGGAGTCGGGGCAGAGAGAATCCCAAGCAGGTTCTGCATTACCAGCACGGAGCCCAGCTTGGGGCTCAAACTCATGAGCCATGAGATCACGATCTGAGCTGAAATCAAGAAGGGGAAACTTAACCAACTGAGCCACTCAGGTGCCCCAATCCAATAGAATTTAGATGAAAAATCCTGATTGATATTTTGTGGCTCTCTATAAGCTGATTCTAAAATTAATACAGATAAGTAAAGAGCTAATAGCAACCATAGTAATTTTATTTCATTTTATTTTATTTAGATCTATCTATCTATCTATTTATTTAGAGAGGGAGAGAGAGCATGGGGGAGAGGCAGAGAGAGGGAGAGTCTCCACGCTGTCAACATAGAGCCCAACGTGGACTTTAACTCACAAACGGTGAGATCATGAACTGGGTCAAAATCAAGAGTCAACGCTTGAATGACTGATCCACCCAGGTACCCCAAACATGGTAATTTTATTTTATTTTTTTTTAATTTTTTTTTTTTAACGTTTATTTATTTTTGAGACAGAGAGAGACAGAGCATGAACGGGGGGGGGTCAGAGAGAGGGAGACACAGAATCCGAAACAGGCTCCAGGCTCTGAGCTGTCAGCACAGAGCCCGACGCAGGGCTTGAACTCACTGACCGTGAGATCATGACCTGAGCCGAAGTTGGCCGCTCAACCGACTGAGCCACCCAGGCACCCCATCAGCCCTGGTAATTTTAAACACAAAGAAAATGGCAGGAGATATTAGGACTTCTTACAATATTGCAGGAATTATGGAAGTGTGACACTGGTGCAGAAATGGAAAAAGCACACTACAAGAACAGAACAGGGACCCCAAAACAGACTTATGCATAAAGGAGTCTTTATACACAAACGAGATAGAATTACCAATTAGTGGGGGAAAGGTGGACAGTTTAGTAAATGGTGCTGGGAAAATTGGCTCTCCATAGGGAAAAAGAATTAATCACATCACCATCCTACATCATAAGCAAAAAACTTTTGCAGAGAGCTTAAACAAGAAGAATAAAACTTTAATGTTTATTTATTTTTGAGAGACAGCATGAACAGGGGAGGGGTAGAGAGAGGGAGACACAGAATCAGAAGCAGTCTCCAGGCTCCAAGCTGTCAGCATAGAGTCCGACGTGGGGCTCAAACCCACCAACTGTGAGGTCATGACCTGAGCCAAGGTCAGAGTTTAACTGACTGAGCCACCCTGGTGCCACAAGAGTAAAACTTTAATAGCCTAAAGAGTATAGGTGAGAATATCTTTATAAGCCTGGATGAGGGAGTAATTTCTTAAGACTCAAAAACACAAAGCAAAGGAAAAGATTAATATGTTTGTTAAAGGAAATTTTCAGAAAAAGTAAAATCATACAGACATAAAATTAACACATATTAAAGATTTTATTTACAGTGAGCCTGGCTGGCTCAGTCGGTGGAGCGTGTAACTCTTGATCTCCAGGTTGTGAGTTTGAGCCCCATGTTGGGTGGAGAGGTTGTTTGAAAAGAATAAAACCTTAAAAAAAAGATTTTATTTACTTCATTATTAATGAGGGAACCAGGCAGACATTACAACTGTTAAAATGAGAAAGCAGAGAACCACAAATTTATAGGGAATAAAGGCATGTTGAAATAAATTTCCACAGGCAGGTTTGGGGAAGGGGATTAAGGAGTATGGGCAAACTGAGTCAAACTGCCACCAGACAGAATTTTATTTTCATGTCCAGAGACAAGAATTATTTTACATAGCTATCAGTATTTGCAATATAAAATTTGTAAAATAGTTCAAAACAATGAGCAGCTAAAATCCAATAACCTGGAAAAATGAGCTCTAAACAATGCATAATTTTCCCTGGAGAACACCCAGCAATCCTTCATGTTTATTCCAAATGTCCTAAATATTTGACTATATTTAAAAAAAAAAAAAAAAAAAAAACCTTTGGTCTATCAAAAGACATTATAAATTAAGTGAAAACATAAGACAGAGTAAGAGAAGCTTTTTGTGATGCGTATAATTAACAAAAGATTCTCTAAAATATATAAAGAATTTCTACAAATCAATGAAAAAACGTAAAAATACCAGTAGAAAATGGGCAAATGTTATGAACAGGCAATTCAGGAAAGAGAAACAAAGAGAAACAGAGTGACAAATATGCTCAACCTCACCAGTAGTGAGAAAAATGCAAATTAAACCACAGTGACATAACATTTCACATTTGCTAGATTGGAACAAAATAAAGCAGACTGACAATTACAAATGTTGGGGACCACACAGTGCCATGGGAAAAAAATACCGTGAAAGTGTGAATTGGTACAACCACTAAAGCAACTGGGTTATTGCTAGTAAAATTAAAGATGTGTATGTCCTCAAACCAAGTAATTTATTTCCTGGGATTTTCTTCTACATGTGCGCAAGGAAATAGAAACATTTTGGGGCACCTGGGTGGCTCAGTTGGTTAAGTGTCTGACTCTTGATTTCAGCTCTGGTCATGATCTCACAGTTCGAGCCCCACATCAGGCTCTGTGCTGATAGCGCAGAGCCTGATTGGGATTCTCTCTCTCTGCCCCTCTCCCACTTGTTCGTACTCTCTCTCTCTCTCTCTCTCTCTCTCAAAACAAATAAATAAATTAAAAAAAAACCACAAGACTATTTTGACAGCATGGCCTGTAATAGCAAAATATTAGAAACCATTGAAGTGGCCATCAACAGAATTTAAAAAATTGTGATATGTCTATACAAAGGAGTGCTATATAGCCATTAAAATGAAAGAATCAGAGCTACATGTGTGAACATGGATAAATCCCCCAAACATAATATTGGGTGGAAGAACATGTTGCAGAACAATGCATATGTGTGTTATTGTCCATACCAAAACACATATGGAAATGATAAAAAAAAAAATGTGTGTAATATAGTAGTAACTTCTGGGGTAGGATGCGGGTGGAATCCAGGAGGGCTACAAAGGGTCTCTGTTGTGACTGCTTTATTTCTCACGCTTCAGAAACTGGATATACAGTGTTTGCTGCATTTTCCTCTAAGTTGTTATATGCCTTAAGTAGGTGATAGTTTTTTGTCTATGTACCTGGATTATACTTGTAGATTTCAGCCCCAAAGCTAAACCAAAGTCCCCTTTCCCCTTTTGTGTTCATTTCTCTCAGAAATGGACTTCCCGCTCCCCGCAGGCCAAGTTTTGGCTCCTAAGGAACCCAGGGAGTGAACTGTAGGTAGATTCCTTCCCTTTTAGGAACACTGACTCTAGCAAGAGCTGGCACAATCTTTGTCAGGAGCGTCTGTCCTCTAGGAGGTGGACTGGATTTGCCTGCCAGCAGCCAGGTGTGGGAAGTCTAGAAGGAAGAGAAAAAAGCAGCTTTCCTTCTTCCCTAAAGGAAAGCCTTTCTTCCTGCCATACTGGGCTTGAAACAAAGCAAGATGTAGTGGGGATCCAGGTGGGGGAGAGAGAGACTTCAGGATAGGAATTCCTGTCCAATTCTGTGAAGGCCAGCTCTAATCTTTCCCCTGACCAATATTAGCCCTGCAGGGCACATGAGAAAACACAGCTCAGGATCCCACAGCAAAATGTGTAAGTCAAGGACCAAACACATCAAGAAGATATAATAACCAGGAATGTATATGTATGTGGAATAGACATTTATCCTGCCAAGCATCCTCACCCACTTCTCATTTTGAAGGATTCTCTACCTCCCCTATAGAAGCTCAAAATACCCTACTGTCATTTTGCCAGTGTCTTGTCCTCCAAGGCAAGTCATGAGACCAAGGCTCTGCCGATGGACAAACATTTGCCTCCCTCCATTTAGGAGCTAGTGACACAAGAGAGCAGAAACTACAGAATTTGTCCAGCAGGTTGGGGTCTCCAGCAAGACTGAGTTCCTGTGGCAGCATTTTGGCTCTGCTGCTCACATTCCAGTAGCTGGGAGCTGCTCAAGGCATTGGGGAACAGCATGTGTAGCTTTGCAGAGATAGCGTGATATCTGCAACTTCCTCATGTGGCTTCTTCCGTGGCTTGCTGTGCAGCTCCTGGCTGGGTAGCACTGGGCCCAGTTGTTTTAGGTCTTCCAATAATTCTGGGAGGTACTTTTTCTGCTTTTAAATGGGCCAAAGTCAATTTTGTTTGCAGTGTAGAATCCTGACAGATGTACCTAGCAACACAGCCTTTAAATTGATGAAGTAAAAAGGATCAGAATCACATGGGGAAACTGACAAATGCCTTGATCAGAATGGAAGATGTAAAAGTCATTCTTTCAGAAACTGATAGATCCGGGTGACAAAACATCAACAAAGATTCCGAAGGTTTGAACAAGGTGATTTGAAAACGTGATCTAGGGGTACCTGGCTGCCCCAGTTGGTGGAGGATGCGACTCTTGATCTCAGAGTTGTGCGTTCAAGCCCCACGTTGGGTGTAGAGATTACTTAAAAAATATATATTAAAAATAAAACAAGATAAAATAAAATAACATGTGATTTTATACATATGGATATAAATAGAGCCTGATATCTAATAAAAGCAGAATTAAACCAGTCAACATACATGTAATGAGCACATGCTATGTGACAGGCACTGTTCCAGACACTTGGGATACATCAGTGAATAAAATGAAACCTCTCCTCCAGTATGGTCCCTTGCAGCAACCTCCTCTCAGGAGGCCAAAGTGAGTCCTTCTTCTGCCATGCAGTCATATTCCCCTTGCTCTGGGCTTGGCCTTATCAAAGCATCTTCTCAGCAAAAGCAAGCTTCTTCCTATAAGGAATTCTTAAACCACTGCTAAGAAACCAAAATTATCTTTATCTTGTTGCACAGAAAATTGACTTTATAATACTTTTATCTAGTGGGGTGATGAAAATATTCTGGAATTAGATAATGGTGATGGTCACACAACCTTGTGAATATACTAAAGCCCACTGAATTGTACAATTTTAGAGGGTCAATTTTATGGTATGTGAATTATATGTCCATTAAAAAAAAAGATTTAGCAACTGGCCCAGCACCTATCATTCAATAAGGGCTGAATAAATGATAGATGCTATATATCTATCATCTATACAATTATCATCTCCTTTTAGCATTTATCCTTAAAAACAACAGAGATGCTTGGGATATCGTATAATTTTCTAGAATCTTCTCTCATTCACCACTATCATGCAAGTCTGTAGGGACCCTAGAGCTGATAACATCTGTGGCTTTCATATGCGCCGTTCTGATTTGGGTTCAGATGTTATGTATTGGGAAGCAGAGGAAGCCTGCATCTTTTCCACTAAGCCTCTCAGGGGTTGATGGTCATCCCCTAGATTATTTGTGCTGTTTAACGAGAGGCAGGACAGGGTCAGTTTATAGTGTCAGCCTCTCCTTATATACATAGCCAAAGATAAGGTTAAAATTTAAAGCTCCTGTAGTTAAAAATGTTATTTGTGACTCTCATACAGAGGTATAAAAATTTGCTATTAGACATTTCATTAGGTGCCTTTACACCTCCCACCCCCCAACATGTTTATATATAGTGTTCATCTTCTAAAAATTAATAAAAAGAAAGCTTTGCAAAAGTTACCAAAACAGGGGCGCCTGGGTGGCTCAGTCGGTTAAACATTCAACTTCAGCTTAGATTGTAATCTCACAGTTTGTGGGTTTGAGCCTTGCATCAGGCTCTCTGCTGTCGACACAGATCCCACTTTGGATCCTCTGTCCCCCTCTCCCTATCCTTCTCCTGCTCATGTGCATGTGCTCTTTCTGTCTCTCTCTCAAAAATAAATAAACATTTTTTTAAAAGTTATGAAAACACTAAAGAAAGAACCACACTGATGTATGAAAGACACACGGCATTTGAAATGCACATTAAATTTTTACCTGGAATGGTAATCTGAGATACAAATAACTTTTTAGCTGATGCGTATTTTTTAAATTATAAGAATTATAAAGTTACTTTCTCTTTCTGCAAGATAGCCAAGAGGGGACAAAAGCTGAATTATAAGCCCACACAATTTATGGTTCTTCAGGTTTGCCACTTGGTGAGTAGCAATAAAATAATTTGATAATAGTGAGAGAAACTCAAGAACCCAGGAGGATATTTGATATGGCACTATAAAAAACAAGCCATCATTATAAATTTAAAGGTATTATATAAAATAGCCAACTGGTACACCCAATCCACAAATCACCTTTGACTACAGACTTCAAGGTCATAAAAAAATGAGGCTGTTTACCCTAAAGTTTGATACAAGATAGTATAAAGAAGACATGTTTTGGGGGTTCTTTTTTTGGTTGATAATATTGCCCTGTGTACCTTCTTAAAGAAGAACAGAGAGAAATTATTTATTTCATTTGGCAACAATACAGTTTCTCTCTTCCAAAGAACTCAAAGTATTTGTACAAGTATTCACTGATAGCCTTGTAGAGATGGAGGAGCAGGGCAGAGGGCGGAGAAGGCGGCAGGGTGGAAAAGTGAGAGAGGATGGAGAATGGGGGAAGATGGAGAAGGGGAGGAGGGTGGAGAAAAGGGAGCAGGATGCAGAAGGGGGGAGAGCGGAGAAGAGGGTAGGGTAGAGAAGGGAGAAAGATGAAAAGGGGAAGGTGAGGAGGGGGAAGGTGGAAGTGGGGAGGATGGAGAAGGGGGATGAGGAGGAAGAGTGAAGGAAAAGAAGGAAGTGCCAGCAGGGGCAGGTGCTAAAAATGGTAAAGTAATTTTCCCGTTTTTCTTAATAATTCCCAGGATGTCTACAACGGTATCAACTCACTACTAAGTCAGCTGCAAATTACTCAGTTCCCAACCTAATATTTGGTGTACAAATGAGGGCACCGTGCTCTGTAAAGTTGTTCTTGCACAGTTGTGTCTGCCTCAGCAGGGAAAACGTGTAAGTATTTGCACAAACCGGTCTGTTATCTCAGAGAATCCAGGATTGTTTCAAAGTGGCTTCAATTCAGTTTAGTGGGTAATTATTGAGCATCAACTAAGTTCTGGGCCTTTTAGGGAGTTGGTGGCGAATGTATTCATGCAGGGCTTCTCGGACTGTGCTCCTAGGGTTAGTAACATTTGTAGCCCCTGGAAATTTTTAAGAAATGCAATTTCCAGCGCCCCACCCCTTGCTACACAAGTCAGGGATTCTGGTCCCGTGTCTGCATTTTAGTAAGTCACGGGGTGACTGACTACAGTTTAAGAACCACTAATGTTGTGTTAATGGGTGACTCTCAATGCAATAAAGCTCAATAATTGTTAGATGAATGGATGGATGACAAAGCAAACAATAACAATAAAATGAAGGGGCTGTTGCGGAGATTGGGGCGGCACAAAATATTAGCATACTCGGAAGAAAGCATCCTCCGTCAGTCTCAGCTTTCCATGCTTGCCGGCTGGGGCACACGCCTGTGTTCCCAGCATGGCCGTTGCTTTCTTTTTCTTTGTTCATTTGTTTATTGATGCTTGTTTACTTCCCATTGTGGGAAGAACAAAACAACAAGAAAATAAAGACATGAACATGATCAGACAAAACCAGAGGCATTTGAGAACTGGTGATGTCCTCACAGCAAGGTTGGTTTTGACGGATTCTTTGGGATAAGAGTAAGGAGCGCTTGGTTCGTTATTTATAAAAGGAGCAGAATTCACTGTTGGTTCACTCGGCCCTGGTGTGCACAGTCACCTCTCTTCTCCCTCATTCTGGAAGAGGCTGGCAGAGCTAAGCTCAGCTGGCTTAGTGAAGTCGGAACTTGCCTGGGGACACAAAACTTCCTCCACGAAAGGTTTTTTATTTATTTTTTTGTTAAATAAAGGAAACACTTTTGTGTCTTCTAAGCTGCTCCTGGCCTCCAGCCTGGCTCCCTGCAGCTCCTTCTTCCCAGGATCTGACTTAGAGTCACAGGGGCTTTCTTGGCATTCAAAACCCTCACACGTTTTGGAGCGAAGTAAACTCAGTGAGAACCTCTTTCAGTGAATTTCCGGGGAATCTCAACTGTGGGAGCCCCGGAAAGTCCTTCTGCCCCTGAGGACACTGGAGCCACCTAACAGATGAGGACACTTGGGTTTCGTAATGTAACTTTTGTCACAGTGGAGCACACTTTAGAATTTCACTTCCTGTTTTAATTCTGTTTGGAGATGAAATCTGCTGAGATTTCATTTCAAAAGAGCAGTTCGAACTTCGTCCGGAAACTTTCTCTGCAAACTAGAAAAGCGAATGGGAACAAAATTGTAGTCAGCGCCTACGGACAACCAGTTACATACTAATTTGAACAGCCAGTGAATACTGGTAGTGAAGTGCTGATGGTATTCAGCTTTGGGTTCTGGGCACCAGGGCTTTGGGGGTAAGGGGCTGGAGAGCTTTGCACTGGAGGGATTTCGAATGCAATCTCAGACAGCCAAGGTTTTGCAGATGGGACAGCCCGGGAAGGAGAGGGAAAGACTGATAGAGAACAGGGGGCTGAGGTGTGGAGGGAGAGAGGTGTGAGGGCAGCCACAGGATATCAGCAAGGGATAGCAAAGGCTTAAAAGGCTGTGGGGAGGGGCGCCTGGGTGGCTCAGTTACTTGGGCATCCCACTCTTGATTTCGGGCTCAGGTCAGGATTTCACGGTTTGTGAGTTCGAGCCCCACGTTGGGCTCTGTGCTGACACTGAGGAACCTGCTTGGGATTCTCTCTCTTGCTCTCTCTCAAAATAAATAAGCTTAAAATTAAATTAAGTTAAATTAAATTAAATTAAATTAAATTAAATTAAATTAAGAGTTGTGGGGAGTTAGGCTGTGAGGCCTTGTGCCAAGTTAAACAAACACGGACTTCATTCCACTGGCCAGAGGGAGGTGTGGACGGTGTTTCCTCAGGGAGGATGGGCTGAGCCTGTCCAGTTTGACAAAGATTGCTCTGTGGGAAAGAAGAAAGCAGCTGGGAGGCTGCTGGGATAGCCCAGGTACAAGTGGCAGGCACGAAGCTTCGTCCAAGTCTGGGGCTCTTCCCCCTGCCCCAGAGCTCCCTGGCCGAGCAGAGTTCGCATTCCCCGTGGAACTGGAGGCACGGCCAGAGACAGAATATGGCATGCCTGAAAGTTCTTCAAGGTATTAAATTTTGTCTTAAAAATTCATGCAGATGTTTGCTGCAGGAAGCTGGGCTGTATTTTTGTCCTATGACTTAACGTGCCCTATGCGTCCTCCAGGGCCACCCATTCTCCATGTTGGGAAGGGGTCTGCACTGTGTAAGCCTCTCTGTTGACATCCCTTTGCACGCTAATCGAGCAGGGGTGCCAGGCTCATCGTGTGGAGCAGTGAGCCATCTGTACAAAGAGTACCTTTCTGTGTCATGTAGACAATGGCTTCACTTGTCTTGAGCGAAAGGATTTCCCGAATTGGATTTCATTTAATTAATTCTATTGTCCGTCTCTTCTAATACTTTTCCTCCGCTTACTATGATACTCAGTTAATTGGCTTGACAGATCCATAGATAACTAATTGGCAGGCGTAGAGGACACGCTGACTCGCCAATGGGAGGTCTGTAGCCTTAGCTCCGTTGCGGAGTATTTTGTATTCTGTCTGACTGTTCTAAGACTGATCGTAGTAGTTAACGTTAACCGGGCACGTATGGGGTGCCGGACACTACTCTGGGCTACGTTATTTCATTTCTTCTCTACAGCTGGCCCGAGGTAGATGATGCTATTATTCTATTATTCCCATTTATAGATGAGAAGACTGGGATAGAGAGCCAGGATATGACCTGAAGTGGTCGAAATCCAATGTGAGAGTTTTCAGTCTGTTCACTCTGGGAATAAAATGGAAACTTTTGTGCATGACTCGACCAGTAACACTTAAGATCCTCTGCAACCTTGGCATTTCCTGATTATGTGAACTTTTATTTTTAAAATTTTTAAATGTTTACTTGTTTTTGAGAGATAGAGAGAGACAGACAGACAGCATGAGCAGAGAAGAGGCAGAGAGACAGGGAGACACAGAATCCGAAGCAGGCTCCAGGCTCTGAGCTGTCAGCACAGAGCCTGACGCGGGGCTTGAACTTGAGAACCATGAGATCATGACCTGAGCAGAAGTCAGACACTTAACCAACTGAGTAAGCCACCCAGGCGCCCCCTGATTTTGTGAATTTTTTTTTTTTTTTAACATTTTTTTTTTTTTTAATTTATTTTTGGGACAGAGAGAGACAGAGCATGAACGGGGGAGGGGCAGAGAGAGAGGGAGACACAGAATCGGAAACAGGCTCCAGGCTCCGAGCCATCAGCCCAGAGCCTGACGCGGGGCTCGAACTCACGGACCGCGAGATCGTGACCTGGCTGAAGTCGGACGCTTAACCGACTGCGCCACCCAGGCGCCCCGGATTTTGTGAACTCATTTTGAAAGAGCAGATTGATTCCGAGGAGAATGGGCAGACAGACTACAATGAAATCCACTTTTTCTCTAGGCGACCTCCCTGAGACGAAAGGGTACCCAGTAAGACTTTTCTTTTCTTTTCTTTTCTTTTCTTTTTTTTAAATTTTTTTAATGTTTACTTTATTTTTGAGAGAGACAGAGACAAAGTGCGAGTGGGGGAGGGGCAGAGAGAGAGGGAGACACAGAATCCAGAGCATAGAGCCCAACGCAGGCCTCAAACCTACGGACTGTGAGATCATGACCTGAGCTGAAGTTGGAGCCTTCGCCAGCTGAGCCACCCTGGTGCCCCAAGACTTTTCCATTGGAATTGTAACTTTCTTGTTTTTATTGGGTGTATAGGTAGAAGTTGCAGAGATTAATATATATTTGTTTTAAAGTTTATTTTGAGAGGGAAAGATAGTATGAGTGGTGGTGGGGGGGAGGGGAGAGACAGAGAGAGAGAGAGAGAGAGAGAGAGAGAGAGAGACCCAAGCAGGCTCCATGCTCAGTGTGAAGACCAACTCGGGGCTCAATCTCATGACCGTGAGATTGTGACCTAAGCCAGAATCAAGAGTCGGACACTTAACCAACTGAGCCACCCAGGCACACTGAGATTAATATATTTGAAAGAAAACTTGATTTTCTTTTGAGTTATAAAACAAAAATGAAGACACTGTCAGTGCCTTAGTCTTCTGGGGCTGCCATAACAGAACATCACAGACTGTGTGAGATTTATTTTCTTACAGTTCTGGGGGCTGGAAGTCCAGATCAAAGTTCCAGCAGGGTTCGGTTTCTAGTGACAGCTCTCTTCCCTGTTTGCAGATGGCTGCTTTGTCCTCGAGTGGCCTTTCCTCTGAGGGAGGGGGAGGGGAAGGAGAGGAAGCGCTCTCCTTTTATAAAGCCGCCAGTCCTAGTGGATTAGGACTCCATCCTTACGTCCTCATTTAACCTTAATTACCTCCCAAAGGCCTTATTTCGAAATACTGCCACATGGCAGGTTGGGTCTTCAACATATACATCTGGGGGAGAAAATTTAGTCCATAGAAGGCTTTAACATTTGCCTTGGCATTGAGCTCCCCTTACCCTAGGGTGAAAGCCCCAGTGACTATGCCTGGTCCCCACCTTGTGACATAGAGAACTTGGCTCTTCCAGGGTGCACATTTCACTGGCCTCACCCTCCTCCATGTGTCTGCAACACTTAGGGCTGGTGCCCATGGGAAGTTCCATGGCAAACATACTAACAAAACAAGCACTAGCTTGCCGTGTTTTGTTGTTTTGTTAGTATGTTGGCAAAGCTGTCTCTCTTTTGCTGGGTTTAAAAATGCAATAGATGTTTTGTCATAATGAATTGTATCATTGTTTCTCTGGTGCATTTTAGTGGAAATCACTGTTTTATATTATATATGTTGTTCTGGGGGAAATTCCACTTCTTTTGTTATAAACATTACAGAGGGGCACCTGGGTGGTTAGGTCAGTTAAGCGACCGACTTTGGCTCAGGTCATGATCTCATGGTCCGTGGGTTCGAGCCCCATCAGGCTCTGTGCTGACAGCTCAGAGCCTGGAGCCCGCTTCAGATTCTGTGTCTCCGTCTGTTTCTACGCCTCCCTCACTCGTGCTCTGTCTTTCTCTCTCTCTCTCAAAAATAAATAAAAATATTTTTAAAAAACCTTAACTAAACATTACAGAATAGCAATAATATAATTCATCACATTTCTAGAGCACTTTACAGGTTTCAAATTGATCTTATTTACTTAATTTCCTCATTTGGTCCCTGGGGAATAAGCAAGACAAGTACTATTCCCATTTTACAGATGAGGAAATCAAAACTCAGGGGAATTTGTCCACTCACACAGTGAGCTGGGAAATTCTTTTATCTGCAGGTAGTTTTCTTCCTACAATGTCTCATCGCCCACACCACCCTCTGCAAACACATGCCCCAATTTCTCCATGCCGCCTACCGCCTCTTATCTCCTGGGTTGTGGACCCCTTTGACACAAGAAAGCATTCTCTCCTAGACTTAGGTTTTGGATTATGATGACCTCAGGCAGCTCAGGAGCAAAGTTCACAAAGATTCCACGGAGGGCTTGTTTTCAGTGTTCCTTGGTGAGGCTGCCTCCGGGTGTCTTGAGATTCAGGGTCACCCCGCCGCTGAGACACAGCACTGCTGAGCTCACGAAGCCCCCCAGGCTTGTTTTGACTGTACATCGATGTCATCTCTGAGCTATGGCTACTGTGCTTTGGGGATGCAAAGTTTTGAAGATGACTGTAAATACTGCACCCCCATCCCCTCAGAAAAACCCAGTCCAAGGAAAACAGCAAAAACTAACTGAAACTAAGACAACAGCACAAATATTTATGGGGATAGAAACTGAAACACCAGCAAAAACAAAGAATGCATTTCAGATTGGTCTTAATGAAAACAAACATCATGGTATCTAATGGAAATACATATATTTTTTTACCATCAGATCTGATACCTTTGAATGATTGTTACAACTAGCAGAATAAAGTCATAAATGATTTCCTCAAAATAGTAATTAATTTCAGCCATTTGCCTTCACATAGATTGTGTAGTGTTGCCTAATGTCATGGGAAGGGCACAGGAATGGGACTCAGGACAAATGACACAAGTAGTTGTATAACTTTAAGCATGTCACCAAATCCTGCACAAAGCTCAAAGTGACCTTCACTTTCTTCAGCTGAGCAGAGAAGAGGAGGGACTGGGGAGACAGACGGCTATGCAGACACGGTATCATCCAGAGGGGCTGAACTTGTGATCTCTAACACACTGGCTCAGACTATGGGCTGGAACTGGGGTGCCCAGGTTCAAATCCCAGCTTCATCATCTGAAAGCTGAGGGACCTTGACAAATTCCTTAGCTCTCCATGCCTCCTTTCCCTTACTTGTAAAACCCCAATCTCACTGTGTTATGAGCATTAAATTAGTAAATATATCGAAGTACATCAAATAATGCCCAGCACGCAGTAAGTACCTGACAAATGTTAAATGTTACTATTACTATTAGATGATCTTACCTTGGAGGAAATATTGTGTGCACTGGAGAGAAAGAATGGAGGCGATTTCTCTAAGGATTGTGGGCTTTGACTAGGGAATAAATAGCAGAAAGGAAAGAAACTAATATTTAAATAATTATGTATTCCTATGCACTAAATAAGAGATGATACACATGAGGACTCAAAAAATATTTTCTCGGGGCGCCTGGGTGGCGCAGTCGGTTAAGCGTCCGACTTCGGCTCAGATCACGATCTCGCGGCCCGTGAGTTCGAGCCCCGCGTCGGGCTCTGTGCTGACTGCCCGGAGCCCGAAACCTGTTTCAGATTCTGTGTCTCCCTCTCTCTCTGACCCTCCCCCGTTCATGCTCTGTCTCTCTCTGTCTCAAAAATAAATAAACGTTAAAAAAAAATTAAAAAAAAATATTTTCTCTAGGAATGAATAATCCTGAGAAGTAAGGTTTTGTTTTTTTTTTTTTAATTTCTATTTTTTAGAAGAGGAGTCTGAAGATCAGAGAGGTTAGTAACTTGCTTGAACTGGGTGTTGTATGGAAACCAGTTTGACAATAAATTTCATATTTAAACAAAAAAAAAGTAACTTGCTTGAGATCACACAGCTAGCAGTGCCTGACCTGGGATTGGAGCTCAGGTCTCCACAGTCTTGAATCCTGTCCCTTCCTTTACACCATAATGCTCCCCAGAGGTTAGCCAGGAAAGGGATACTAACACATCCACCAGAATGACAGTTGTCTCCTGTTTGGTGACAGCTGCAGGGCACCAGAGCAGGGCCAGCACCAAGTGCTGCCAGGGTGCCCCTTCATCACCAGCTGCTGCCCTCCCCTCCCCTCCAGCTGCTACTATCATCCAAACCTCCCCCTCACCCCACTCAGCCCTCTCGGCTAACATGACCAATGCCAGGACTGGATGGGCCTGATATGACGATGTTTTGCATGCATAATTAGCAGATACATAGCTGACCCTCAGCTGGTATAAGGCAGGTATTGGGTATGTTTGTCTTTGGCTCCCAGCCAAGAAGAACACATGCCTGACTGCCCCTCCCTCTGCACGTCCTGCCCCTCTGCTCCTTAACCTCCCTGCTTAGTGAAGACCAAAAGACCCAGTTGGCTTAGACATTCATGTAAATGGCAATTCTCTTGCTAATCAGTGTGTTAGCTGTCAGGGAGGTGAGAAAAGCGCAGACAGGCCCTCCCTTGGGGAGTTCACATGTAACTGGGGAGAAGGCCATCCTACTGGGATACAGCCACGTGGAGGTGCTCCCAGGGGGGCCAGACTGGTGGGAGGCAGGAGGGAGAGGGGGGTGGCTCAGTCTCCAAGAGAAAGCTCCGCAGAGAAGGCAATTTTTGAGCTGGGGAGGAGTCTGAGGGACTCAAGGAAGGGCAAAATAGAGACAACCACAGATTCAAGGCCCAGGGTCAGGAAGGAGCAGGGGACTTCTGGTGGGCAGATAGCATAGGGCGCCTGGGGAGGATGGCAGCTGTGGAAGGGCCTGTGTGCCCCACTCAG
Source organism: Neofelis nebulosa (assembly GCF_028018385.1). NCBI lineage: Eukaryota > Metazoa > Chordata > Mammalia > Carnivora > Felidae > Neofelis > Neofelis nebulosa. The sequence continues at coordinate 48,933,902 of NC_080792.1, forward strand.
GGGCCCAGACAACCCCGAGGGCCCAGGAGCCAGGGAGACTTTAAGGAGGGGAGCTGTGTGGCTGGATTGGCTCTGGAGTTGTGTTCAAGATGCTGCAGTGTGGGTGATAGATTTATGGAAGAGGTGCAGTCAGGAGGCTGTCTCCCCAGGTTGTCTCTAGGGGCCCGGTCTCCTCTGCTGTGGGTGACAGAGGGAGAATTGAAGAGAAGTTATTGAGGCGAGTATGAAAACTCAGGCCAAGAATCATACTCAGGTTTCTAGTGGAGAGATTGCGCTGGTGGTGACCATTTAATGGAGGTAGGAAAGGTCACATTAGGACACATGTGAGCTTTGGCTCACAACCCAACAGGGTAATGGGGATGGGGACAAAAGTCTGCTCTCTTCCAAAAAGCACCCATAAGGGAAGTGCCGTCTCAGAGCCTAAGCAGGGAGGGTGCTCAGAGGGAGAGATGGCTGCTGGAATCATTCATCCCTTCATCCCTTCAGCCATTGAGTGCCTGCTGCAAGCCGTAGGGAGCTAGATGCAAGGCAGGCAGAAGTAGAAGAGCCAGCGCCTGTCCTCCAGAGACTTGCAGAGTCACTGAGAAGGAGGACAGATAAACGGGAAAGCATGTTAGGGTGTGATCCATGCAATGGTAAAAATGAGATAGGAAAATGATGGGGTCAGGGAAGACTTCCTGGAGGAGGTGGTATCCAAGTTGAGTCTTGAGAGATTTGTAGAAGTTGACTGAAATACAGAACCTGTACCTTCCAGCAGAGGAAACAGCCTGTGTAAAAGTGTGGGGAGGAAGCAGGGTGGGACCAGAAGGAGATTCAGGGAGCAGGTGGTCCTGGATTTAAAAAATGAAGTTTGGGAAAAAAAAAAAAAAAAAAAAAAGGGTAACTAGTTGAGGTGTGGATGTGCTCAGTAACTTCACTGTGATAATCCTTTCACAATGGACACACCTATTAAACCACATCACACACAGTTAAAAAAAAAAATCATGTTATACAACCTAAGTATATACAATTCTTGTCAATCATATTTCAGTAGAGCTGGGGAGAAAATTACCTTTGAGCAATTTCAGAACTAGAAGCTGTTCCACAATAATAAAAAGACTTCATATCAAGTAGCAGCCACCTCGACTCTGGCACTGGCAGGACCACAGGGGATACATGCACAGGACTTGCTGACGACAGAAGTCGGTTCAACTGAGTCAGACCAGGACAAACTGGGGCATCGGCTGCACTTGGTGGAGAACACCTGGTTCCTTGTGTGGAGGGATAGACACACACCCTCTGAGCCCTCTCCACAGTGTTTATAGTCTGTTCACCAATTACACCCCCGCTTGTTGATGGGTGAAGCCTAACACAGCGCTCTCTGTTCATGGCCTGGCTCCATGCCAACCATCTTAGAGACACGATGGTGAGAAATGCCCAGGTATGTCATCAAGCTCCCTAAGGACCAGGTGTGTCCTTCCTGACCACAGCAGGTGACATTTACTTACATCCCCCTTCTTTCCTGACTGCCCTACATGTACATTTCATCTGATGAGTTACAAAATATCTGCTTTGCTGTCTGCGCTGGTATCTCCTTTCCCCTGGATGGGAGCATCCGGGCTTATTCATGATCTGCAGCCAATTCCCCCGGTGAATATGGGCCAGGCACCTCACTTGTCTTCATTTCAAAGCCCCTTTCAGCTTTCATTTCAGCTTCATTTCATTTCATCTCAAAGTGAGGGGCTGGACTACAGTATTTTTAGGGGCCCATCCACACCCAACTCTTGGCAGAGCTGTTCAGATCGAGGATCCTGCTAAGTATCTGGCTCATCCTCGCAGCCTTCTAAGGGGATAAACAGGTTACTGATAGGCTGTCCAATGTCAGCATTTCTCTAGTGACGTACCATGAAATAGTCTGTTCTCTCTCTCCCTCACTCCATCTTTCTCTTCATTTCCTTCCTGGTTCCCCACCCCAGGTTAAGGAGCAGCAGAAAGTCTGCTTAGTCTTAAACTGGGCACAGCTGTGTATTCAAGAACCATTAATGATGCCATTTGGTTTTGACAGGGTTTCTTTTCTCCTCTCTAGGGAAGCCAGGAATTCCCATTTGCTCGTTTGTTCTTACCTTCCTAGACAATCCTACCAAATCATTGCAACTTGGTGCAGAGAAAGACCAGCATGAGCTGGGAATTGGCTACTGTCCTATGCTTGTATGATGAATAGATCAAAGAGAATTATGGAGGAATCCATTAATTTAAGCCAGAAGAAAGCTGGAGAAGTTACAGACTACATTAAGTATAAACTGCAAACTAATTGGCCATCTTGGAAATATCATAGTTTTTCAGATTATTATAAAGTTCCAAAGCCCTACTGTATCTTTTTACACATAAAGAAATCGATAAGCCCTACTGTATCTTTTTATACATAAAGAAATTTAAGACTAAAAATAAGATAATTCATTTAAGCTCACAATATTATTTGGTCTTATTTTGGGGAACTGTCAAGTAAAATGACAAATTAAAAAGGGCTAATCTTCCAAAATAGAGTACAGCGACCTTTTCCTTTTTTTTTTTTTCTTAAATGCGTTGGGCCAATTTTTTTTTTAAGTTTATTTATTTTGAGAAAGGGAAGGGGAAAAAGGGGGGGCATGATGAGAGGGGGAGGGGCAGAGAGAGAGTGGGATAAGATGATCTGAAGTGGGCTCTGTGCTGACAGTAGAAATCTTGATGTGGGGCTTGCACTCATGAAGATCACGACCTGAGATCATGACCTGAGCTGAAGTCGGACGCTTAACCAACTGAGCCACGCAGGTACCCCAGCAAACTTTTTCTTAAAGGGCCACATGGTAAATATCTCAGATTTATAGTCTATATAGTCTCTGCCATTATAGCACCATAGACATGTAAACGAATGGACATGGCTATGTTCCAATAAAACTTTATTAAAAAAAACAGGCAATGACACTAGGATAGCTATAATAATAATTTTATTTATTATTTTTAGAAGATTTTATTTTTAAGTAATCTCCACACCCAGTGTGGGGCTTGAACCCACAACCCTGAGATCAGGAGTTGCATGCTGTACCCACTGAGCCAGCCAGGTGCCTCATATAACCATAATTTTTTTAAAGGAAAAAAAAAAGTGTTGGCAAGGATGTGGAGAAATTGGACCCTCATACATTTCTAGTAGGAATGTAAAATGGTACAGCCACTGTGGAAGGCAGTCTGACCAGTTCTTCAAAAAGTTAAACATAGAATTACCATATGACCCCGCAATTTTTACTTTTAGGTCTATACTCCAAATAATTGAAACAGGAACTTGACCAAGTACATGTACAAACATGTTTATAGCAGGACAATTCATAATAGCTAAAAGGTAATAATAGCCCAAATATCCATCAATGGATAAATAAATCGTTATATGCACACACAATAGACAATTATCCAGCCACAAAAAGGAATGAAGCACTCTCATACACTACACTGTGGATGAACCTCCAAACCAGTATGTTAAGTGAAAGAGGCCGGACAAAAATCTACATATTGTACGGTTTTATTTATATGAAAGATCCCAAATAGATAAATCCATAGTGACAGAACACAGGAGGGTAGTTGCCAGGGGCTGGGGGTTGGGGAGGAGGGAACGGGGAGAAATTGCTTAATGTGCACAGGGTTTTCCTCTGGAATGCTGGGAATGTTGGGAACCAGATAGAGATGCTGGTTGCACAACACTGTGAATAGAACAAATGCCTCTGAATTGTTCACTTTGAAACAGTTCACTTTAAAACACTAATTTTATAAAGATTTCACCTAATGTATTATTAAAAAGAAACAGGCAACAAGGTAGATGTGGTCCCTAGATTATAAACACCAATTCCTGTTATGAAAGAGAGAATAGAATGAATGGTTCAATGAAAAGAAGCTGTCCTAGCCAACGATGTTTGTTGTTATTATAACCATTTATCTTGTCACGGGATGGAAATAAAGCAATTTTCCAGGTGTAATATTTTCAGACCCAAGAATATTAGTGAGTGTCAAGATGTCTCCAAACCAAACCTAATCAGGTGGGTCTTGGATAGATTTCAGACTAAATTTAGATCGATTGAATATTTTGGTAAAGACAAAATTCAATGTTGAAGGGCTGTTTACTATTTTTAGAACCCTCTGGACATCCATCCCAATTTTGGGAACTAAAATAAATGTTTGGGGCTTTTTGTCAACTTCCTGTTTCTAAGGAAGAAGAACCTAGAAAAAAGTCTCATGTAAAATGTGCCAGAAGCTTTTGGAATATCAAAGAATTCCCAAGAAACAAGGGAATTAGTTCATTGTAAAAGAATCTGAAAGACACTAGATAATTTTATTTAACAAATACACAGGATGACTCTTTGTCCAAGCCAATTCAAGGGGTTTCATCAATTTGAGGTTCAGTGACCTCAGAGCCATGTCTAATTCAGACATGGAGACAAGCCATGAAAGATTGTGTGTTGGGGAACGATGAGAAATTTCTCATGTGAAACTGGACAACTTGGCCTGATAGGCTCACTGCTACTTTAAATTAATTTTAACAGGAGATGTGAGAGAAAGAGGCTATTTTCCAAAGGGGGGAGGTAGGCACAAAAGGATGTCTGTGATTTGACTTTTATGTGCCAGACCAGCTTTCTCAGGTGACAGAGGTGCCATAGCACCATTTCAGTGGAGGACAAGTGCCCTTAGGTAGCTTTTGCTCAAAGAATAGCCATGTTTAAAGTTATGATAGGGCCGGTTTAGGCTTTAAAAGAGTCACTATCAAGGGGCACCTGAGTGGCTCAGTCGGTTGAGCGTCAACCCAAGTCTTGATCTCAGGGTCCTGAGGTCAAGCTCTGCGATGGGCTCTGTGCTGGGCATAAAGCCTATTTAAAAAAAAAAAAAAAAAAAAAAAAAAAAAAAAAAAAAAGGTCACTAACAAGAAGGACTGCCTGACGTTAGAATGGCTCATTCCTGAATGAGGATAGTTTTTCATGGCACCCTGCTTCCTACCACAGATGTCTGGAGTTCTGGGATGTCCCTCTTTTCTTTGTAGAAACATCAACCCATCTTATTTACATTTTACTGTGAATGAGTTTAAGGCAATGGGTATTCACATTTAGCCAATTTTCACTGTGAAATAAGGGCTGTTTTCCTGAGTTCTGGTTCTGGGGAGCAGATTAGAACAGTATTTCTGGGCAGCAGCCTACTTGGGGACCCTGAACGCTCACTTTATAGGGCCTCCCAATTCTGTCCAAGACCAAGGCTGGCCTGGGAAGTGTCACTGGCTTTGGGGGTATGGATGAGAATTCTTAAAATGAGAGGCAGACACCAAAACACTTGAGGACATTTGTTGATTGTGGAAGGTTCATTTAGCTCCACTACTTAGTTTGAAAAAGTTGTTCACAGCCATGGTGGGAGGTGATTCTTTTTTTTTTTTTTCTTTATGCTCTGCTGTATTTTCTACAATGAACTATATGACTTTAATAATTGGCAAAAAAAAAAAATTGTAAAATTTTAAAGGACATATTCTGCCTATAAATTATTTTTCCTCGTCCACAGGCTTACCCACACTTTCATTCAATTTATCATTGCCTTCTGAAACTGTCTCTTAAAAGAATTGAAGTAGGAAAATTCTGCAAATTATTCTGCCTGTAGCTTTTGCTCAGACTGATCGATGTTTTATGTCCACACAGCCATGGAGAGATGTGAGGATTAGAAGTTCTGATTGCACAGGGTTGCAGACAGATCACTGTGCTTGGTTTGACTGAAAGAGTTGGTTGAGGGGGCACTTGGCTGGTTCAGTCAGTAGAGCATATGACTCTTGACGTCGAGAGTTCAAGCCCCACGTCTTGACTCTTGAGTCAAGAGTTTAAGCCCCACGTTGGGGTAGAGTTCACTTAAAAAAAAATTAAAATTAAAATTAAAATTAAAATTAAAAAAGACAGCTGGAATCATTGGAACTGTTCTGTCCCCACGTGTGGAGACACAGTCTTGGAAATAGCTGCCCTTTTGTACCACTCCCCCACATCCTTAAACTAAAATACCACAAATACTATGCTCATTGTTCTCAATCTTATCTCCCTTATCTGATTGTGGAAGAATAGGAGAAGGCGGGGACGTGAATGAATAGGGACCTCAGGATATTGCATCAGCATGGATTTAAGGAGACGTGGATTGGAAGAAAAAGGAGTATTAAAAAATAAATATGTAGGGGCGCCTGGGTGGCGCAGTCGGTTGGGCGTCCGACTTCGGCCAGGTCACGATCTCGCGGTCCGTGAGTTCGAGCCCCGCGTCAGGCTCTGGGCTGATGGCTCAGAGCCTGGAGCCTGTTTCCGATTCTGTGTCTCCCTCTCTCTCTGCGCCTCCCCCGTTCATGCTCTGTCTCTCTCTGTCCCAAAAATAAATAAACGTTGAAAAAAAAAATTAAAAAAAAATAATATGTATAAATATAATATGAATATATTACATATAATATATAAAGAATATATTACATATGTAATATGTAAAATCAGTATTTTAAAAATATATATATGTATAAATAAAACATAAATATGTATATGCATTTAATATTTACAAAATATTAAATATATTTAAAAGTATATTACAAAATTTCCCTTTCCTTTCTGTCCACATCTCCTTGGAGTCCATATTGATGCAATATCCTGGGCCTCCATTCATACATCCATATGTACATATTTGTTTTTTTTCAACGTTTTTTTTTTTTTTTTTTTTTTTTTTTAATTTATTTTTGGGACAGAGAGAGACAGAGCATGAACGGGGGAGGGGCAGAGAGAGAGGGAGACACAGAATCGGAAACAGGAAACAGGCTCCAGGCTCCGAGCCGTCAGCCCGGAGCCCGACGCGGGGCCGAACTCACGGACCGCGAGATCGTGACCTGGCTGAAGTCGGACGCTTAACCGACTGCGCCACCCAGGCGCCCCATATGTACATATTTGAAGCCTGTCTCACGGTCTTTCAGATCATGAGTTCATGCTGTTTTATAAGTTTTCTCTGATCTTCAATACATTACTTTATACATATTTTCTACATATACATATGCATATTTTATACTTTTGTTAGGATAAACATATACCTCTTAGATCAGTATCCATGTCTGGAAGAAGGTAGGAATATTTTGCTATCAAAGAAAGTTGCTGGGGAAAAAAAACCCAAACTTGCTGGGCCTGGCTTTCTTTTGAGAGCTGTAATAAAGGGTCTAATTACCAAACCAGACACACTTAGCCAGCCACTTTCATCTCGGTGCAATAAACAACAGGCCAGTCTTCCCCAGCCCTGCTGGTTTAGATTATGCAAGGGCAGCAGATGGGTGTTCCCCACGCCAAGGGGCAATCACTTGGAGTCATCAGCTCAGACTGTATAATGTCAGAATAATTATAATTCCCTCCTTTTAGATATTTACATGTTGTAATAAGACTATCATGTCAATGATCCAAGTTTTAAATTTTCTCTCAAGATGCCTTTTTTGGGAGCGAGGGTTCCTCTTCTTTCCTGGCAGTTGGAATCCTTGCCAGTGCATTCCCCAACTGTGTGCCCACTTTTGCCCCTACAAGCTATTCCAGACATGTCACCTGTCTTTAGTGGAACGCATTCTTGTTTCTATTTATGAGGCCTTGGAGTAAAGGCATGCGTGATGAAAACAGTTCCAGTTTCTGCAGAGACTGGTCCATTTGAACTCCATGTGATGTCTCTGTTCCAATCCGGGTTTTGCATATTTGGAGTCTAGCATCTTGCAACAAAAACATGACTTTGATAAGCTGCCCGGGTCAACCAAGGGCTGGAACAGATGATCTCTTTTGTAATCAAGACGACTGAAGAGAGTCCAGCCATCTGTTTCGGCCTGGCACCCTCGGAGAAGTTGTATGTTGGCGGGGTCACTATGTTCCAACCTCTTAGCTTTGCAAGTTCAGCTCTCCAGTATCATCAGATCCCTCAGAGCAAATCAGGCTTGGGAGACTGATTCCCAGTAATCAGACTCACAAAAGACTGATGGATAAACCTACCTCATTATGTGTTTGTCAGGATTAACTGAGAGTGGATTTAAAGCTTACTTGCCCCTGACCTGGCACACATGGCAAGTGTCCTGTAAGTGTTGGGCGTTTGATTTTTTTCAGTGACCTGTCAAATACATAGTATTTATAGCGTAGGGTAAACACTGACAAATATTTACTCTTTGGCTCCCTCCCCTAGATTCTAGCATCCATACAGAACACCATCCTCCTATTAGGACGTCAGTCACAATGTGATAAAATAGGTTATTTACAAAAAAATTCCAGTCCTAAGGATGCAATGGCCTATACTATAGTGGCCCTCTGGTCTCTTGATTGACTCGAGAGGAGCTCTTGTCTCCTGATTATATTTGGCAGAGCTACTGGCTCATGTCTACAACTCTGTTTGAAGTGCTATCCTTCTGCAGATGGCTGATCTTATCCGTTCTATGTTGATTCTTGTTAGCTTCAATTGTGATTAATAGTGCCTATCAGTGAGTCTCCCTGAGCTGCATCTGCTGCCATGAAACAATCACTGTGTGTGCTCAGGGAGTAGTCATAGTGCTGGTTTGTCAGGGAGCTGTAGGGGTGGAAAAGTTTTACTTCTTCCCTTCTAGGCTCTTTGGTTGGTCTAATAATTAAATTGACATAAGACAGAGTAACAGGAGAAAAACAAATGATAGTTTAGTAACAGGTACACCTGCTGTACATGGGAGGGGCCTCAGAAAACTGAGTAACTCCCTGAAATGGCCAAAGCAAATAACCTTAAATACCATCTTCAGCTTAAGACAGAAATGTTGGGGGTGGGGAGTCAGTTATGGGAAGTGACAAGGAGAAGCACAATAAACAAAGGTAAGGCTGTTATGCAGATTTAAGTCCTTGCCTTCTCCATGGGTAACAGATTTCTAGAGATATATTTTATTTTATTTTTTAATGTTTGTTTGTTTATTGAGAGAGAGAGAGAGAGAGAGAGAGAGAGAGAGAGAGAATCCCAAGCAAGCTCCAAGCGTGGCTCAAACCCATGAAGCATGAGATCATGACCTGACCAAAAACCAAGAGTAAGACACTCAACCAACTGAGCCACCCAGGTGCCCCTCTAGAGATTCAGACATTCTCCTCTTCCAGGTACATGGAGATCTCCTTACAAATGGAGATTTCTCTTGTTAATGTAAATATTTCTTACAAAAGGGAAACTTCTCAGTTTTCACAGCTTTACCTGTGTTTGCAGTCTCTTAAAAAATAATCAGCTTAAGACAATCAATATGTCAAAGAGGCATATCTGGGGGTGGCAAAATCTGCTCCCCTTGAAGGTCCACAGAATTTGCTGGAATTCGCTATAGTGCTAATACTTAACACAAAGTCATGCCAATACTTAACATAAATGCCAAACCCCTGGTTTCAGTGGCACCCCCTCCCACCCCATCCTGTCCCTTTCCAGATAACCAACCAAACGCTTGGAAAACAGAGAACAGAGCCCTCACATTGAGATAAGAAACTGGTTATGGTTCATCGGGTGTGTTGAGCGAAGGAACTGGGTGGGGGGGAGCACAGAGCTCTGCAGGCAGAGAAAACCTGAGGGCAAAATGGGGCTGGGGGTGGGGAGCGTGGGGAGGGGTGGTGATGGGGTGGGGTGGTGGTGGCAGTGTGTCAGGGTGCAAGGGCAGCCCCAGGCCAGCGAGAAAGCCTATCACAGTCCCAGGCCTTCTGAGGGGAAACGGGCCTTGCAGAAAAGAGATAGAGATAGAAAGAGAATAGAAAGTGGAGTGCGAGCTGACATCAGCACTGCCCTCTACTACAGAGTCCCAGGGTGGATTCTGTCTATGGTGATGCTGAACAGTGCTACCTGCTGCCTGTAGGGGAATGGGAATGAAAGGTTCCTTTCCAGGAAGACAGTCAGAAACTATCTTCCCTGTGGAGGGGCAGGGGGTTGGTAAGGAATTTCTCATTGCTGAGCAGGAATGGGGTCTCAAGCAATATAAAATGAGTTATAGGAAAATAAAGCAAGTAAAATCTTTTCCCCAGGCAACCTTGAATACTGTGAAATGAAATACCAAACACATTTATGAACTATGTGGTGCATATGCTTTCCTTGCTTTTTCTTCTTTTGTTTGTTTATTAATAGTGCCAAATGTGGGAAAATATCTCTCCTGATATGAGAGCTAAGTGCTTTCCACTCCCGAATGTTTACGTGGCAGTGAAGAGTTGGTGGGGGCTGGGTGGATCAGTATACCATCGTTTGCCTGCTACTGGTACCGAGGAAGTCAAGATTTATTCACTGATTGATTCATTTATTTTTTTTTCAACAAACCAATTAAAACCCAACAGTGGCAACTTGCTTTTAAGAACATCATTCGTCACATTAAATTAATGTTGCTCATGAAAATATTGTTGGTTTTTGTGGTTTCTTTTGTATTGTAGCACATTTATTTTTACAATTATATGAGGGTTATATGCATAGGGCTTTATGACTCGTTTATGTCTGTACTCTTTAAAAGATATAATGAAAGTCATTTAAAGGCAATATGGAGGGTCTATGAGAACTATTTTCTTTTATAATAAGTCAGTAACAGTTTTTTTTCCTCTTTAAAAGTCTTGATGAATTACATGATATTTGATGACCAGATGTCACTGAGTTGTGTTTTGTGGTTTTTAAAAAATATTTTCTGGGGCACCCGGCAGGCTCAGTTGGTAGGACATTTGATTCTTGATCTCGGGGTCATGAGCACCAGCCCCAGGATAGGGGTAGAGTTTACTTTACAAAATAAATAAATAAAAATATTTTCTTAATCAGGCCTCTAGAAATTTGCACTATTTTTATTGCCTCATTCTATCATAGTGATTATTAAGTTTTCCCACCAGTATCTCCTGTGGCATGCTTTCCTCACTAATGAAATCCCATTTAATGGACAGCTCCCCAATTCTCACTTAAGATACATCCTGTAGAGTTCCCCCTTTTTTCTGGTTGTTGAGTTCATTTAATGGCTGTACCAAGCATCGAAAGACTAGAAAGAAAATGCCCAGAAGGCTGAGCCTGTGGTAGGTTTCCCCATGCTTCTTCTTTTTTTCTTTTTAAACTTAAATCCCCATACTTCTTTAAAAAAAACAAAAAAATTTTTTAATGTTTATTTTTGAGAAAGAGGGAGACAGAGTATGAGCAGGGGAGGGGCAGAGAAAAAGGGAGACATAGATTCCAAAGCAGGCTCCAGGCTCCGAGATTTCAACACAGAGCCCAATGTAGGGCTCGAACTCATGAACTGTGAGATCATGACCTGAGCCAAAGTTGGATACTTAACCAACTGAGCCACCCACGTGCCCCTCCCCATACTTTGATAGACATAGGATCCTAAGGCCCCCTTTCAAACATAAGTCCCTGCTATGCTAGATCAAGGAGAGAGGGAAGGGGTGCCTGGCTGGCTCAGGCAGTAGAGCATGTGACTCTTGATTTCAGGGTTCAAGCCTCAGGGTGTGGAGCCTACTTAAGAAAACAAACACACAAAAAGACACATTATAAAAACTATCATCTAATTCATCAAAATATTTGCTTACATCATTGATGAGTGATGGTCCCACGTATGTCTTTACTGTCCCATTTTTGTCTTACTCATTAAATTAACGTATCAACCAAGATTCATATCAGAACTGTATTTTTCATCAACTTCAGTCATTGTTGGCTGTGAATACAAGCGTTCAGCAAAAGTGAATGAAATCATTCTGTGACAATCAATTGCCTATGTGGAATTTTAAATAAAAAGTTTATATATATGTTTTTCAGTTTTATTGACAAATAATGGATATATAAGAGTTTGTATATTTATTTGTAAATTATGTGATTCACATCCATTATATTGGTAAAATTTATAATAAACTATGTACACGGGGCCTGGGTGGTTCAGTCGGTTAAGCACCTGACTCTTGGTCTCGGCTCAGGTCATGAACTGATGGTTTGTGTGTTTGAGCCCATCATCAGGATCTGTGCTGACAGTACAGAGCCTGCTTGGGATTCTCTCTCTCTCCCTCTCTCTCTGCCCCTCCTGCGTCTCTCTCTCTCTCTCAAAATAAATAAATAAACTTAAAAAAATAAACTTATGTACACATATTTGCATACGGATATTTTATTGTTGTTGGAAAGTTGGTTGATACACATTTACCGGCACTCCACTGGGTAGTTTGGTCACTAATCATTCATTGCTTCACTTAGCAATGATACCCAGAATTCTATCTTTAAAAAAAGTGAAAAGTACAAACATATTTCCTTCCTTTTTTTATTGTGGTAAAATATACAAAACATAAACTTACCATTTTTGACCATTAAATAATTTTTTTAATGTTTATTTATTTTTGAGAGAGAGAGAGAGAGAGAGAGAGAGAGGGAGACAGCATAAGCTGGGGAGGGGAAAGAGAGAGGGAGACACAGAATCTGAAGCAGGCTGCAGGCTCTGAGCTGTCAGCACAGAGCCCAACGCAGGGCATGAACTCACAAACCATGAGATCATGACCTGAGCCAAAGTTGGACACTCAACCGAGCCACCAGGCACCCCTAACCATGTTTAGGGGCGTAATTCAATGACATTAAATCCATTCCCACCGTTGTGCAGCCATTCTCCCTCCCCCCACCCTGTGCATCTCCAGTACTTGTCATCATCCCAAAGTGCAACTCTATACCCATTAAACAATTCCCTAGTCCCCACTCCCAGCCCCTGGGGAACCTCTATTCTGCTTTCTGCTGCTATCAGTTTGACTGCTCTGGGGAACTTAGGTAAGCGGAATCATACAATATTTGTTCTTTTGTGTCTGGCTTACTTCACTTAGCATGATGTCTTCAAGGTTCATCCATGTTGAAACATGTGCCTGATTTTTCTTCCGTTTTACGGCTGAATAATAATTCATCGTAAGAAAAAAATTATTCATTGTACATATATGCCACATGGTGTTTATCCATTCATCCATCCACGGACCTTTGAGTTGTTTCACTTTTGGCTATTGTGAAAAACGCTGCTATGAATGTGAGTGTACAGTGAACTATTTTCTCCTTTCTTTTTATGGATGCCTTTAATTGTGGAGTTCCCAGAGGGCAGATGGGAGAGTTGGATGGATCAAAATGGGGCCTCAGGACTATCTTATCCCCTGCTTTCCCTAAATGCTTGATGGCTCTTTCTGCTCCCTCCTCTTAAAAAAGAGGCTGTTTGCTGTGGGAACAGCGCGCGGACAAGCCAAGGTCAGCTGCTGACGCATGATACCGCCTCATGCCTTTCCCGATGGTCGATGCTCGGGATAAGTGCGGCGAAAACGACCACCACTGTGTGAAGCACAGTAGTGCCCGGCAACCACCAGAAACTGGTTGACAGAAACCACGGAGGGGTGGGGGAAGGGGGCGAGCAAAAGTCTTTAACATTGTGAGAGGCGAGTGACCTCAAGGGATGAGGGAAGCAGCCAAGGGCTTAGCCCCTCTTCAGGATCAGGAAATGCCGCTGACACTGAACCACCAGTATGATGTGGATCTAAATAAACTTTTTTTTTTTTTAATGCTGGAAATAATCCATCTTGATTTGTGCCTGGTTGCTGAAAATGCCATCAGCCTTTTCCCAGATGGAACAAATTATTTGCCATTAAAAATTCATTTAAAAATAACATAACCAATTAGTGTGCTTCAGTGTCAGCTTATCATCTAAAAGGAACTGAAAATATAAAATGAAATGGAAAAAGTTTTCTTTCTTTTTTTTTTTTCTGAAGGAGAAAACAGACGTCTTAGGTTTCTCTGAGCAAACGGAGCTGTGTTGGGAAGGGCAAGGTCAATGGAATGAAAGTTTTTATGTGACATCAAAGGATGTGCAGACAGTGGAATCAAAGCTTGAAATGAACACTTTCAGATATATTTTTAACATCTTTTGTCAGGCTTAGAACAGCTTACTAAGTTGTGGAGCGCTGGCCTGTGCTGATACGTTCTAAGCTTTGATAAGGTGGGTTGGGGCAGAGGACTGGAAGCCTGGGATTGCTGACTAAGGCTGAATAGTACTGCCCAAGCAGCGACCTTCCTCCATACATCTGCTCTCTGATTCCTATCCCCAAACCCCCAGTTTAGAGGCATCTGGCTTCCCTTCCCTTTGGACTCTTGCGCACACCTGCTGGCCACGTGACTCTCTGGAAGCGGAGTATGGTCTGGGCCCAGGTTCTACAGAGGGAGCCAGTAATCATCTCTGAGTCATCCACTTAGTTGGGCCCAGGTGCCCCTCAAGGTCCTCACCCTGGAACGGGGGCAGATAGATGCTTTGGATTGAAACAAGCCACTTCAGTCTATGTCTTCGCCTGAAGTAGTTCATACTGGCTTGACACCCTTTTGTTGAAAGAAATAAACATGAACCAGCAGACCTGTGGAAAGGGTGTGTGTGTGTGTGTGTGTGTGTGTGTGTGTGTGTGTGAAGCACTACCCCCAGAAGGGGGGAAGATCCTAAGGATCTGGGGAGTCCACCTGCTTTATTTTTTTCTGATCCTATCTTAAAAACTGGTACCCATTAGGTAGCCATAAACAACACTTAGCACCTCTGAAATTGCTGGGAGGTAAAACTGACTTCCATTTAAATAAATTCTGCCAGATGAATGTCCTATTGACAAAAGTAAGCAGATTTCCATTTCAATGTAAACCACTTTTAACCATTAAAAAATCCAGTTAGAAAATGGGCAAAATGTATACAGAGACATTTCACTGACATATACAGATGGAAATAAACACATGAAAACATGTTCAGCATCATTAGCCTTCAGAGGAATGCAAATGAAAACCTCCATGAGATATCACTACATACTGATCAGAATGATGAAAATAAAAAATAGTGCCTATTATTAAAATAATAATAAATAAACACTACATGCCAACAAGGATGTGGATAGAAGGATCCCTCATACATTGCTGCTAAGAATGTAGAATGACACAGCTGGTCTGGAAAGCAGTTTGGCAGTTTCTTACAATACTAAATATGCTATTATCATATGATCCAATAATGACACTCTTGGGCAATTTCCCAGAGAAATGAAAATTTGTGTTCACACAAACACCAGTGCATGAATGCTCATAGCAGCTTTATTTGTAATAGCCCCAGACTGGAAACAGCTCAGATGCCCTCCTACAGGTTAAACAAACTATACCATGGAACACCCCTCGGCAATAAAAAGGAAGAAATTATTGATACGTGCAACAATTTGGATAAATTACACTGAGTGGAAAAAGGCTATTCCAGAGGTTACATCTTATAT
The DNA here is from genome assembly GCF_028018385.1 of Neofelis nebulosa. Taxonomy (NCBI): domain Eukaryota; kingdom Metazoa; phylum Chordata; class Mammalia; order Carnivora; family Felidae; genus Neofelis; species Neofelis nebulosa. The sequence continues at coordinate 48,949,138 of NC_080792.1, forward strand.
GCTTCCAATTATCGAACACATTTGAAATGATAAAACTTTAGAAATGGAAAACAGATTATTGGTTGTCAAGGTGACTGCCGTGGATACTTGAACACGTGATAAAATTGTATAGAACTAAGTACACAATGTACACGAATGTTTACAGATAAGACTGGAGAAATCTGAGTAAGATGGCTGGTATCAAAGGTTATATTCTGGTTGTGGTATTGTGCTACAGTTTTGCAAGGTGTTACCATTGGGGGAAACTGGGTGAAGGGTCCATAAGATCTCTCTGTATTCTTTCTCACAACTGCATGTGAATCTACAATTATCTCCTTAAAAAACATGAATCATAAGCACAATACTTTCCTTAAAAAGAGTAAGTCTGGGAAAACTTGAGGCTAAACTCTCAATTCTTTTAAGATTTTATTTTGGTGGGGGGGTGGGGGTGGGGTGCCTGGGTGGCTCAGTTGGCTAAACGTCCAACTCGTGATCTTGGCTCAGGTAATGTTCTCACAGTTTGTGGGTTGGAGCCCTGTCTCAGGCCCTTCGCTTTTAGTGTGGAGTTTGCTTGGGATTCTTTCCCTCCCTCTCTCTCTCTGCCCCTCCCCCGCTTGTGCTCTCTCTGTTTCAAAATAAATAAATAAACCTAAAAAAAAAAGAAAAAGATTTTATTAAAAAAAAATTTTTTTTAGTGTTTATTTATTTTTGACAGAGAGAGAGAGCATGAGTGGGGGAGGGAGGGAGGGAGGGAGAGAGAGAGAGAGAGAGAGAGAGACATAATCTGAAGCAGGCTCCAGACTCTGAGCTGTCAGCCCAGAGCCCGACGTGGGGCTCGAACTCACGGACCCCGAGATCATGACCTGAGCCGAAGTCGGACGCTCAGCTGACTGAGCCATCCAGGCGCCCCAAAAAAGATTTTATTTTAAAATAATATCTACACCCAACATAGGGATGGAACTCACAACCTTGGGATCAAGAACCGCATGCTCTACTAACTGAGCCAGCCAGGCATCTCCAAACTTTCAGTTCTATTCTGGGATGCCACGTGTTTCTCAGAAATTCACGTTACTTTAGATCATGTTATTCACTATACTTCTGCTTAGATGGATTCAGGTATTTTTTTTTTCCTAAAACAGATTCTTTTCCTTTACAGTTGTCCCTCCCACCTCCCCATACTAATTAAAGAGTAGACATTAGGTACTCTGCATGTTGATAAATTAATCTGTAGCTAATATGATCCTGACACTTTCAGCCCTTAACTGCCCACTAACTCCTAAAATCTCATATGAAGAGCCTTTCTTAGAGATCTTGAAATTATCTAAGAGATGATCCACATAGCATTAAAAAGATTATGACTTTAGATCTACTAACAGAGAAGTTTTATATCTTGGAAACAAAATCTTTTTATAGAAAAGAGACTAAATTTTCTTAATTTTTATTTTTAGTTCATACTATGTGCCAGATCCCAGGGGTATTACTTTGCTTTGTTTCATGTTCTTTTATGGGGGGGGGGGTTGTTTTATTTATTTTTGAGAGACAGCAAACAGGGGAGGGATAGAGCAGGGGTGGGGTGGGGTGGACAGAGGATCAAATGAGGGCTCTGTGCTAATAGCAGTGAGCTTGATGTGGGGCTCAAACTCATGAAATGTGAGATCATGACTTGAGCTGAAGTCGGATGCTCAACCAAGTCACCCACCCAGGCACTCCTGTTTCATGTTCTTAACAAACCTATGAGTAAGAACTGATTTTACTGTCTTATATTTATAAAAAGACTGAGAACCAGGGGAGGAGCCAAGATGGCAGAACAGCATGGAAGTTTTTTGTGTGTCTCACATTCATGAAATACAGCCAGACCAACACTAAACCACCCTGAACACCTAGAAAACCGATTGGAGGATTAACACAACAATCTGCACAACCTGAACCACAGAACTCAGCAGGTATGTGAACTGAGAGGTGAACTGGGGGAGAGAGAAGCCACAGAGGGCAGGGAGCTAGACCGGGAGTGGAGAATACAGGAAAAGCAGCTGGAGAGAAAGTGGAGAAGTGTAAACAGCCACAGAGACTGAACTAAAAAGGGAGAAAGGAGAAAGGAGAGGGTTCAAATTCCATTAAGACTATAAACAGGGGGAATGCAGGGTCTGAAACTCCGCAGCTCCATACCTGGCAGTGCTCTGGTAAGAAGGGCGAATCCCCAGGAGCAGAGTGGAGTCCGGGGTTCTTCAGGCCACATGGGGAGAGGCAGTTCCCCTGCTGGGAGGACACCTGGTGGAGGCTGTGTCGGTCCCCCAAAGGCAAGGCCCCAGTGGATCTGGGAGAACAACCACATTTGCTGGTCCTGGAACAAGGTCATTAAAGGTAAAGCCTGGCAAGGTCATTAAAGGTAAAGCCTGGTGCCAGATGCGTGTTGTGATTTTCCATAATCCCCGAGGCGCTGCTGCTACACTGTCTCACGAACTTTTTCCAGGGCGGGCTGGCACCTGGCCGCAGTCTCTGGGCGTCGGCAGCAGCGCAGCCCGCGAACGTTCCTGGGAGCGGCCGGCACCCGGCCATTGCTCCGTGAGACCCTCCCGCAAACGGGCAGATCAGGTCAAAGCCGCAGTCCCTCAGAAATAAGGGGTCGGGAAAAACAGCCACATCTGAGACAAAACTCAGGAGGGAGGTGCTGCCTGGGGCTTGGTCACGGACCGTGTAAAAGCGGGGAGTGGATGGAAGCCGAAGACAAAGGACGGGCGGGTGATTGCTGATCCGGGAGAACAGAGTTCCTATACTAGACGCCATTTTCACTGCCCTCGCGCATGCCCACACGCACGCAACAATCCACCCCAATAAGCTAAGCAGCGCCATCTAGTGGAGAATGGAGCCATTACACCAAGCCCCGCCCAACTGGGCCAATCTCGCTCTTCAGGAACACAAATTTCTCTGGCTGCTTAGTTTTCAGACTATAAAACGCTTCATTGGCTCCTAGGGGAAAACGAAGTAATTTCAATAGTATTTCAGTCTGTTCGCTCGTCCATCTATTTAATTTTCTTTTTTTTCATCTCTTTGTCATTTCTTTTTCTTGAATACAGAAAAAGAAAAAACTATTTTTATTTTCAATTTTTATTAAAAATATTTTTCTTTAATTTTTTCTACTATATTTTTTCTTTTTTGTAAATTTTTTCAAATTCTGTTTTACTTCCATCATTTCATTTTATTCTATTTCAGTGTATACATTTTTTCAAAATTTCAAACAATTTCCTTTTTTTTCTTTCCCCTTTTTTCTCTAATCTATCAAGCCCCTTTCAAACCCCAGACCAAAACACACCTAGGATCTAGCTTCATTTATCTTATTTGTGTGTGTGTGTGTTGTTTTTATTTTTTCAATTTTAATTTTTTATTTTAATTTTTTTACCTCATTAATTCCTTTTCTCCCTTTAAAATGATTAAACAAAAGAATTCACCCCCAAAAAAAGAGCAGGAAGAAACTACAACCAGGGACTTAACCAACACAGATACAAGCAAGATGTCTGAACTAGAATTTAGAATCACAAAAATAAGAATACTAGCTGGAATCAAAAATAGATCAGAATCCCTTTTTTCAGAGACAAAAGAAGTATAAGCTAGTCAGGATGAAATAACAAATGCTACAACTGAGCTGCAATCTCGAATGGATGCCATGGCTGCAAGGATGGATGAGGCAGAGCAGAAAATCAGTGATATAGAGGACAAACTTATGGAGAAGAGTGAAGCAGAAAAAAAGAGGGAGACAAAAGTAAAAGAGCACAATTTAAGAATTAGAGAAATCAGTGACTCATTAAAAAGGAAAAACACAAGAATCATAGGGGTTCCAGAAGATGAAAAGAGAAAAAAGGGGTAGAAGGGTTATATGAGCAAATCTTAGCAAAAAACTTTCCTAACCTGGGAAAAGACACAGACATCAAAATCCAGGAAGCACAGAGGACTCCCATTGATTCAACAAAAACCGACCATCAAAAAGGCATATCGTAGTCAAATTCATAAAATACTCAGGCAAGGAAAGAATCATGAAAGCAGTAAGAGAAAAAAAGTCCTTACCTTACAAGGGAAGACAGATCAGGTTTGCAGCAGATCTATCCATAGAAACTTGGCAGGCCAGAAAGGAATGGCAGGATATATTCAATGTGCTGAATCAGAAAAATATGCAGCTAAGAATTCTTTATCCAGCAAGGCTGTCATTCAAAATAGAAGGAGAGATAAAAAGTTTCCCAGACAAACAAAAATTAAAGGAGTTTATGACCACTAAACCAGCCCTGTAAGAAATTTTAAGGGGGACTCTCTGAGGGGAGAAAAGATAAAAAAAATAAATAAATAAAATAAATACATACATACATACATACATACCAAAAGCAACAAAGACTAGAAAGGACCAGAGAACACCACCAGAAACTCCAACCTTACAAGCAACATAATGGCAATAAATTCATATCTTTCAGTACTCACTCTAAACGTTAATGGACTAAATGCTCCAATCAAAAGACATAGTATAACAGATTGGATAAGGAAACAAGATCCATCTATTAACTGTTTACAAGAGACCCACTTTAGACCTAAAGACACCTTCAGATTGAAAGTAAGGGGATGGAGAACCATCTATCATGCTAATGGTTGACAAAAGAAAGCTGGAGTAGCTATACTTATATCAGACAATCTAGACTTTAAAATAAAGACTGTGACAAAAGATGAAGAAGGGCATTATATCATAATTAAGGGGTCTATCCACCAAGAAGACCTAACAATTGTAAACATTTATGTGCCAAATGTGTGAGTACCCAAATATATAAATCAATTAATCACAAACATAAAGAAACTCATTGATAATAATACCATAATAGTAGGGGATTTCAACACCCCACTAACAGCAATTGACAGATCATCTAAACAGAAAATCCACAAGGAGACAATGGCTTTGAATGACACACTGGACCAGATGGGCTTAACACATATATTCAGAACATTTCATCCTAAAGCAGAGAAATATACATTCTTCTCCAGTGCACATGGAACGTTCTCCAGAATGGACCACATACTGGGACACAAATCAGCCCTCAACAAGTTCAAAAAGATCAAAATCATACCGTGCATATTTTCAGACCACAACGCTATGAAACTCAAAATCAACCACAAGAAAAATTTGGAAAGGTAACAAATACTTGGAGACTAAAGAACATCCTATAAAGGATGAATGGGCTAATCAAGAAGTTAAAGAGTTCATTGAAAAGTACATGGAAGCCAATGAAAATGATAATACCACAGCCCCAAACCTCTGGAATGCAACAAAGGCAGTCCTAAGAGGAAAGTATCTAGCAATCCATGGCTTCCTAAAGAAGGAAGAAAGGTCTCAGATATACAACCTAACCTTACACCTTAAAGAGCTGGAAAAAGAACAGCAAATAAAACCCCAAACCAGATGAAGACAGGAAATAATAAAGATTAGAGCAGAAATTAATATTATCAAAATCCAAAACACAGTAGAACAGATGAATGAAACCAGAAGCTGGTCCTTTGAAAGAATTAACAAAATTGATAAACCACTTGCCAGTCTGACCAAAAAGAAAAAGGAAAGGACCCAAATAAAATCAAGAATGAAAGATGAGAGACCACAACCAACAAAGCAGAAAAAAAAATAATAAGATAATATTATAAGCAATTATATGCCAATAAAATGGGTAATCTGGAAGAAATGGACAAATTCCTAGAAACATATAAACCACCAAAACTGAAACAGGAAGAAATAGAAAATTTGAACAGACCCATAACCAGTAAGGAAATCGAATTAGTAACCAATAATCTCCCCTAAAACAAGATTTCAGGGCCAGATGGCATTTCCAGGGGAATTCTACCAAACATTTAAGGAAGGAAGAGTTAATACCTATTCTCTTGAGTGTGTTCCAAAAAATAGAAATGGAAGGAAAACTTCCAAACTCTTTCTATGAAGCCATCATTACCCTGGTTCCAAAGTCAGACAAGGATCCCACTAAAAAGGAGAACTATAGACCAAATTCCCTGATGAACATGGATGCAAAAATCCTCAACAAGATATTAGCCAACCTGATCCAACAATACATTAAAAATATTATTCACCACGACCAAGTGGGATTTACACCTTGGATGCAGGGCTGGTTCAATATCTGCAAAACAATTAATGTGATTTATCACATCAATGAAAGAAAGGACAAGAACCACACGATCCTCTCAATAGATGCAGAGAAAGCATTTGACAAAACACAGCATCCTTTCTTGATAAAAACTCTCAAGAAAGTAGGGATAGAAGGAGCATACCTCGAGATCATAAAAGCCATATATGAACGACCCAACGCTAATATCATCCTCAATGGGGAAAACTGAGAGCTTTCCCCCTAAGGTCAGAAACAAGACAGGGATGTCCACTCTCACCACTGTTACTCAACATAGTATTGGAAGTCTTAACCTCAGCAATCAGACAACACAAAGAAATAAAAGGCATCCAAATCGGCCAGGAGGAGGTCAAACTTTCACTCTTCACAGATGACATGATACTCTATATGGAAAACCCAAAAGATTCCACCAAAAAACTGTTAGAACTGATTCATGAATTCAGCAAAGTTGCAGGATATAAAATCAGTTGCCTTCCTATATACCAACAATGAAACAACAGAAAGAGAAATCAAGGAATAGATTCCATTTACAATTGCACCAAAAATCATAAAATACCTAGGAATAAATCTAACCAAAGAGGTGAAAAATCTATACACTGAAAACAATAGAAAGCTTATGAAAGAAATTGAAGGAGACACACACAAAAAAGGAAAAAGATTCTATGCTCCTGGATAGGAAGAACAAATATTGTTAAAATGTTAATACTACCCAAAGTAATCTACATATTCAATGCAATCCCTATCAAAATAACAACAGCATTTTTCACAGAGCTAGAACAAACAATAGTAAAATTTGTATGGAATCAGAAAAGACCCCGAATAGCCAAAGAAATCTTGAAAAAGAAAACCAAAGCAGGAGGCATCACAATTCTGGACTTCAAGCTATACTACAAAGCTGTAATCATCAAGACAGACACTCAGATAAATGGAACAGAATAGAGAACCCAGAAATGGACCCACAAACGTATGGCCAACTAATCTTTGACAAAGCAGGAAAGAATAGCCAATAGAATAAAGACAGTCTCTTCAGCAAGTGATGCTGGGAAAACTGGACAGTGACATGCAGAACAATGAACCTGGACCACTTTTTTACACCACACACAAAAATAAACTCAAAATGGGTGAAAGACCTAAATGTAAGACAGGAAGCCATCAAAATCCTTGAGGAGAAAGCAGGCAAAAATGTCTTTGATCTTGGCCACATCAACTTCTTACTCAACACGGCTCCAGAGGCAAGGGAAACAAAAACAAAAATTAACTATTGGGACCTCATCAAAATAAAAAGTTTGTGCATAGCGAAGGAAACAATCAGCAAAACCAAAAGGCAACTGACAGAATGGGAGAAGCTATTTGCAAATGACATATCAGATAAAGGGTTAGTATCCAAAATCTATAAAGAACTTATCAAACTCAACATCCAAAAAACGAATAATCCAGTAAAGAAATGGGCAAAAGACATGAATAGACACTTCTCCGAAGAAGACATCCAGATGGCCAACTGATACATGAAAAGATGCTCACCATCACTCATCATCAGGGAATACAAATCAAAACAGTGAGATACCACCTCACACCTGTCAGAATGGCTAACAGCAACAACTCAGGCAACAACAGATGTTGGCAAGGATGCAGAGAGAGAGGATCTCTTTTGCACTGCTGGTGGGAATGCAGACTGGTGCAGCCACTCGAAAACAGTATGGAGGCTCCTCAAAAAATTAAAAATAAAACTTCCCTATGACCCAGCAAATGCACCATTAGGTATTTATCCAAGGCATACAAGCATGCTGTTTCAAAGGGGCACATGCACCCCAATGTTTATAGCAGTGCTATCAACAATAGTGAAAGTATGGAAAGAGTCCAAATGTCCATCAATGGATGAATGGATAAAGAAGAGGTGGTATATATATACAATGGAGTATTACTTGGCAATCAAAAAGAATGAAATCTTGCCTTTTGCAACTATGTGGATGGTACTAGAGGGTATGATGCTAAGCGAAATTAGTCAGAGAAAGGCAAATAGCATATGATTTCACTCATATAAATACTTTAAGACACAGAACAGATGAACACAAGGGAAGGGAAGCAAAAATAATATAAAAACATAAGAGGCTCTTAAATATAGAGAACAAACAGAGGGTTACTAGAGGAGTTGTGGGAGGGGGGATGGGCTAAATGGGTAAGGGATATTAAGGAATTTACTCCTGAAATCATTGTTGCACTATATGCTAACTAATTTGGATATAAAAATTAAAAATTAAAAAATGATAATTAAAAAAAAAAAGACTGAGGACCAACCAGTTGCCTCTGGTCACACAGCTAGTATCAGCAATGGGGTCTGGGTTGATAAGGGCATTCTTTCTGTACCATACTGGCCATTGTCAAATGTTTTGGTGTCAGGACCCCTTTTGACTTAAAAACTATTGAGGGGCTCCCGGGTGGCTCAGTTTGTTAAGTGTTGGACTTGGGCTCAGGTCATGATCTTGCCGTTTGGGAGTTTGAGCCCTGTGTCGGGCTCTCTGCTGACAGCACAGAGCCTGGAGCCTCCTTGGGGTTCTGTGTGTCCTTCTCTCTCGGCCCCTCCTCTGCTTGCACTCTGTCTCTCTTTCTCTCAAAAATAAATAATATAATGTAAATTAAATATTTACATTTAAATAAAATATTTACATATTTAAATTTAAGTATTTAAATCAAAGTAATAAAAAATTCTTTTGAAAAAATTGAGGACCCTAAAAAGCTTTGCTTAATGTTGATTATGTGGATTGTTATTCACCATGTTAGAAATTAAGGGTGAGATATTTTATTTTATTTATTTTTTGCTTTTTTTTTTTTTTTTTTTTTAAGATTTTTGTTTTTAAGTAATCTCTACCTCCAAGGTGGAGCTCAAACACACGACTCTGGATCAAGAGTTGCATGCTCTACTGACTGAGCCAGATAGGCACCCCAAAAATTTCATTTTATTTTTCTTAAGTAATCTATCTGTAGATAGATTAAATCTGTAGATTTAATGTGGGGGATCAAACTCCCCACCCTGAGATAAGTGTGGCATGTTCTACTGACTGAGCCAGCCAGGCACCCCAAAGTGAGATATTTTAAATATTTATTTATTAGTCTCTCTAAAAATAACAAAAATAATCCTGTTATATTTTAATATAAAGTATAAAATATTTATGAAAAATAATTATATATTATCTCAAACAATAAACTTAAAAGAGATGTTTTAAATCTCTTTAATGTCAATCCAACAGAAGACAGTTGGATTTTCACGTTTGTTTCTGCATTTAATTTGTTTGTGATATGTTGTTTTGGTTGAGGGGTAGGAAGAAAATCAGGTATCAAAGTCTTTTTTGTAGATTTTTCAGATAATATAGAATTTCAGATAATGGGTATTAGTCTTTGATGCTCTATCAACCCTATTCAACAAGAGGTACTTTCTTAAAGGTCAGTTGCAATGTAGAATCTGAAACCATATCAATGAAAATTTGCATTAAAATCCATAGGTCTATCTTGCAATTTGAATCTTTTCCCCATACCTGATTTGTAACAAATAGTAATTTGTTCAATCAAAATATGGATTCTGCTGGGGTATGTGGAGCTCCTAGTTGTTGACACATTTCAGTATATAGTAAAAAATCACATTCATTAGTACCATCAACAATCTCATCAAAAAAGTCTTTTAGTAGCAGATACAAGTTTTCCAAAATTCTAATTTTGACTTGAAAGCTTGTATATTACTATTGGCAACAAATACGGAGAGTTGTTTTCCAAAGTGACAGGCTTACTTACTTCATTTAAGAGAGAATGTCTGCTAATTAATCCAGTCTTAATAATCATTTCTACTAGTCCTTTTTTCTGAAATGACATTTCCATGCAGAATCGATACTTCAACTTTGCAACTCAACTGAGCAAGTACTTTTCCTTAAGACAACCATCCCAATGCAGAATATTAAAGATGTTGAAATTTAATACAATTAACACTATTTTTTACTGCTTCAGCAAGAACATTCTTTTTTCTTTATGATTTTGTCTATTTCTTTAATAATTTTTTTAGTGTTTACTTACTTTTGCAAGAGAGAGAGAGAGACAGGGTGTGAATGGGAGAGGGGGAGAGAGAGAGAGAGAGAGAGAGAGAGAGAGAGAGAGAGAGAGAGAGACAGAATCTGAATCAGGCTCCAGGCTCTGAGCTGTCAGCACAAAGCCCAATGTGGGGCTCGAACCCACAGGCTGTGAGATCATGACCTGAGTTGAAGTCAGATGCTTAACCCACTGAGGCACCCAGGCGCTCTGTTAAAGATTTTTTTTTTAAGTAATCTTGGGGCGCCTGGGTGGCTCAGTTAGTTAGATGTCTGACTTTGGCTCAGTTCATGATCTCGAGGTTTGTGGGTTCGAGCCCCATGTCAGGCTCTGTGCTGACAGCTCAGAGCCTGGAGCCTGTGTCAGATTCTGTGTCTCCCTCTCTCTCTGCCCCTCCCCTGATCATGCTCTGTCTCTCTGTATCTCTCAAGAATAAATAAACATTAAACAAATCAAAAAAATTATTTTTAAGTAATCTCTACACCCAAATGGGGCTCAAACCTACAACCCTGAGATCAAGAGTCTCATGCTCCACCGACTTAGCCAGCCTGGTACTCCCAGCAAGGACATTCTTAAGTGGCAATGGCTGTTTTTCCTTGTCGGTGCCTAGCAGTGAAGAATACAATGACTACTGCCATGGTTGCCTTAAGCATCAGTTTTACCTACAGTTGTTTGCTCTGTCAGTGAAAATGTTAATACAGAGGAAAAGGCAAATGAGTCTTAATATTATTATGAAAGTAACAATACTAACTAAATGATGTCAAAGGGACCCTCTTGGGGCTATGGGTCACACCATACAAACTCCCAGTAAGGCTGAGGTACTGAGATATTGCTTTTTAGCAGCAAACCTGCCAGGGTTGATGCAGCAACACTGACAGATGGGGCATATCTATCAAAGCTCCCCATAGACAAGCACAAATTCTATCTTGATGAGATACCCAAACCAGGAACGCACAGGAACTGCCGTGGTACCCTCCTGCCTCCTCTTAGGAACCATTTCTTTATTGACTTCTTCCTAGCATCCCAGGTGTCCTGGGCTTCCTGCTGCCCAAGGCCACTGAAGGGGCCCTGTCATGCAGTGTAGCTTAAAAACCAGCTTCTGCAGAGCAAGCCTGCCACCATCATTGCTCTGCTCACTACGGGTACTTAGTACTTAGTACAGGTACTTAGGAACGCAAAGGAACAAACTCTCGGGTGCTCTGAACTCCACTCTGTTGCCTTTCCTGGTCAACACATGGTCTGTCTGCTCCATGGGAAGTACTTGGTGCCTTGGACTATTCTCTCCTTTCTTCAACATTTCACTTTTCAGGAAACCCTTCCCCAAGACCCTGTTCTTCTTTAACAACACCACAACTGATTACCTGAGAAATGAACCCGTGCCCAAGTGAGAATGACCATTAAAATGTTGGGTGTGGTAGGTAGGCACGCTCACATTTTAATAGGAGAGTCCTGGAGTTCTGTAGAATGCCTTAACATAAAGAAATAATTCTGTGATGAGGAGCATTTCAGGTTAGGTCACAGGCAAATGGGTGATTCTGGAGCCCCTGAAGTTACATCAGGCTCTACTCAGCTGAGACAAAGTCAAAGGAATTGGATGATTAAACAGAGGAGGGAGACAAAACCCACACAGCAGTGGTTTATCTCTTTGAGAGATGAAGGCTATAGTTTTTTTCTTTTTAACTTTTTAAATTTATTTTGAGAGAGAAAGCATGCTCATGAGCGGGGGAGGGGCAGAGAGAGAGAATCCCAAGCAGGCTCTGCACCGTCAGCGAGGAGCCTGACAGGGGGCTTGAACCCATAAGCTGTGAGACCACGACCTGAGCCAAAACCAAAAGTCAGACACCCAGCCGAGCCACCCAAGCACCCTGAAGGCTATGGTTTTTCATTTCAGTTTCTAATGAATAAAAAATATGCAATGTTTACATTGTTAGAGGACAAATAGAACCATGATATATACATCTTAGTTTACACAGCTGAATTCGTGAACAATCATATTTCTCACATTTCCACATTGTTCCCCCTTGATGTTAGGATATTGCTAAGTGGTCATGTTTTAGTCTTTTGTTTTAGTATTTTGGGGGGAAAGTCTCACCATGACTCCCCACTGCCCTGTTCTCCTGTTTAAGGAGGCTTTCACGTGTTTGCTATGTGGAGAGTGAAGAAGGGGTATGCCGGGGAACATCTCTGGATAATTCAGCAGCTGTGTCAGGTTCACCTGGCTTCCCTCTCTTGTCTGGAACAAACGGGGTGTCCAGGAAGGCGAGTTGGGAGGATAGGTAGCACCGCCGAGCAGATACCTTGTACCTGAAATGCATACCCACCAGCTGAGCTATCGGCCTTCTGTGTGCTGCATCTGATAGAGGGTCAAACTGACTTCTCTTTCAAGTCCTGAGATCTGAAACCAGGTTGCGCACGTTTTGGAAAATGCCTTTGTGAGTGTTCTGGAAGTACTGATTTGGTCTTTCAGTTTTCATCCGGGTGTGGGAAGCCTGCTCCACATCTACCTGTAGTCTCTGCTGACTTCACTGTGAGCAAATAAGTAACGGCCATTTAATATCCATGAAATAAACTCACTTTTAAAAAATGGCAGTGTTTGAAATGACTCAATGGCCAAGTGATACTTGCTTTGTATCCCTCCTCCAGAGTTTGAGCATTCACAAAGTAGGGAGGCTTCAGGGGCTTAGAGCTTTTGTGTCATTTGTGGGATTTGACATAGAGGTCCTGACTTAACGAGTGCCCATGGGCTGTGACGTCCCTACTGGATGCTCCTGCCTGGTGCAGCCCCCGCCACAGCCTGCAACACCCCTCCTGCTTTACTGCTTCCGGGCCTCTGCTCATATGACCCCTTTTCCTTCATGCAACTCCCTCTCCCACCTTGCTCTCCCAGTCTGTCTATATCTTAACTACTCTTCAAGGCCCAACTCAAATTCGGACTTGTGCAAGTTTTCTTTCATTATTATTTTTAAATATTTTTTAAGTTTTTATTTATTTATTTTGAGAGAAAGACAGAGTGAGAGTGGGAGGGGCAGAGAGAGAGAGAATCCTGAGCAGGCTCCACACTGTCAGTGTGAAGCACAATGTGGGGCTTGAACTCACAAACTGTGAGATCACGATCTGAGTGGAAACCAAGAGTGGGATGCTTAACCGACTAAGCCACCCAGGCGCCCCAGGAAGCTTTCTTTCTGATTCATCACCACTGTGTCTTCGATACAGACAATAATGGTAACAGTTCTCAATGATCAAATAGTCACTGTGTACCAGGCCCTAGAGTAAACTCCTGCAGCATCTCATTGGATGCTCATAATAACTTTGTTACTCGGGAGTGCAGAAAGTTTGGAGAATTTGAGTGCATTGGCCATGTCACACTCTAAATGGTGGAGCTAGGGATTCTGTCCCGGTTTGCCTGGCCCTGAAGGCCATGCTTTTTTCTTTTTTTTTTTTTTAATTTTTTTAATGTTTATTTATTTTTGAGAGAGAGAGTGTGCACGCGCGAGCCAGTGGGGGAGGCGCAGAGAGAGAGGGAGACACAGTCCAAAGCAGGTTCCAGGCTCTGAGCTGTCAGCACAGAGCCCGACCTGGGGCTCAAACACGCGGACTGCAAGGATCATAACCTGAGCCGAAGTCGGATGCTTAACCCACTGAGCCACCCAGGCACCCCTGAAGGCCATACTTTTAACCCCTTCCAGTCTGGCCTCCTGAAAGGTGCTAATTATCTAATTGTGAGAAGCTGATGGAGCTAGGTGGCACTTCAAAGGTCATATTGTCCAATCCTCACTTTAGAGATGAGGAACCTAAAGCCCAAAGAGAAAAAGAGACCACGGAGGTAACACAGCCAAGTGTTGGCAGAGCCTGGACAAGCACCAGTTTTTCTGGTTCTCAGACTCCTTCATCACTTACTCATTCAAGAAACATATATGAAAGCCTTCTCTGTTTAAGGCACGGTGTTGGGCTTTGAGTATTTTTCCTGCTGTGCCATTTGTGAGTTTAATGAATCCACACACAAAGTTGTTTTAAAATGGGATCAGAAAGAGTAAACCCTTGCCTCCTCTTACTGCGGCTTTGTGCAGAAGTGCGATGCACCACCGATGGCCTCAACACAGTGCCATTGTCATTGGTTGGACCCACACTCAGAGCAGCTGCGGTTCTGTAGAGAGGGTGTGTTGGAGACTGGAGGGGAGGGTGCTTGCTTACAGGGACACGTGGAGAGTGCAGAAAGGCCCTGTTTAGAAAGAGAATTCAATGCTGTTCAAGCAACTGTTTCAAGAGCAAGCATTAGAAAACAGGAAGCATGACTCCAAGTTTTGCCAACAAAGTCTAATCCAATTCCGGAAGACTTTATCCCTCTTCTGCTATTGTGTGTGGGTGTAAAAAAAAAGTCACCAGGCTTGCCTTAAGTGTCTCTCATCCTGACCCCGCTACTTGGCCGTATTATTGGTTTTGTTTTGTTTTGTTTTTCATCATCAGGTTTGTCTGAGGATCCCTGGGGGGTGGGGGGGGGGATCCTTTGTTTGTCAACAAACCCTCTCGTGTGAGCTGACAGGACTTGGGGCCCACGATGAGGTTTGGGAAATTGGAAGGAAAGAAAATGCCATCAAACTGCAATGTCAAACAGTAATGTTAGCACATACTAGATCAGGATAAAGATAGACATGCACATTGATGTAATGGAGAAAGAGGGTTACCAGATCAGCAGTACTTGACTGCAACTTACCACATGCCACTCAAGCAAGGGTGACTGACCCGATCACATGCAAATAGGCCTTTTGCAAGTGTTTCCAGTGGGTACTCACAGGCACAGAAGCAGTAGCTGAGGTACAGGTCCCCTGCTGTCCATTACATTCTGGTGCAGCCTATGGGGATCTAGAAAGACCAGACATTAGTCTTTAGGGGAGGGACTCTGAGCCTTTATTGGTGAGGCTTTTATGCTTCATGGTTGGGAATCTCAGTCTGCCCCAGGTAGACCACCCTCAACTACCAACACCTCCTACCCCACACCCCCACTCCTCCTTACCCCCCAGCTAATACAAACTTCCTGAGAAATAGGGACAAGGAGGCTATAATTATAACCAATTATCCACCTGCCCTAAGGGATCATCCTGTCATCATGCCCTGTAATCTAGTACCTCTGTTACTAGAAGAAGCCTCTGGTAATCCTCTGCAGGTAATGTTCCCCACCCAGACTCTTCTGAGGGTACACTCCCAATCTAACATAAGCTTCCCAGACTCTTCTCTTCTGTCTACAGCCAAACCTTGGTGACTCCATGCAAGCCAATTGCTTTAAATAGCTCCTGGAGGTAGAAGCCCCCCAAACTGTTATCTCCTGCCTTAGACTCTTGTCTGAAGTTCAGAGCCATATGTTTGGTTGGCTACCTAATGCTTCTATTTGGAAGCCTGATGGGCATCTCAATGTTAACCTGTGCAAGACAAATTTCCTGTCACGCCATCCCATATCTGCTTCTTCTCCATTTTCACCCAGATGCACAAATTAGAAACTTTGGAGCTATCCTTGACTCATTTCCCTTCCATCCTTTTAAGTCACCAGGTGACACCTAGGTCAACTCCATTGCGAGGCCTCATAAACCACCACCTCTCACCACCCGGTGCAAAAATCTAAGACTCCCCACTCCTACTTTTGCCTCCTATGATCTCATCCTCTTCTCACATCAGCTTGAATAATCCTTTTAAACAGGCCAGGGCAAATCACATCCCCTCCCCTAGTGGTTTGTCATCTCACTTAGACGAAAATCCAGTCCTTTCTGGGCACAAAGCACTGTAGCAGCTTGTCCTTGCCTTCCTTTGTGACCACATTTCCCACCAGATACCCCCATGTGCTTTGCTCCAGGTAGTGAGGACTCAGCACACTACAGGCTCCTACTTTAAAGCCCTTCTGTTGCTGTTCCATTTGGAAAACTCTTCCCCCAGATATTCCTGTGGTTCAGTTCCTTACTTAATTCTGATCGCCTTACTGTGAGGGCTTCCCTGAAGGCTCCTATCAAAATAGTCCCTGCCGCCTTATAGAATATAACTCGGAGAGCAGGGACTTGTCCTCTCTTGCTCTCTGCTGAATCACCAGCACCTACAACAGTGACAAGGACATGGACACTTTGTAAATATTTGTCAAACGGATGAGAAAATGAATGAATGAATGAATGAATGAATGTCTCTTCAGAGTACAAGCAAATGTGAAATGAAGTCTAGACTTCTGAGAAAAAGTGGGGAGGCATTGTGATTTTCCTTACCATCTTGGTAATAAGTTCTTCAGTGTGAATTTCTGCTTTCAGATATTCTTATTTTAGTTGATTAAATTAATTAACATTTTATTAAATTAACTAATTTTTTAAAGAGATTTTATTTTTAAGTAATCTCTACATCCAATGTGGGGCTCAAACTTACAACTCTGAGATCAAGAGTTGCACACTCCAGTGACCCAGCCAGCCAGATACCCCTAAGTAATTAATAATTAATTAATTAATTAATTACTTTAAAAAAGTAGGCTCCATGCTCAGTGTGGGGCTTCCACGCACAACCCCAAGGTCAAGAGTTGCATGCTCTACCGACTGAGATAGCCAGGCGTTCCTCATTAATTAATATTTTAAAAGGTGTTATTGGGGCGCCTGGGTGGCGCAGTCGGTTAAGCGTTCGACTTCAGCCAGGTCACGATCTCGCGGTCCGTGAGTTCGAGCCCCGCGTCAGGCTCTGGGCTGATGGCTCGGAGCCTGGAGCCTGTTTCCGATTCCGTGTCTCCCTCTCTCTCTGCCCCTCCCGCGTTCATGCTCTGTCTCTCTCTGGCCCAAAAAAAAAAAAAAAAAAAAAAGCAGTAGTGAGCTGCCATTAAAAAAAAAAAAAAAAAAAAGGTGTTATTAAAGTGGAAATGGTTTTCAAAAAGAACACAGGTATTTCAGGCTCCTAAGTGTTTAATTCTGATTTTATTTTTAAAAACACCTTTAAAATTATTAAAAGCCTCGGGGCGCCTGGGTGGCTCAGTCGCTTAAGCGGCGGACTTCGGCCCAGGTCATGATCTCAGGGTCTGTGAGTTCGAGCCCGGCATCAGGCTCTGTGCTGACAGCTCAGAGCCTGGAGCCTGTTTCAGATTCTGTGTCTCCCTCTCTCTGACCCTCCCCCGTTCATGCTTTGTCTCTCTCTCTCTGTCTCAAAAATAAATAAACGCTAAAAAAAATTAAAAAATAAAAAAATTTAAAAAAATTAAAAAAAATTATTAAAAGCCTATAATTTTAAAAAATATGCCATGTTATACATAAAAGTGTAATAAAGTGAAGAACATGGAGTTAACTTGTACTGCTAGATTAACTCAAATTTTGTGGCAACTCAGAATACAACTTTCCCCACTATCTCTGGGCATATATTAGATGTTCTTTAAAAACAAATGTGGCATCAATTAGAAAGTTTACACAAGCCTTTAAAAAAATTTGGCCTGGTTATGTCTGCTCACAGAAAACTGTGCAGCTAACACACTACACATCACAGCTGTACTATATATATATTGTAACATAGTTGGGACACCTGAGTGGTTCAGTCGGTTGAGCGTCCAACTTTAACTCAGGTCATGATCTCACTGTGAGTTTGAACCCCACATTGGGCTCGATCCTGTCAGCCTGTCAGCGCAGAGCATGCTTCTGATCCTAAGTCCCCATGTCTCTGTCCCTCACCTGCTTGCGATCTCCCAAAAATAAATATTTAAAAAAAAAAAGAAAGAAACATAGCAAGCGAGACTCAGGTGCATTTGCTGTCATCAATATAATCCATCAGACAAGTGAGTATTTTTTATAAATGTTTAATTTTGAGAGAGAAAGAGAGTGAGAGAGCAAGCACAGGGGAAGCGCAGAGAGAGAGAACCCCAAACAAGCTCCATGCTGTCAGCATGAGATCATGAACTGAGCCACCCAGGCGCCCAGACAAGTGAGTATTAATGCACACAGTTTTGGCTACTTATGTGGCTTGTTATATTTATGAAAAGAAATATAAGCCCTTGTTAGGTATTGTAAATGATTCACCTTTGTCTTGAAATTGCTTTATCACTCTTCTTCAAGACTCTGTATTAGTCTTAATAGAATAGTGTCCTATGATACAAGACGGAGGCTAAAAATGTTTTCCATTGACAACAACTTACCTATGTGGATCCAGATGATCTTGATGCTGAGCAATCAAAATACAGAAATAACTTTTATGCTAAATCAAGTTGGCATAACATTGCAGCTGTCATTTATCACTCCAAATTTCAAGTTTACCTCTTCATCTGTAGAAAAGAAAGACAATCATATACCCCAAATGTATTTATGATGAAAGGTTGGATTAGATCATTTCTAGCATTCACTTTTTACCCTGTGATACTTTGAAACTCTCCACCAAATGCATGCTCAGCAGGACATTTTGTTGTTGTTGTTGTTGTTGTTGTTGTTGTTTTACCTTTGATTTCTTTTTTAAAAAAAGTTTTATTTAAGTAATCTCTCCACCTCACATGGGGCTTGAACTCACAACCTCAAGATCAAAAGTTGTGCACACTTCCGACCAAGCCAGCCAGGTGCCCGTATCTGTGATTTTCTTGAGCTTGATGCTAACTTCCTATCAAATCCACTTGATAAAATATATGACAATCAGTATATTACATCCATATTTACTATTTCCAGTGTTCTTCATTCCTCCCTATACTTCCATGTTTTTGCTTGCAGTTAGTTTCCTTTGACCTCAAGGACTTAAGATAGTATTTTACTGCAAGTCTGCTGGTGATGAATTTTCTCAGCTTTTCTTTGAAAATATATTTTTCTTTCACTTTTGATAGAGACTTTGAGCACAGAATTCTAGGTTATCAATTATTTTTTTCAGCAATTTAAAGTTGTCATCCCACTGTCACCTGGCTCCCAGTTTAAGAAATCAGCCATCTTATTGTTATTTGAAGTTAATGAATTTTTCCCTTTTCTGTGTGCTTTTAAGATTTTTCTCATGACTTCTAGCATCTCACCATTATGTGGCCAGATGTGGTTTGATTTGTGTGTCTGCTGCTTGGGGTTTGAAGAGCCTCTTGAATTTGGGTTGATGTCTTTTGTTTGTTTTGAAAAAGGCTCAACAGAGTCGTACCATGGCTTCTGCCCATTCTCTGAGAGTCCAATTACACGTACGTTCGAATTCTTCAATGTGTCCCATGTCTCTCAGTCTCCTTGCTTTATCTTCCTTGTTTTTTAATCTCTTTGCTTCAGTTTGGATATTTTCTATTAACCCCTATTCCAGTTTACTGATTTTGTCTTCTGCTGTATCTATAGCCGTCAATTGAGTTATCAATTTCAGATATTCTAAGTTTCAGTTCTAGAATTTCCTTTGGATTTTTAAAATATTATAATTTTCTGGTGAAAGTCTCTAAAAATCAATTTTCTCAAATTTTCTTTTCTTAAGCATAGTAATCAGTGATCTTTAAGTGTTTGTGTATTAACTCTAGTATCTGGATCACTTGTGAGTCTGTTTTCCTCCCTCCTCCATATGTATGGAATATATAACTGAAACTGTCTTTTGGCTTGTCTAGAATTTTTAAATTGAATGTTGAACACTGTGAGGTTCCAGATATGAGGTTATATTCCTTCAGAGAGGAGTCACACTTTCCTCTGATAGGCAGGGTGGGGACTGACCACCCAACCAAGGACTGGGTGGGGGGCAAGTGGGCTGGCGAGGCAAAGCCTGCCCTTGTTAAGCCCATTCTGACATCACAGCCATCCTGGTCTTTCAACGAAGAGTCTGGGGCATTAACTGGGCATCTTCTCATGGCAGGTCTTGAACTTTATTGTTGGTTTCCTTAGCACAGTGAATCTGTTGAAAACTGTCTTTTAAATTTTTTCACTGTGGTAAAATATAAATAAAATACACCATTTTAACCATTTTCCCCAGAAGAGGTTTTACTTCAACATTTGACAAACATCTTAAGGGCAAAGTTGTAACGAGGCCCAAGTTTCCGGTGTTGTCACTGCAGCCTTGTGAGACGACCAGCAGTTCAGCTGGGTTCTCGGATTCCCAGTAGCAACACTGGTAGGTGAAGCCTTGACTGCTCAGCCTTCCGCCCCATGAAAACACTGTCAGCAGAATTCAGCTTGCCTCATCAAGTCTTCTCCCCTCCCTCTAGCCTTAGAATCTCTATTTGGGGGCACCTGGGTGGCTCAGTTGGTTAAGCACCTGACTCTTGATTTTGGCCCAGGTCGTGTTCTCATGGTTGTGAGGTTGAGCCCTGAGTTGGGCTCCATGTTTGGCATGGAGTCTGCTTAACATTCTCTCTCTCTCTCTCTCTCTCTCTCTCTCTCTCTCTCTCTCTCTCTCAGTCTCTCCCTCTGCCCCTCTTCCCAGCTTGTGCTCTCTCTTAAAAAAAAAAGATAAGAAGAGAAAAAGAATCCCTGTCTGGTGTTGCTCCAACAGATCTCTACTGCATTTAAAGAATGATTTTTATTGCATGGATCCTACCTGGAAACCTGAATAACTTTAATTTTAGGAGCCTTTTCTAGCTTGCCTCTATCTTTATTTTCCCAAGAACTATTGACTTAAGTTGGTAGGTCATTGCCTGGATCACTGGAAATCCATATTATCCTTCATATTTTGAGTGTGCTTTTTCTCCTAAATACCTTATCAAGATAGACTGATGGTCTATGGTTGGTCTGAATTTCATCTTTTATTTGTTCTGCCAGTCTTTGGTGGAAATCTTAATGGACACTGAAAGGGCCCAGAGTCAGTAAGCACAAATGATGATTCTCTGAGCGACTAAGTGAATAAAGGATAAAAGAAAAGAAAACAAAAGGCAGATCTCTTAGACAAATCTCCAACTGGATGATAATGTGGGCTCCTGAGCTTCAGTGGACAGTAACACATAGTAGGGAAATGCATTAGAAAGGACATTCCAAGCCAACTGTTGCAGCCCTATAAAATACTCCTGTCTATGATTTAATAAATTACTTTTGGGTAAATATCTACTATGCCATTGTTGCTGAATTCTTCAATGTGTAAAAAAAAGAAAACTCACTTTAGAATTATGAATGAATTCATTCCTGTTTTTTAAAGTTGTACAATTATAAATACTGTGTGGAACAAGGGTCTCTCCTCATTTCCAGTGGGAGACCTCGTCTAACTGATTCTTACTTCATAATGTCCCTTGTAACCACTGAGTTGGTGATAGGGTGTCATATTCATCTTTGGATTCTCAGAACTACCACAGTTTTGGTATGTAACAACCATGAAGGGGTTGCTTAAAATTTTTTCCCCATTGCTACTGCCATCATCTTGACCTAAGTGCTCTTTGTGCTTGGAATATTGTAGCAGATTACTAAATTTTTTTCTTGCACACTTGATGCCTCAATACCCCCGCCTACCCCCCTCCCAAAATTTCATTTCACATCTATTGCTAACCTAATAATTCTACCTAAATTAATGCATTACTATCCAGCCCAAAGTATTTTTAGTCGGGGGATGCTAGAAATTTAAAATTTTGCTACTTAGTTTTCTCTGTTGTTCTGAGCAAAATTTCTTAGATTTGCCTCATCCTAATGGTCTGGAACTTTTTAAACCTATAAATGCTCAGGCTACACCTGAATCAAAATTCCCACAGGAGGAGCCTGAGAATCTCTATTTATCGAGCATCTGGGTGACTTTTATGATTAGGCGCTTGTGATCCTTGGACCAGCAGCATTAGCATCACCTAAGAACATGTAAAAGATGTAAATTTTTTTTGAGGTGGGGGGCCCAGATAGTTGTGGCTTAATAGCCTTCCGGGTGATTTTGATGTATACTAAAGTTTGAATAACATCGAACTAGCCTCTAACAGTGTAAAGGCAGTAGTTCTCAAATCTGGCTGCACCTAAGGAGCTTTAAAAAAAATCCTGATGCCTAGACCTTACTCCCGGATACTTTGGTTTAATTGGTCTGGCATATGGCCAACATTTGACTGGAATATCATGGATATGGAGGCTGATGTCCCCTGTCATCCATAATTCATTTCACAATTTTGTATTTATCTAGTCTTGCTGATTGAATTTATAAGTAAAGGTTTATTAAATTTGAATGCTTGAAATAAACTTATGCCTTTAAAATATCATTGCTTATTGGGGATCTGTGTAAGATTTAGTTCAAAAGAAATTTTTTTTTAATTTGAGGGTTGGGGAGGGACAGTGGGAGAGAGAATCTTAAGCAGGGTCCACACTCAGCGTTGGAGTGCAATATGGGGCTTGATCCTACGACCCTGGAATCATGACCTGAGCAGAAATCAAGAGTCAGACAGTCATCCAACTGAGCCACCCAGGTGCCCCGCATATAAGATTTAATAAAGGGATGTTACTAATGGTTTGAAAACCATAGGACTGCAGACTCAAGTCTAAACTCTTTAGTCTTGCCTTTAAGACATAGTGTACTGCCAGGGTGGCTGACTGGCTCAGTTGGTAGAGTGTGCAACTCTTGATCTTGGGTTGTGGGTTTGAGCCCAGACGTTGGGTGTGGAGATTGCATAAGGATAAAATCTTAAAAAAAAAAAAAAAAAAAAAGTGTACTGCCTCTTTTAGTAATACTGCATAGCTCTACACCCTAGCTGTAACACTTATCTAGAAAGTATGCCTCTAGCACTTAGGAAGGGGAAAGCACCATACTGAAGTCCCAAACTACATTCTACTTCAAGCCCACTGAGATCTTGGCAAGTCACTAATTCTCTTTGGGCTTCTATTTCCCCATTATAAAGGGAGGGGATACAATCCAATTCTCTCCAAGGCTCCTTTTGACTCAGTATATTAGTATTTACACATTCAGGTGAATTTCCCAACTTATATTGCATTATCTTTTCCTTGCTGCTTCTCTAGGTTAATTTATCCTTAGGCAGTCTGAGTTCTAATGATCCTTTTTTTTTTTTCTTTTTTCTTTTTTGGCACTCAGTCTAAGGTTCTTCAATCTCTCAGGCATCTTTCCACATTTATGTCTGGTGTCCTACTGGGTAATAACAAGATCTCACATATTTCCTCATATCCCCAAATGCCTAGCATATGGCAAATACATATTTGTAATGTTTTTAAGACCATGATATACTGCCTCTGCCAATTGGTTTTATGCCAACAATAGCTACGTTGAAAGTTCATTTTTGCCCAATGAGCCTTCATTTATGTACTAAAGTTTCCCAATTCATATCCTATTCATCCTAGAAATTTTCTTTTATCATAGTCCTTCCTGTTCATACCCTACTTTCCAGTGATTATTCTCCAAAAACAGCTCTCTTCTGGCCTCTGCTGGTGTGATAAACAATTGTTTCATTAATTCTTTGTGCTCAAGAACTCAAGTGTAAGGACACTGGAGTTTCCTAAGGAACCTTTCTAACAGCATCGACTCAGCAGAGAAAGATTTTGAAATGTCTCTTAAACTGCTAGGCTTGCTGAGAACAGACAGCTGGTAAAATTTGAGATGCATTTCAATTTTTTTAAATGTTTATTTTTGAGAGAGAAAGAGCGGGAGCATGGGAGGGGCAGAGAGAGAGGGAGGCAGAATCTGAAGCAGGCTCCAGGCTCTGAGCTGTCAGCACAGAGCCCAATGTGGGGCTCGAACCCCCAGACCACGAACAAGATCATTACCGGAGGTGAAGTTGGACACTTAACTGACTGAGCCACCCAGGTGCTCCTGAGATGTATTTCAAATGCTTATTTCTGAAGTAGTATTTTTCAAAAAAATCCCATGCAGTTATGTTAATATGTCAGGATTAACAGAGTAAGTTTCTTTGGTGTTTCTTTAAAAGTTGGCTCCTTTGGAGGAAATTTGTAAAATTTTGCCAGATTCTGATACTGTACTTAGTATTGTGCATGGTAAAGATAAATTTGTTAAGTAAATGTATTAGTGTTATTTGGCTTATGTAAGACTATTCTCTTTTTGTAACTAATTAAGAATTGAAGACAATCTGAGGAGGAATCTTCGCAGTTTTTCAGTTATTCCTTTTAGAGGGCCCAAGAGTGTGCTCTATGCATGTTTATTTAAAAACAATTAAAAAAATTTTTTTTCTTAACGTTTATTCATTTTTGAGACAGAGAGAGACAGAGCATGAACGGGGGAAGGTCAGAGAGAAAGGGAGACACAGAATCTGAAACAGGCTCCAGGCTCTGAGCTGTCAGCACAGAGCCCGATGCGGGACTTGAACTCACAGACCCTGAGATCATGACCTGAGCCGAAGTCGGACGCCCAACTGACTGAGCCACCCAGGCGCCCCTAAAAACAATTTTTTTAAAAGAAGTAAACTCTACCCCCAATGTAGGGCTTGAACCCCAAATCAAGAATTGCCTGCTCTATTGACTCAGTCAACGAGGTACCCCCTTTATGCATTTTTTTTTTTTTTTTTTTTTTTGGATAGAGACAGCAAGTACAGGAGGGGCTGAGGGAGAGGGAGAGAGAGAATCTAAGCAGGCTCCACACCCAGTGTAGAGCCCGAGGTAGGGCTCGATCTCACCAACAGTGAGATCATAACCTGAGCCAAAATCAAGTCAGACGCTTAACCAACTGGGCCACCCAGGCACACCCCACCAGGCATTTTTAAACACAGATGCTAGACGCAGTTTGTCTTGAGTTTCTAATACACTCTGAGCTTACCAATAGCAGCCTTTCTTGTTGGACTTTGGGAAAAATTTTCACGATAATGAAAGGCATTAGAAAATGTTTTTCATTTTGTGCTCCTCCAAGACAATAGGCCTTCTATGTATGTTTGGGTACCCATGATTAACTCATTCAAACTACTGCCTTTGACAATCTTCGGTTTCACATGGTTTCATCAGGATACCCGCTTATCAAAGGCAGGAAAGATGTTACTCCTATGTTAAGTGCTGACACACAGGTTTTGCATGTTTTCAAAGTTTAAAATCAGAGGTCTTTGGGGTGCTTGGCTGGCTCAGTTGGTGGAACATCTGACTTTTGATGTCAGGGTCATGAGCTTGAGCCCCATGTTGAGTGTGAAGATTACTTAACAAAATCTTTTATTTAAAAAAATGTTTATTTATTTTGAGAGAGAATGAACACGAGCATGGGAGGGGCAGAGAGAGAGGGAGAGAGAATCCCAAGCAGGCTCTGCACTGTCAGCACGGAGCCCGACACAGGGCTCAATTTCACTAACTGTGAGATCATGACCTGAGCTGAAATCAAGAGTCAGACACTTAACCAACTAAGCCACCCAGGTGCCCCCAAAATAAAATCTTTTACAAAACTTACAGCCAACCTGAAACTATATATAGTGATTGATGCAGATTTGTTATTAAAATATTATCTAACATGTATACTGCTTTACAAATGAATAATGCCTCTTAAATACATAGCATCTTTTTAAAGGATTTTTAAAAATTATTTTTAAGTACTCTCTACACCCAATGTGAGGCTCAAACTCACAACTCTGATATCATGAGTCTTATGCTCCACTGGCAGAGCCAGCCAGGCACCCCTATGTTATCTTTTTAAGTCTGAGAATGTACTATGTGTCATGAAATAGTTTTGCATTTAAACACATCCTTCTAACTCAAGTGTTATTTATTTTTTAATTTTTAAAATTTTTATTTTTAAAATATAACTTATTGTCAAGTTAGCTCATATACAGTGTACACAGTGCTCTTGGTTTCAGGGGTAGATTTCCGTGATTCATCCCTTACATACAACACCCAGTGCTCAACCCAAGAAATGCCCTCCTCAATGCACATCACCCATTTTCCCCTCCCCCGCCCATTAACCCTCAGTTTGTTCTCTGTATTTAAGAGTCTCTTGTAGGTTTGCCTCCCTGTTTGAAACCATTTTTTCCCCTTCCCTTGCCTCATGGTCTTCTGTTAAGTTTCTCAAGTTCCACATATGCTAACTCAAGTGTTTTTAAAAAGTGTCTGTTTTATTCTGGTCAATAGCAGATAGAGCTGGTCAATAACAGATAAAATGGGATAGGGAACTCAGTTTACTCAACCTCACAGGTTGACTGAAATGAAATATGCTGGTTATACATGGTTGGATTACTGTAAACTATCAGGTAGACAATCTCTTGCTTCCTGTCTCTGCTTAAACTGCCTTTTAAAAAGGAAAATCCAGGGGTCCTAAATGGCTCAGTCGGTCGAGCATCTGATTTTGATTTCGGCTCAGGTCATGATCTCATGATCCATGGGATTGAGCCTAGCGTTGGGTTCTGTGCTGGCAGTGTGGAGCCTACTTGGGATTCTCTCTCCCTTACTCTCTGCCCCTCCCCCCTTCACTCTTCCTCTCTCTCAAAATAAAAATAAATATTTAAACAATAAATAAAAAGGAAAATCCACTGGAGGTATAGAGCTCTAACTGCACATCCTACGGTACCCTGTTCAAATCCAGGTGTCTCTCAGACTCCTGGTCTTTAGAAGCACTATACTATAGTGGATACAAACTCTGATTCTGGAATTAGGCAATCTTGGGCTTTAATTTCATTTCTTAGTTATTGGAGGTAACCAAGTGACAATTCTGGCCATTGAGAAACAGGGAAAGTAACTGGGTAGGGACTTCTGGAAACCCTTTTGTTTGTTTGTTTATTGAATGATCTCTACACCCACAACCTCGAGATCAAGAGTTGCATGCTCTTATTTTTCTTTAAGTTTATTTATTTTGAGAGACAGGGAGAGAGAGAGGATCCCAGGCAGGCTCTGCACTGTCAGTGCTGAGCCTGACGTGGGGCTCAAACTCACAAACCATGAGATCACAACCCGAGCTGAAACCAAGAGTTGGGCACTCAACTGACTGAGCCACTCAGGTGTCCCCTTTTATTTTCAAGTTTATTTATTTAAGTGGAAAACGTTTTAAAGAGGGACAAAAACAAATGACATATGCTTTCTTTTCCCTTCCTTCTGTCTAGAACATGGACGTGATGCTAGAGGTGGCATAACTATTTTATAGTGACAAGGATGAAGGTCACATACAAAGTATGAAAGCCACAAGAATCCGGATCCATGAGGGCATCATGGGGCTGCATTACCAGCCTTGGACTGCTGACCTCCAGACTTTTTAATGCGAGAAAAATAAAACCAGTCACTTGTCGTTTAATTTGTTTTTTGGGTCCATTTTTTTGCAGCTTAACGTTAAGCCGACACATAAATTCACAAGATTATTTGAGGATTAAAAGAGAAAAATCTATGTGAAGAGCATAACACAGCTTCTGGCATATAGCAAGTTACCAATGAATGGCTGCTATTATTTTGGAGAGATTGGTTCACTGCCAGCAGAGAACAAAAATCAAACGTAGGATAAACCATTTGGGAAGGGAAGACAAGTGCTGAATAGAAGCTAGGACAGGGTTGTAAAAAAATTCACATCACATTCAGAGCCAAACCATGCACATAAGGGGTCTGACGTATAGTAGGTACTCAGTATATGTGATTTCTTTGGTGATCCTCTCTCTGAGAACACAAATTGATGTCACTTGTTCACATGAGAACCTTGACACATGAAGAAGATGAGATTAAGCAGAGATGTTTAGGAACTCTGAGTTTTATCTACACAGTTAGATTTTATTGAGG
Organism: Neofelis nebulosa; assembly: GCF_028018385.1. Lineage (NCBI taxonomy): Eukaryota > Metazoa > Chordata > Mammalia > Carnivora > Felidae > Neofelis > Neofelis nebulosa. The sequence goes on from NC_080792.1 coordinate 48,976,847, forward strand.
CATTCCATTCAGTGTCTCATGTACTCCTGCTTGAGCAGTACTGTCAAGATATGGATTAGAGAGACACTCAAAAAAGAGACTGATAAAATGCCACCAGTAACAGTGGATGACACAGATGTGGTCTGTCATTTTGATGACTCAGACACTAGGTCCTAGAGGAACAGAAATTTGCTGAATCGAGAGATCTGTTTTATTGCCAAATTGGAAGTTAATAATATTAGTCAACCCAGAGAAAAAAATACAACTGAACTAGAACACATGCACAGAGAACTTGGCACATTCAGCTTGAAAACTTTAGAAAAGTATGATGAAGAGACTGTGAAGACCTGGAATAGGATGATCAGATCAGAGGACTGTGTTAATTTATAATATATGAAAAAGGAAAAAAGGTTGATACTTGTGGTTGAGTCTCTAAAAGAATTCACTATGGAGTAGGAGCTCATTTTTAAGTCAAAAAAAGAAAGAAGCTGGAAAGTTAAAAGGACTACTAAAATTTAGCCTTTTTTTTTTTTTTAAAGACTTAAATGTCAGATACTGGAATGACCTACAGAGGAGCAACTGATGAAGGGAAGGAAAATTTGTCATGATTAGCACAAAGCCACTGTTGAATGTAAGTATCAAGGGAAGGTTGAGTGAAAAGACCTAAAAGGCAATAAATCAGAGACTACAACTATCATATTTTCAAAACTGTAATTAGGTATTACCAAATAAAGTAAATAACTCTTAAGTTAGAGTGCAAAATGAAAACACCTTATTGTTTTAAAGATGCAAAAGCAAGAAAATATAACATAAGCGTATCCACATTTTAAATAGTTGTTTGTGTGGTGGGTAAATGCCATTTAAAAACACTTTCAATAGAAAAACGATTTATAAGTCAGTTTACAGAAGATCAAAAAAAAATCAATGTTTAATCCCAACTTTAACTATAAATAACTAAAAAGAAACATTGTCCTCCATCCTGTTTTTGCTTCAACATCTATGTCTTCTGCTCCTTGCCTTTTGGAGAAAACATTGCATTGTAAGGCTGCCGTCTTTTGGGACGAGGACAAGGATCAAGATCTTCCTTAATGTAACCTTAAAAACAAACGACAAATTTAGAAGACTGTATTTGCACCATGCTTCTCTTTCAGCATGTACTCACTAAAACTGTCTTATTTAATGCCTTCTAAGTTTACATGAGCCTGTGATTAGCTGTGTGATGTTAATGCATGATTTCACTACTCAGCATCAGTCTCCTCTTTGATACTAACAATAACCGCAAACATTTATCAAACGTATTATATACATTACCTCAGCTAATGCTCACATCCCTTTGAAGTAGCTTCCACTATACCTACTTCACAGATGAGGTAATGGAGACCCAAGGAAGTTAAAGAACTTGCTCAAGTTCACAAAGCTATGACGGGGAAGAGCTGGGACCTTGCCCAAGATTGGTCTAACCCCCAGAACCAGAGTTCTGAAGTACTTTCCTAGTCTGCCTCCTACAGGTTGCAAATGGGAACAAAGAGCTAAACAAGAACAGTCTGCTATTATGATAATTCCAGGTGCTTATCAAAAAGACTTTCTGCAGCAGCTACTTCTTTAGATGATGTGCCTGTGCCCCAGTACTCTTGAACTACCTAATTCTCCTAGTGTCTTGAGTCATGCGGTATGCGCTCTGCTATACCCCCTTAGGCCATGGTAGGCACACAATAACAGGCTCTATCCAGATTGTTTAATTTTATGTGAAGACCAGGCAGTGGCATCCGTCAAAAGGAACTTAATTTGGCTTGTTAATGGGGAAAGTGAAAATATGGTAATAGCTACAGGAGACTTGGCATCTTATGGAAAAACTATCTTACCACTAAATATCTGGGGCTTCAAAGCTGTATACATTCTCAAATCATATTAAATGTAAATGCTACACTTGAAGGAATTAGTTCCAACAGCTTCCAAACAAAGGTCCTTTTCACTCAGATGTGGTTTATAAAGACCCAGCATTCTGGATAAGTGAGGTTTTAAAATCTAAAATTCAGACTAGTCACTTTATTTTATTTTTTTTTTAATTTTTTTTTTTTTAACGTTTATTTATTTTTGAGACAGAGAGAGACAGAGCATGAACGGGGGAGGGTCAGAGAGAGGGAGACACAGAATCCGAAACAGGCTCCAGGCTCTGAGCTGTCAGCACAGAGCCCGACGCAGGGCTCGAACTCACGGACCGTGAGATCATGACCTGAGCTGAAGTCAGCCGCTTAACCGACTGAGCCACCCAGGCGCCCCAAGACTAGTCACTTTAAAAAGATTCTCTTTTTTTATAGGTAATTTTTAAAAATAACTTCGGACAATTCAAGTTGCCTGATTTAAAAAAAAATTTTTTTTTTTTTTAATTTTTTTTTTTCAACATTTTTTATTTATTTTTGGGACAGAGAGAGACAGAGCATGAACGGGGGAGGGGCAGAGAGAGAGGGAGACACAGAATCGGAAACAGGCTCCAGGCTCCGAGCCATCAGCCCAGAGCCTGACGCGGGGCTCGAACTCACGGACCGCGAGATCGTGACCTGGCTGAAGTCGGACGCTTAACCGACTGCGCCACCCAGGCGCCCCCAAAAAAATTTTTTTTAATGTTTATTCAGTTTTGAGAGACAGGGCACGAGTAGGGGAAGGATAGAGAGAGGGAGACACAGAATCTGAAGCAGGCTCCAGGCTCCAAGCTATCAGCACAGAGCCCAACACGGGGCTTGAACTCACGGAGCACGATATTGTGACCTGAGCTAAAGTCGGACGCTTAACCGACTGAGCCACCCAGGTGCCCCAAGATTCTCTTTTTAACAGTACTTTGCTGGCAACTTTTATAATGTTATTCTTTTATTAAAAGTCATTTTGATGATAGGATAAAAGAGAAATTTGCTTTCTGAAATTTGAATGATAAACCAGGATAAAGAATATACAACTATATTAAAGTGATTATACACAATCGCTGATTCCAGTGGCATTTACTCAGAGTTAAAGTTAAGCCTTTTATCTTAGGAATTTGTTTTTATGTTACAGAACTAGCCCCTGAGCAGAAGGTAAAGAAAACCATGGGAAAAAAGTCTAATGTTTAGACTTGGGTATATACACTATTTCAAAAAAACTAATTCCAAAATATTATAACCTGTATTCTCACCTCTTTCCATACACGTCTGAGTGGAAGGAAAACCAACTTCCCAGAAATTCTCTGGTGTGTTGGGTGGAATGTAGCGGAATCGGTGTCTTGAGCAGGAAGCCAGCTTCTTTTCTCTTTCTTCTGCTGGAATATCTGCATAATACTGATAATAAAAACTGGTAAGTTTTTCACTTAGAAATAATACATGGACTATTATGCTTATTGATTATAAACTAGAAGCTAAGAAAGCTGTCAAAGTATTCAGCATGCTAGGTAACAACACCCCCTGAAGACAGTATTAGTAATTAATACTAATAGCACTAATGCTGGTCTGTGAAATGTTCGCTCCACAAATGAGAAAAGGAGCTTGGAGCTTGTATCACAATGTGAACCAATATGATGCTTTTTTCATCAATAAAGTCTTATAATACAAAACCAAAAACAAAACCCGCCAGCTTAACTTTACAGTGTGCTTTGTGGCGTAGCCGATCTATACGGTGCAACGTCAACTTTGTTAGGCCAGCAACAAAACTGCACTTTGGCACTTTTCTCAGTTGTTATTCGGATATAACATGTATGTTTTGAAGTAATTTTCTTATTTAGGTTTTTACAAATACAAGTTCAGCTTTGAATGTTGCAGTCTTCAGGACTTCCCCGCTTAAACTATATTTTTCAATTAGGATCAAAGACATAATTATTTCTTGCAACTGCAACCCAAACAACTTGAACTTCATGAAAACAAGGTTAAAACTTGTATGTAAAAAATGTACAGGCCTTTCAAAAACAAAGCAGTAGTGTAAAGTGTAATAGAACACACGACAGGATCACACAATCCAGCCAATCCCACTTTATACTTGAGAAACTGAAAACCAAATTGGTAATTCTACTGGCGATATCATCTGTTGAAAGTGGCAGACTCAGGACTAGAACTTAAGACTGAAGTAAAGATTGTAAATACATTTTTCTTTTACACAAATTAAAGGCTTCTGAGTACTTCTGAAACAACTATTTTGGGGACTATCTTTTTCATCTTTCTCCCTGACAAGCCTTTGTTACCTGAGCTTGGACACTGGGGTGGGATGACCTTAGAGAATCATGGTTATCAATCAACTTACAGAAACATTGCCACCAAATTACAAACATACACAAAAGCACCAGTAGGCTGGTGTAGCTATAACACAGCAAGCAACTGGGAGGGTGGTGACCAAAATCAGAGAGGAAGTGGGGTGCCAGAGTTTGCTGTCCTTGATAAGAATGCTGGATCCTATCTAGTTCTTTGTGAGGTGGGAAGACATTTAAGCATTTCAGGTAGAGAAATGACAAGATTTAATTTTTATTCTAAAAAGATCACTAGGGAAAAAAAAAAAAAAGACCATTCAATGTTGTGTTAAAAGTACACTGGGAAGACAGAAATTAAGGAGATGCCTGTCCTATCCAAGCCACCCTGTGCTGATGCTCTCAGGCCCAGCCCTGTCCTGCCCCGACACCCCACATTCCTGATTCTCTCTCTCCTCTGGCACACAGGCCAGGAACTGAAGCACCTAGTGCTGACATAAAAAAGACCTTTAATCCCAGGCAATTTCCCCACTGGGGGCAATAAAATCATTAACATCTCAAAAATACCTTGCTTTAAAAGAAAGAAACATTGTGAAGAGACAAGAATAAAAAAGAAAAATGGGGACAGAAGTATATGGGAATTCTCTGTACTTTCTGCTCAAGTTTGCTGTGAATCTAACACTGCTTCTAAAGACTGTTGACTAGTTAAAACAAAACAACACAAGGAAAAAGCACTTAGAAGTTATTTCAATAGTCCAGGCAAGATGAAATGGTGCCTTCGTCCATGGGGTTAGCGGTGGTGACAGTAAGTGGGTGGAAATGGAATACACTTTGAAGGTAGAATTGATGGGATTTGCTGATAGATCTGTTACTGAGAAATGCAAGAAAAGAACAGAGGGTAACTATAAGAGCTTTGGTTTAAGCAGCTAGAAGAATGGACATACAAGAGACTCAAGTGAGGTTTGGGAATCAGAGGTGGAAACTGTTTGCTTTCGGCAGGCTGAAACTTGACATGATTATAATACCTCCACATGTGTATTACATATTCCACAGGTGGAAGAGACATTGGGACACATTTAGGAACCGTATGCATACAGATAGTATTTAAATACACAGGACTGGTAATTTGACTCCTGGTCATGAGAGAGTAACAGGGAACAGACTTATCTCCTATCTTAAACAAGAAAATATTGGAATTAAATGTATGAGACAATAGTTTTTAGAGACTGAATAACAGCACAAGCAATGATTCCTGAAAGAAGGAAAGCAAATTAAGTGTTTCTAACACAAGAGCTTTTTTTCTAACTGGCAGTGTAAGAGTCATGGTTATAACTAAAAATTGGGGATTTGCATAGTACAGACCATGTTCTTTAGTTAAGAAATCATGATATGTTCAATTTGTGTTATGAAAACCCATGATATAGATTTTGCTTGCATTGCCAAACTGCCTTCCAAAATAGCGATCTCAATTTACACTCCCACTGGTAGTTAGAGCCTATTTCTCACCAAATCCTTACCTGCACTACAAGCTATCCATATATAACTTTAATCTGCTTGGTTATCAAATTTTCTAGCCCACAGCTGTTAAAAAGAAAATTTAAAGGGGGAACTAAATCGCTAGAGGCAGGCATCTAATACCTAACAGATAGCAAGGGAAGAAATTAAAGAAGCATGTTTCAAGAAAACACAGAACCTGCCTGAGAGATATCTGGTGACAGGAGGATTAGTACCACCTACTTCAATAGTCCAAGACAGACAATGTATAAGAGGAAAACATACTTGTGCTATAAGGATGAAATAGAGCCTGTTCATCACAATTTGTTTAAGAAGGAATATTTGGGGAAAAAGTTAAGAGCTTATGGCCATACCACTTATTGAGAAAAAAACATGAATATATCTCATTTCCTGAGAGTGCTGGGGTAAGTAATAAACGTTAAAGTTTCCTGCTAAAATACCAAGGGGTGCCTGAGTGGCTCAGTCAGTTGGGCATCTGACTTTGGCTCAGGTCATGATCTCACGGTTCGTGAGTTTGACTCATCGGGATCTGTGCTGACAGCTGGAGCCTGCTTCAGATTCTGTGTCTCCCTCTCTCTCTCTTCCCCTCCCCCACTAGTGCTCTGTTTCTCAAATATAAATAAATGTAAAAACATTTTTTTTTAAATAAAATATCAGAAATATCCCCAAATAGTTTATATGTAAGAGCCTTTGCTGTAACATAACACCAGGAGAAAAAATTAAAATACAGATAAACACAGGAAAGAAAAATGGCACAAATGTCTTAAGCTGGTAAAAAGAACTAGGGCTTAGGCTCCAGACTTACTTGATGAAAATTTTAGAGAAGTTGAGGGCTTTCATTTTCATCTATTTATACCTTTCAGGTCACAACGAGTATGCTCTTTAATTATTTATCTTGCTATTCCTGGCTCAAACTAGGTTTCTAGATTTTTATCTATGATTTTTAAATCATTCATTTATAATCTTAAAGCCATATTAAAGAAAAAAAAAAAAAACCCGCCAGACAGTCTTTACATTAGTACTTACAATTTCGCATTCCTTACATGTGTGTCCAAGCAATTTTCTTCTCTCTTCTTTTTTCCGAACTACCTCAATATGAGGAAAATTTTGTAAGCTAGTCTCTCTGGGAGAAAAATGAATTAAATTTAAAAATTAATCCATTTGTTACTACAAAGATCTTTGGTTTAGATTTTTAATTAACAAAGGTGAAGGCCCAGAGGAGAAATAATCCCAAAACATTCACTCATTTTATTTGAAATGCTTATTCAGTATGTTAGAAAATGATTTTTTCATGCATTCTTCATTAAATACTTATTAGGTGCCTACTACTTGTCAGGTATTTTTATGTATATGTTTCTCTAACTGAAAAAATAGAACTATTACTTCCTATTTTTGCCTGAAAATCTGCCTAATTGGCTGAAAATAATACATAAAATAACTTAATTTAAAAAGGAATATTGTATTATTAAAGTCAGGAACTGGTATTCTATAACATAACCAAGAAAGAATAACTACCTCTGTTAACTCAGTTTTCTTAACCTATATTTCTGGGCTAACCTACTCCCCTCAAAAAAAAAGATTCATCTGTTTACATGTCATCTGTCATTTTCTCCAAAAATTTATTTTGCTGCCTACATTCACCCTGGATTCTTCAAAATGTTAGGAACAATTATTTGCCCTTGTCCTTAAATGGATCAGATCCTATTGAGAACTACTGGAAACCTAGGAAAGGTCAAAGCCACTGAGGTATTAATGAGGTATGGAGTGCTCTGGGAAGAAAAAGCACATTTTTTTTAGCACAGAACTTTTTAATATACTTGTATCCTGCTTTAAGTTTTAAAGCCCAATATAGAAAAGTCAAACTTCTAAAATAGGTAAATGATGCCTCAAGTGATGGATGGTACATGTATTTGTTTATATTAAAGGCATCCCCAGTGAGCTTAAACAGTCTGACTCACAAAAACTAATTTCTAAAATGACTTGTTGGTAACGTACCCACTTTGAGGTATTTTGATCCTAAGCCCCTCTACTTGGCAAGCACTTTCCGTCAAAAGAAAGCTTTAATCCCTCTATGTCAAAGTATGAGGTTATCGGTCCTTTGGGTCCTTAAACCCAAGAACTCTCAACCTTAGAGCAATCTGTAAATGAAAAGGACAGATAAAAATTGCTTTCTTTCAAACAGCTTATGGAATTTTATTTAAAAAAAAAATTTTTTTTTAACGTTTTATTTTATTTTTGAGACAGAGACAGAGCATGAACAGGGGAGGAGCAGAGAGAGAGGGAAACACAGAATCTGAAACAGGCTCCAGGCTCTGAGCTGTCAGCACAGAGCCCGACGCGGGGCTCGAACTCACAGACCGTGAGATCATGACCTGAGCTGAAGCTGGACGCTTAACCGACCAAGCCACCCAGGCGCCCCAAGCTTATGGAATTTTAAAAGCTTATGTAGAGTACTTTCTGGCCATATCAGATCCTCTCCTCTGAGTATTGTCTATTCTGCTTCTATAGTGTGTTATAATGTTGCAGGGAATCTACTAGTAGACTGGCATCTGTAGCAGACCTTAAAGCATCACCTAAAAGATTACTAAGCTTCTTGTCCCTCATGCAACACAACCCATCTTCCCAGGGTTTGCTAGTATTGTCTGTGAGGAAAGAAACAATGCTGACTCTGAGACTTTCACCATACCCATGCATCACACCCACCTCCTGCATTTCTAGCTATCTAATGGTTTCAGCATAAATAAAACTACTCATATTTATTTGAAATGACAGTTCTTCCTTTGCAATCCTACTTCAAGGAGTCTATCCCAAAGACACACAAAATTATGAAAAGAGAATGTACAATGTTATTCAATGCAGCATTCTGTTAGCATAACTGTAAACACCCCAAATACCCATTACTAAGGAATCAACTATGGTACCATCAATAAAGTACTATTATACTAAAAAAAGTAACTAAAAAAAGAAATGAAGAATATCACTATATGCTATTTTTATTTATTCATTTTAATATTTTATTTTTGAGAGACAGAGCGTCAGCAGGAAGGGGCAGAGGGAGGGAGACACAGAATCCGAAGCAGGCTCCAGGTTCCGAGATGTCAGCACAGATCCTGATGCGGGGCTTGAATTCAAGAACCATGAGATCATGACCTGAGCCGAAGTTGGGCGCTTAACCGACTGAGCCACCCAGGTGCCTCCACTAAATGCTATTATGAGTGATTTCTAGGATACAAACTTAAATGAAAAAAGCAAAAGCAGAATAGAGAAAAGTACATATAGCATTCTACCATTTGTCTAAGGGGAAAGAGAATGATAATATATTTCTGTATAGATATTTACTTTTATTTTTTAAAATGGATTGAAAACCATAATTTTTAACAAATGGGATAGGGAGCTAACAGGTAAAGGGGACACTGTTAGAAGCTAGACTTATCTGAATATACCTTGTCTGATACTGCGTACACAATTTACATAACTTAAAAAAAGAATTAAAAATAAAAAGAAAAAATAATTCCTAAAAAATTCAAAAGCAAAATAAAACAAACCTAGACAATGAGTTGGTGGTATACCTACACAAAAAATAATTATTCCAAATGGCTTTAAAATATGGTGACTGGACATTTATAATAGACATATTTTTTTCATTTTTAGAATTTATATTGTATGAAAAGATGGCAGATAACACGACACAGCTTAAGAACAAAAAAACCCACAAAGACATGTTAAGCCATTTTCATAAACCATATTATTGATGATAATTTATATTATTCTGAGACTGCTCTAAATATTAAAGAATAAAGTTAAAGGAGAAATTTTGTTGGTAGCACTGAAAAGTGAAATTTTCAGGAAAGGGAAAGTAGATACAGATGTAAGAAGAGGTTACATAAAAATCCTGTAGTTCTGAACCTGAAATGGAGCTATTGGTGTGAAAAAGTATAGTTATCTTAAAAAACAAAATGAAACAAAAACCTTATTCCTAATTCTGTCCACCACCTAAAAGATCTACAAACAATGACTAACTGTAGCAATGAGCAACACTAGTGGTTAGACTAAATTTGTTTTTCACTAAAAGAAACCAGGGCTCCTGAAAAAATGGCAGATTCCAGGGTTCTCTAGGAAGAGAGCCTAGAACATGATATACCAGAAGCAAGCAAGCTAGGAAAGACTGGGGTAGTGCTCATTCAAAGAGACTGGGGCCAAGATGTGGCAATACAATCTGAGTATAAATAATTGTAAGAGACTGAAACACATGAAATATTTAAATCCATGAGTTCATAATGACACCACAAATAAAAACTCCCTAGTCATATTTGGGATGCTAGGGTACTATTTCTTTGGAGAACTGGTAAATAAAGGAAAAGAATTCAGCATTTAGCAATAAAACGACAGCTCTTATCTGTTAGAGTCTTACAGGTATCAATAAAAACTTATCTTAGCCTGTCAGATCTCTAAAATTCTCAACAGAAATCAAAATACAGGGGCGCCTGGCTGGCTCAGTCAGAGGAGCATGCAACTCTTAATCTTGGGGTCATGAGTTTGATCGAGCCCCATATTAGGTATAGAGATTACTCACAAAAAAACCACAAAACTTAAGAAAAAAAGTATGGGGTGCCTGGGTGGCTCAGTCGGTTGAGCATCCAGCTCTTGATTTTGGCTCAGTCATAGTCTCACGGTTCAGGAGTTCGAGCCCCATGTTGGGTTATGCGCTGGCAGCGCAGATCCTGCCTGGGATTCTCTCTCTCCTTCTCTCTCTGCTCCTCCCCTGCTTGTGCTTGCTCTTGCTCTCAAAATAAATAAATAAACATTAAAAAACACCATTAAAAAATGAAAGTATAAAATATACTTTGCTTACTGAGGGATTCAATCTGCCAACATCATAATTTGAAGAAAAAAAAGGCATAAAAATTCTTTTGAATTGAATTATTATGCCTAAATTCACTTCTAGAATGAATGGTACATGATTAAAAATTACAGAATTTGCCATCTTTGAATGAAAGTCACAAAGTAGCATTATGGTTCAAAATCAAGATGCTTAGTTTTTCTTTTATGATTTAAAAATCCCCATGAAATAATTTTCAAGCACAACCTAAGGCCTGTCACCTAAAGTCCTATACTAAATAATAGTCATATAATTTAACAAATTCCTGGAGTTCAAATAAAGTCCACAATAAAACAGAATAAGAATTAAAGTATTTGTTATAAAAAAGAGAGAAAATAACTATTACCATTTGTCAAAAATATAGTGATATAAATTTCTTTATTTGTAGTATTTGTCATTGTTATGCTTAAGTCCCTCTTTTTTATGACCATAAAATGCATAATACGCGCTCTATTTTAACCAAAGTAACAACTTAACAGTTCAGAGGTACGCTGACCAAGACAGCACTGTTGTACTTCCCGTCACATTGCTGGTATTAATCAGGACCAACTTACCTTTCATCACCTTTAAAATATGGCTCCACAAATGCTTTCTGTTTGACTTTATCTTGTTTATCACCATGAGCTGTAAACAAACACACATAAAGGAAAAGAATCAAGCATTTAATTATAACACAAACTGAATGCAGAACTGAGAAATAGCTTTTTTGGAACAAAATTAACCTATATCAAAACTTCCATTCTAATTGAATTTCCTTCTCTAGGCTCCTGGGCAATTTGTTTGAATTTCTGTAACTAATTTTTTGTTTCTTTTTCATCTGCATAATGATGAGGTGCTGATTATCTTGTTTACCTCAGAATTACTACAGATAAAAACACGCACCTATAAAACTATCTTAGACTTAAAAACTATATATACAAGTACCTGTACACACATGTAGATTGTATATAAAAGTATTTTAGACTTCAAAAGAACTACTTTGATGCTCATTTTCACTTGGTACCAAACACAATAACAAGGCAGCTTTTCATATGTTTCACTTATTAGTGCTGCTGATTTTTTTTTTTTTTAAGTAAGCTCTTTGCCCAACACGGGGCTCAAACTCATGACCCTGAGATCAAAAGCTGCATGTTCCACCAACTGAGCCAATCAGATGCCCTAGTCCTGATTTTTATAATGTGTCTTTGAGGTAGATTAAGTAGGAGACAGAGGTTAAAGAATTTTATCAGAAAATTAGAGATAAGAACTAAAGTTCATGGACCTGAATCTCAAGTTGTCTGGACCCAAACAGCCAACTGCTATTGTCTATTCAAATAGTCCAAATTTACCAAGCATTGTTCTAAGTTCTGGACATGCAATGTCCAACAAGAGAAACCAGGTCTCTTGTCCTCATGGAGTTTATACCACAGTGAGGGAAACAGACATTAAGTAGACAGTTAAGGCTTATCTGAGGAAGGACATGGAAAGTAGTAACTGATGAATAAAAAGAAGTCAGCCACAAGAAGCAGGAGTGGAGAATATTCTAGGTAAAGGTCTTGAGATGGGAAAAAGTATGGGATGTTATAAGAACTAATAAAAGGCCAGTGTGGTTGAGATTTAGCAAAGAAAGGTAAGTGTTAGGAAAGATGAGATTGAAGAGGTGGGCAAGTACCAGATCATGATGGGCCCTGGAGGCCAAAAGGAGTTTGAATTTTGTTGTGAATGCAATAGAGTGCACTGAAGACTTTTGAAAAGAATCGACTTTATTACAGGCAACACACTGATTTTAAGTATACTAGGATTAATTCTGACAAATGTACACGCCAGTGCAACTACCACCTAAATCAAGGCGTACATAGAACTTCCATCCCCCCTGGAAGTTTCCTCCTATTCCTTTGCTTCTCAAGCACAAGAATGTTCTCTGATGTTTCTCCTCCCCCACTATGGAGGGATGATTTCTACCACCACAGCTTAGTTATACCTGTTTTAGAACTCTGTATTAATGGAATTACATAGTATGTATTCTTGTCCATCTTTTGGACTTTTTTAGCTCAACAGGTTTGGGCAAGTCATTGTTGAGTCTAGGACCCTCCTTTTTGTTGACAGATAGTATTCCATTATATGAGTTTACCACAATTCATAATCATCTGTTGATGGACATCTGGGTTGTCTCCAGTTTTGAGCTACTACAAATAGCAATGCTATGAACATTTCTGAACACAATCTTTTGTGAATGTGTTTTCATTTTTCTTGTCTATATACCTGGCAGTGGAATTGCTGGGTCATAGGGCGAGTGTATACATGACTTTATAAAAAACTGACAAACCTCAATAAAGCTGTTAAAAAAAATCTTGCTGAACTCTTTTCCACAGTACAATTTTATATCTCCACCAGCAAAGTATGAGAGTTCCAATTGTTCTTCACCTCTGCTAATGCTGGATATTATCAGACTTTAAAACCGGTTCAGTGAAGGGGCGCCTGGGTGGCGCAGTCGGTTAAGCGTCCGACTTCAGCCAGGTCACGATCTCGCGGTCCGTGAGTTCGAGCCCCGCGTCAGGCTCTGGGCCGATGGCTCGGAGCCTGGAGCCTGTTTCCGATTCTGTGTCTCCCTCTCTCTCTGCCCCTCCCCCGTTCATGCTCTGTCTCTCTCTGTCCCAAAAATAAATAAAAAACGTTGAAAAAAAAAAATTAAAAAAAAAAAAAAAAACCGGTTCAGTGGATGGGCAGTGGTATCTCAGTCCCTCATGTCCAATAATGTTGAGGACATTTACATGTGCTTACTGGACATCCAAATATCCTTTCAGTGAAGGTTTTTAAAAGTGAGAAGATAATGCAATCCAATTTACATTTAAAATAAATAGAGTTTTGTCAACTCTGAATTCTTTATGATACAGAGATGCTATGGGCTTCCCGTGGGGCATTCTGCAGTGATCCAAAGATTCTGATTCCTCTCATTTCAAGTGATCCTGTGGTGGTCACTTTGTGTTTTGTAAAACAAATGAACTTTCAATCTGTGAAAGAAAGACCTTTTAAGGTTGCGAACCCCAGAGGTCAGAGCTTGAAATGCTTCTTTTTTGCTTCTTTTTTCTAAAATGTTTGCTTATTTTTGAGAGAGTGAATGAGACGTGGGTTGGTGGTGGTGCCTGTACAGAGGATCTGAAGTGGGCTCTGAGCTGACAGCAGAGAGCCTGATGCAGGGCTCAAACTCACATGAACCATGAGATCATGACCTGAGCCAAAGGGATGCTTAAGGGACTGAGCCACCCAGGCGCCCCTAGGCTGTATTTTTTTAAAACTGATGGAAGCACAAAGAAAACATCATCAAGACAGACTACCATAGCAGAAGGTGTTCTCATTTATAACCTTTGCACTAGACTAAAAGTTCTTTTTTACTTACAACAAGAAAATGAGACATTTAGCAAGAATTTTAACTAACTTTCAATTCAGATTATCTGCTTAAGAGTTTCACTTATTCTTCTTTTGATTACTATCCTACATTATAAACCACTGTTTCTGATGAAAAGAATTTCTTTAATTTTTTTCTTTTAAGAGAGAGAGCGAGAGCATGAATGGGGCAGGGGCAGAGGGAGAGAGAATCTTAAGCAGGGGCCATGCTTATTAGCATGGAGCCCAATGCGGGGCTCGATCTCATGACCTGAATCATGACCTGAAATCATGACCTGAGCTGAATTCAGGAATCAGATACTCAACCGACTAAGCCACCCAGGCATCCCTAATAAAACGAGTTTTAAGGGGCACCTGGATGGCTCAGTCAGTTAAGCATCTGACTTCAGCTCAGGTCAAGATCTCGTGGTCTGTGAGTTTGAGCCCCGTGTCAGGCTCTGTGCTGACAGCTCAGAGCCTGGAGCCTGCTTCAGATTGTGTCTCCCTGTCTCTCTCTCTCTGCCCCTCCCCCACTCATGCTCTGTCTCTCTCTCTCTCAAAAATAAATAAACATTAAAAAAAAAAAAAGGATTCTAAAAAGACACTGATACCTGTAGCTACATTATTTTGTCTGGGAAGGTAAAGCATTCAAACAAAGTTAGTCTGAATTTTCTGCAAAACTTTCTCTTCCCACTCTATTACAATGATTAACTTATTACTTAATAAAGAACCTTTTCAAAACTTTTACAAACATTATTTGTAAGTTATATAAAGAAATTCATAGTATTCAATCAATTTCTTAGTTTTGATGAATACTTTATGGTCATATGTTAACATAAGGGGAAACTGAATGAAAGGTACAGGGAATCCTCTGAAGTATTTTTTGTAACACTTTTATTGGTCTGCAACTATCTCAAAAGAAAACTATCTAAAAGTGGGGCGCCTGGGTGGCGCAGTCGGTTAAGCGTCCGACTTCAGCCAGGTCACGATCTCGCGGTCCGTGAGTTCGAGCCCCGCGTCAGGCTCTGGGCTGATGGCTCGGAGCCTGGAGCCTGTTTCCGATTCTGTGTCTCCCTCTCTCTCTGCCCCTCCCCCGATCATGCTATGTCTCTCTCTGTCCCAAAAATAAATAAAAAACGTTGAAAAAAAAATTTATAAAAAAAAAAAAAAGAAAACTATCTAAAAGAAACTTATACAAGAAATAGGAAATTTTAGGGCCACCTGGATGGCTCAATCAGTTAAGCGTCCAACTTCAGTTTAGATCATGATCTCGTGGTTTGAGCCCCACATCGGGCTTTGTGTTAACAGCTCAGAACCTGGAGCCTGCTTCAGATTCTGTGTCTCCCTCTCTCTCTGCCCCTCCCCTGCTTGTGTTCTTTCTCTCTCTCTCTCAAAAAATAAATAAACATTAAAAAAAAGAAATATGAAATTTTAATTGTTAATTTAATTGTTAATTTTAATTGTTAATACATACCTCATACACATACATACATACATACATACCTACCTACCTCATCAAGCTTGGTGATTTAATTTACTGAACTTAGTATAATTGAGAAGCCATAATTAGAAAGAAAATAGCCTTACTGTTTGGTTTCTTTGTGGTAGTCGACAATTCTTCTTTAGCTGCTGCCTGGGGAAAGCTATCTGCCAAACAGGATTCATATTCTTCATGTGTTGTCCGATCAAACATATCTTCCAAGCTATCATTCATTTTTCTTTCTCCATCTATGTAAAAGAGCTTTGGCTTAGGGCAACAAGCAAGCTTTTTGCTTTCTACGTAGACCAATATGAAGCTTATAGTAACTGCCACAAGATAAACTGGTCTCCGATGTACACGAGGCAACAGTAAATCCCCAAGCCTAGGTAGTTACTGTATTTACAAAGACTTTATGTTAGGGCTTTAAATGTCCTTTACTCATACGCAGAGAATGCTTTTTGTTGTTGTCATTACAAACATTAAAAAACTTTTTCTATTAGTCCATGTATAATTCATACTGCACTAAAATGAGTCCTATCAAAAAACTGTGAGGAACAGAAAATGCATCAGAATGATGAAAAATATGAAGCTTAATAAATAAGATATGTATAAATAGTGGACATTCAAATCTATACACCTTGCTCATCTGCTTAATTTTATGCCACCATTAACACTTGGTAATTTAGTATTAATAAAAGGAACAAATTCCTTATTTGATATGCTAAGTGCTAAATTCATCTTCAGAGTACTAACTACATTTCTCACTATATAATCACATTTTGAAAAACAGCAGTTTACTAAAAAACAGAAATAGATCCAGTTGGCCAACAAACATGATAGAGCAGAAGCCTGCCAAGATTACTCTCTATAAAATAACTACAACTTCCCTAATCCATGGTGCTGCAGCACCCTTACCCTGTTTTATCTTTCTCCACAATTTATCATCTATCATACCCCACATTTGTTTCCCCTTAAATTAGAAAGCATTTCCATGAAGTAGGTACCTTTGTTCTGTTTATTCATTATTTCCAGTTTCTGAAACACTTCCCTTTATAGAACTGCAGCTCTGTATTTACTGAATGATTAAACAATTTTTTTTTTACATTGAGGTTCAAATTTGTAAGTAATATGCAACTTCTATGTGCCAGGCAGTGTGCTAGGTATCCCAAGTATTCTGTATATACTGCTAGTAAATCACAATGTTAAGTCACTACTTCATGGGTTTTTTTTAATGTTCAAAAATCTTGGTAAGTAATCTCCACATCCATCGTGTGGCTGAAACTCACAACCCTGAGATTAAAAGTCACATGCTCTACCGACTGATCCAGCCAGGCACCCCCCTAGTTTATGTTGGTGGTCTGACTTTTTTTTTTTTAAGTAGGGCTCCATGCACAACATGGGGCTTGAACTCACAACCCTAAGAGTGAAAGTCGCATGCTCTACTGACTGAACTATACCTGTTGGTCTGATTTCTGACTTGAAATACTTGAAAACATAGATTATAGATTATATCCCCATTAATTTTCCTGGACCACAGAAACTACGAAAGCTAAGAATATGACTGTTGTGTTTTAATCCCTAAGTTATCAGAGTGATTTATTATATAGCAATAGTATGCACAATATCTATGTAGCCAAAACTATTTCCACTCATTAGTTCAAATTCTAACCTTACTTCCACATGATTCTTGCTTCAAACATATTTGGGAAAGTATCATATTCTTTGAAGTGACCTGACACATTTGAAGCCACAGTAGTCAGTGCTCGCTTCAGCAGCACATATACTGAAGCCACAGTAGTCATATTTTAGTTTTGCCTTTTTTCTTTTTTTTTTCAATAATATTAGGAGCTGGTACCAGAACAAAGTAATCTTAAAAGCAAAGTACCTTCTTTTTTTTTTTTTTCAACGTTCTTTATTTATTTTTGGGACAGAGAGAGACAGAGCATGAACGGGGGAGGGGCAGAGAGAGAGGGAGACACAGAATCGGAAACCGGCTCCAGGCTCCGAGCCATCAGCCCAGAGCCTGACGCGGGGCTCAAACTCACGGACCGCGAGATCGTGACCTGGCTGAAGTCGGACGCTTAACCGACTGCGCCACCCAGGCGCCCCAAAAGCAAAGTACCTTCTGAAGAAGAAAGTTACCTTAGTGTTGTTCACTATAAAAGGACAATAAATCACTGTTAAAGGTTTTTTTCTGTTTATAGGTACTGTCCTCTCAATGTAGGCAGCTAGCTATTTGGTCATGCAGTTACTCATTCCGAAAGAACAAAGAATTAAGGCACAGACTACTACAATTTTTTCTCACTTACTGCAGTTAGGGCAGCAAGAGATAAAGTGTTTCAAAAAAAAAAAAAAAAAGCAAGGACAAGACTGGCTTCAGCCCTGGGCAGGTAGACTAAAGAATATTCAGAAGAAGATAGGGAATGTACATACAGTCTGAATGTCCTCAGTTTCTAACAGCTGATCACTGGAGAGTGTCCTTGCTTTTTGCACTGCATCCCCCGTGGCAGGTCTTAACCCCTTAATACATAAGGGTGTAAGTGACACTATTCCTGTCTAGTTGCTCTCACGCCATACACATCTGTAGTTAGGAGTGTTGCTAAGGTGGTGCCAACCAAAATCCTTCCATTGTTCCCACCTCTTTTGGAAAACCAAGGCTCTAGATGAAGACTTAAGTTCTTACAAAAGGCTGTAGACCCCTAATTTGGCCAAATCCCCTTTTCTGTAGAAGCAAAATATGGCAGAGTAGCTCAGTATATACACCATTATTCTTGGTTAACTGCTAATTTGCAAATCTATACAAATACTTCTCAGTAGACTCTCCCCTTTTTACCCTATAAATTACTCTGGAAATCCATATTTCTGAAACAGGACTCTCAAGATTTCCTTTTACAAAATAGATCTAGAGATAATTACCAGAGATCAGCAAAGTTTTTCTTAAAGGGTCAGAGAGGAAATATTTTAGGCCTGAGGGCCCAATAAGGTCTGCAGCTACTACTCAACTCTGCTATGGTACCATGCAAGCAGCCATAGGCAATACATAAACAAATAACTGAGGCTGTGTTCCAATAAAACTTTATTTACAAAACAGGCAGCTGACTGCTGAACCTTGGAAACAATTTAAATTTTTTCTGGGAAAAAAAAATATTTTGGCTAAAGATTTTTTTCCCTTGAAATAATGAAAGTGAGCTTTACTAAGAAAAATCTAATATTATTAAAAGATGAAAATCCTGGTTTACGGTGAAGAGGTCACTTGTGGTCATCAATGTAATGGTATGACTATAAACTTCCCTCCACATTTTTATTAAATTAAAAAAAAAATCAAATCTTACTTGGACTTTTCTCTCCCTTTTGTTCTTGCTTCTTCATTTTTAGAAGCACCGTTTCACTAACCAATGTGCAGTCCGTGTCCACTGTCTCTCCTCCTGCTAATCGTGACTGACTGCCATCCTAAATATTTAAAAATTCAAAAATTTTAACAATTATCCTGCATGGCCTTATATTTATGTTTTTAAAATTTTGGTATAATATACACACCATGAAATGGACCATTTTAACCATATTTTAAGTGTATACTTCAGCATTAAGTTATATTTATTTTTACCCTTTAGGAATATACATAGATTTATACATATATGCCTGTGAAGTATTTTAGCTTCAACGTACAAGCATCTTCTCTCAAGCCTATGAAAAGAAAGCCTGCTGCCAAGGGAAGGGAGAGGTACACTCCATTGAACTCCCTGAGCCTCTCCTCCCTTCCTCTCCAGCCTGCCTCACAGTAACGAACATCAGCGTACACAAAGAACAATTTATACTGCAGCAGCAGTGAAATACTTCAGGAATAAGGTACCAAGTGAAAAAGAATTTCTTAAACTACACAGAACCTAAATACAAGCCAAAAGAGTTATTATCAAAAGCATCATAAAGTTAGAAGAAAAAGCATTTTTCTTTCTTAGTTTTCTGAATGAGTAAATGCAGGTTTTAAGCAGTATGTAATCGATTATGTTACGGTCACAGAGTGAGTTAGGAGAGGAAGGTAACTAACAACTTACTAGAATAACCACATGTGCTTTGGTTTTATTTTCTAACTTACCTTTGTATCTATTACAGTAATATCCATTTTATATTGAGAAAGGTCTGCTCCTGGATCTATGCTCCACTGGTTATTTTCAAAGGATACATCTTCAATAAGGAGAAAAAAATAGAATTAAAAATGGATTTTAAAAATTCTTAAACCATTATGGGATCCACAAATGGGAGAAAGGATTTGAAAATCATATATCTGCTAAAGAGACTATCTAGGACATAGAGAATATAAAGAAGTCTACAACTCAATAAGAAAAATACTCCAATTGAAAATGAGCAAAGGATTTGAACAGACAATCCCTTCAAAGAAGATACACAAATGGCCAAAAAGCAAACAGTAAGATGTTCTACAGCATTAGCCAGCAGGGAAAGGCAAATCATAACCACTATGATATACTACTTCACATGCAGTAGGATGGCTAGAGTAAAAAAAACAGATAATAACAAGCATTGGTGAGAATGTGGAGAGTGGGAACCTCATGTGCTAGTAGCCACTTTGGAAAGCAGACGGTTCCTCAAAAGGTTAAACAGAGTTAGCATATGGCCCAACAATTCTTCTCCTATGTAACTCAAGAAAAATGAAAAGATACATCTACATAAAATTGTAAGTCAACAGCTATGCTCATAGCAGCATTATTTGTAATAATGAAAAAAATGAAAGTAAAATTAAGTCACAAAAGAGCATATATTATATGATTCCATTTATATGAAAACTCCAGAGTAGGCAAATCTATAGAGACAGAGGGTAGATTAGTGGTTGCCTAGGATTGGGGAAGAGGGGAGGAATGCAGAATGATTGGTAATGGGTATTGCTCTTTATTTAGAAAAAATTTTTAACTTAAGTAGAATTAACATACACTGTTACATTAGTTTCAGCTGTGCAATATGATTCCGCAATTCTATACACTTCTCAGTGCTCATAAGATAAGCATACTCTTAATCCCTTTCATCTATTTCACTCATTCCCCACCCCTCTCCTCCCCTCTGGCTACCATCAGTTTGATCTCTGTGTTTAAGAGTCTTTTGGTTTTGCCTCTTCTGTTTGTTTTACTTCTTAAATTCTACATATAAGAGAAATCATATGGTATTTGTCTTTCTCTGACTTATTTCACTTAGCATTATACCAAGTCCATCCATGTTGTTGCAAATGGCAAGATCTCATTCTTTTTTATGGCTGAATATTCTACTGTACATACATAACCACATCTTTTTTTATCCATTATCTATGGATACTTGGATTGCTTTCATATCGGCCATGGTAAATAATAATATAATAAACATAGGGGTGCATAGATCTTTTAGAATTAGTATTTTTATTTCTTTTAAGTAAATAAATACCCAGTAGTGGAAATATTGGATCATATGGTGATTCTATTTTTAATTTTTTGAGGAACCTCCATACCATTTTCCAAAGTAGCTGTACCTGTGGAGAAAAGGGAACCCTCTTGCACTGTTGGCAGGAATGCAAACTGGTGAAGCCGCTCTGGAAAACAGCGTGGAGGTTCCTCAAAAAATTAAAAATAGATCCACTCTATGACCCAGCAATAGCACTGCTAGGAATTTACCCAAGGGATACAGGAGTGCTGATGCATAGGGGCACTTGTACCCCAATGTTTATAGCAGCACTTTCAACAATAGCCAAATTATGGAAAGAGCCTAAATGTCCATCAATTGACGAATGGATAAAGAAGATGTGGTTTATATATACAATGGAATAGTACTTGGCAATGAGAAAGAATGAAATATGGTCTTTTGTAGCAATGTGGATGGAACTGGAGAGTGTTATGCTAAGTGAAATAAGTCAGGCAGAAAAAGACAGATACCATACGTTTTCACTCATATGTGGATCCTGAGAAACTTAACAGAAGACCATGGGGGAGGGGAAGGGGGGAAAAAAGGATACAGAGAAGGAGGGAGGCAAACCATAAGAGACTCTTAAATACTGAGAACAAACTGAGGGTTGATGGGGGGTGGGGGAGAGGGGAAAGTGGGTGATGGGCATTGAGGAGGGCACCTGTTGGGATGAGCACTGGGTATGGTATGGAAACCAATTTGACAATAAATTGTGTGTATATATATATATACGTATACATGTATACGTATATATATATATATACACACACACATACACACACACACACATATATATATGTATATATATATATAAAGAAATTCGTTGGAAAAAGTAATCTTTTACCTTGAGCTCTTGTTTTCCTTCTGAAAAGTATGTGTAGTTAATTTTTGTGAAAGGCCCTTTCCATTTTATTTTACAAATAAAAGATGTGCTCATTAAAAAAAAAAAAAAAAAAGAAAAGAAAAGAAACAAAGTATAGCTGTACCAATTTGCATTCCTACCAATAGTGCATGAGGGTTCCTTTTGCTCTATGTCTTTGCCAGTACTTGTTATTTCTTATGTTTTTTATTTTAGCCATTCTAACAGGTATAAAGTGATATCTCATTGTGGTTTTAATTTGCATTTCCCTGATGGTTAGTGATACTGAACATCTTTTCATGCATCTGTTGGTGATCCATATGCCTTCTTGAAAAAGCTGTGTACTCATGTCCTCTGTCTCTCACCTTTTATTTTAGAGAGAGAGAGACAATCTCAAGCAGGCTCCACACTTGGTGCAGAGCCTGATGTGGGGCTCGATCCCCCGACCCTGCGATCATGACCTGAGCTGAAATCAAGAGTTGGATGCTCAACCGAGTGAGCCACCCTGGCACCCCTCTCTGCCCATTTTTAAACTGAATTATTTGCTTTTTTTGGTGTTGAGCTGTGTGAGTTCTTCACACATTTTGCATATTAACTTAATGGGTAGTGTTCTTTCTGAGGTGATGAAAATGTTCTAAACTTAGACTACAATGACAGCTGCACAACTCTGTGAGGATATACGTAAATGAACTGTACACTTGAATGAGTGATTTTTGTATCAAAAATTGTTTTAAAAGTTAAAACTGTAACACTGTGTAGTTTTCAATGCATGTGGGCATACATGATAACTACATAAAGCACAGCCACGGAACACAAAGTGGCAAAATTAACTTTAAGTAGATTGAGAAAGATTATGCAGGTATACTATAATCCCTAGAGCAACCATGAACAAAAAACCCAAAATCAAAAATGTAAAAGAAAATCAGAAGTGAGAGTGAAAAAAGGTTTTTCATACAGAAACTGAAACTTTCTGAAAAAACAAAGCGTTTTAGTTGGAAGAACAACTAAAGAATGTGCTTCAAGAAAAAAAGAAAATAAACCCAGAATGAAGGAAACACTTTGCAAAGAAGAATAAAAGAAAAAATACTGCATATGAAGTACAGAAAAATTTCGTAGCCAAAAAACAAAAAAAGACTCCCTTAAAAACACAGCAAAATTATGAAAAAATTAACATACATATTAATTAAAAGCAAAGAAAAGATTTTCTAACAAGAAGCTTAAAAAACCCCACATTAATAGATATATACATATGGACAGGCTACCTATGGAGTGAGGAACAAAGTTTGGATGATGAAAATTCTACTTTATGTATTTTAAAATTCCATATAGTTTAAAATTCTTAAAGCTTTTGTAAAGAAAATAAATAACATGGAAGAGGTAAATCCACGAAATCGCATATAAAAGTAGGTATTAAAGACAATTACTCAATTCATTTTTTCAAAAAGCATGAGAGCAGGAAAATCATATGTAAAATGAAACCAATGAGAATCATCCCATAAACACAAATATGCAGGAAGAAATAACATTTTCTCCCAAACAATTCAATATATCCAAAGAATGTATATACTATAACACTCAAAGTCATTACAAAAGAATGGAAATACTTTTTTTTTTAATTTTTTTTTAGTGTTTTTTAATTTATTTTTGAGAGAGAGACACAGAGCAGGAGCAGGGGAGGGGCACAGAGAGAGGGAGACACAGAATCTGAAGCAGGCTCCAGGCTCCGAGCTGTCAGCACAGAGCCCGATGCGGGGCTCAAACTCACAAACTGCGAGATTATGACCTCAGCCAAAGTCGGACACTTAACCGACTGAGCCACCCAGATGCCCCAATACTTTTTTTTTGAAAATACTATTTATAGTATACATACCTTGACTGTTTTGTACAGACTTTGTTTTAGCAACTCTACATGGATTTAACTGAAGAACAGATGTAAGTTCACATGCTCCATGGACTGACCTGCCTATTTTTACTGGCTCATGAGAATCAGCTCCCTAAAACAGGAAGAATTATTAGCATCTAGATAAAATCACAAACAACTCTTTTAATAAAAATACTTGAACATTTGACACTAACCTTCACATCATCAAAAAGATTGTCTGTCTCTAAACTTTCACGCGGACGTAGAGGGATTTTAAAGATGGGATTTTCTTCCTTGATTTGTAATGGTGTTTTATTATCTGGAGATGATTTACCCAAAGACGGGAGGACGCACGCCTGTAAACAGGGCTCCTCTGGGGAATCTCTGGTTAATATACAGCACCCACTTAAGGTCTTTCGGCTTGAGGAAGAGCCCTTGGGAATGGGCTTCAGGGCCTCATAGAGAGTCACTTGCCTAAATCTGACTTTAGAGGTCTCACTTCCTTGGCTTTTCTCTTGACGCTGAATAGCTGAAAATCGATCAGACAGATCCAGAGGTTTATCCATCACATAGTCTCCATTCACGGAAGAATGACTATCCAGTAAAAAAGGAAAAGCATTTTCTTTATCAAAAGAGGCCTGAGGGTAGCTTCCTTCATCTTCACTTTCTTCCTCAATTTTCTTCCTTTTGGATGTTCTGCCTCCCAGTGATTTCAGTGGCACTGCATGTTTATCAGTGACAGCATCTTTAATGTGATCAAAACTATCCTGTTCACTTTTGGGTTCATTTATATTTTTATTTATAAGCATCTGTTTATTTGAAGATGACAGGCTAATGATCTTGTTCACTTCAGACCCAAGATTATGCTGTGTGAAAAGGGCACTATCTTCAGATTTTGAAGTTGTTTTTCCTAGTCTAGAATTAGAAGTGTTGTTGAAGGGTGCTGTTTTCAAAAGGTTTTTTTTCCCAGTCTCTAAGAGAGAAGGGGACAAACTTGTATTCAAACCTAAACTGCGTTTCACATTAGAGGTAGCTCCAAATACAGGAGATGATACCCGAGTAGTTAACTCTTCCTGAGGAGTCTTTGAATTAGAATCTGAAAACCTGAAAAAATAAAGAGTAGCAAAAAGAAATAGGGTAAAAGTTAAAAGACAAGCATATGAGAAAACTTACACTAATATAGAATATTAGTAGTGAGGTCTTAGCCATGTATTAGACTCAAATAATTAACCAACATTTGAAATAGGGTAGAGTTGTCAGCTTCTCTTCATTTGGCTGACAAAAAGCTGAGGAAAATGATACAGTAAATTTATCTCAATACCTTGATATTCCTCTCCATAAATATTTTTCCTAGTAATTTAAGCAATTTCACTATATACGAAAATCAGAGCTTAATAAATTCACTGGGGACCTAAATTCTTTTGTTATGAAATCTTATAATAAGTAACTTCAAAAAATAAAAATCTTATACTACAGAATTGAACATAACTTAAGACCTAGCCTGCTTCTAGCAGAGGAGACAGTTACGGTAGTAGAAAGAGTATTAGGTTTCAGTTAGAAGATGTGGCATGGGTAAGAGCTCTGGCTCTAGTTATTAACAGCTATGTAGTATTAAATAAGACATTTAACCTCTGGGGAGCTGTGTTTTTGTTGACTAAAAATGGGAGTAATCAAAAACCTACTTTCATGAGTTACTTTGATGACAAATTAAATGTGATATATGTATCTAAAACTGAAAGCACCTTTTTTTAAAGTTGTCTTTCTTCTTTATCTCTCTCTATTTATTTAGGGGTGCCTGGGTGGCTTAGTCAGTTAAGCATCCAACTCAATTTCAGCTCATTACCTTGTGGTTTGGGGGTTCAAGCCCTCCATCAGGCTTGGTGCTGATAGTGTGGAGCCTGCTTAGGATTCTTTCTCTCTCCCTCTCTCTTTACCCGCTTGCTCTCTCTTCCTCACTCTCTCAAAAATAAATAAATGAGAGAGAGAGAGAATGAGAGGAAGGGGCAGAGAGAGAGTGAGGGAGAGAGAGGATCTCAAGCAGGCTCCACACTGTGAGCGTGGAGCCAGATGAGGAGCTTGAACTCATGAACCATGAGATCATGACCTGGGTCTAAATCAAGAGTCCGATGCTCAACCAACTGACCTATGCAGCCCCTGTGCCCCACTGCTGAAAGCACTTTTAAAAAAGCAAAATACTACACAAATATAGATAAGATTAGTTAGTGGATGTTCTGAAATTAGTAAATATAAGACACAACACAATCTTGAAAATTCACCTAAGTTTATAAATGCATTTTATATAACATCCATATATAACATTTTTTTGGAAATACAGACACAGAAGGGATGACTGGATCTTTATAGAGGCAGAGTAACAAGGCTGGACTCTGAACTACTGCTTGATAGAAGTATAAAAAGACCCCAAAAATAATATTCCTCTCTCTACAGTAATGCAAAAAGCCCTCAATTGACCATGAACTGGGGAAAAATATTTTTAAAATAAAAATTAATACAATATGCTGACAGAGAGAAATCATTATATTATATGGAACTCAACTGTAATGAGATCTCACCAATAGTCTGCAAGTTATTATTAAAGTGCCCCAAATTACCTTAAAGTATCTTCATTGTTTCTTACAGATTCCTCAAAAGATTGTTTCTTGTGATCTTCTAGACAATGATAGAGTTCATCACCAAGAGGGCTCGTGGGACCCTGAGATTCCTTCAAAAGTAAAATATAAAGTATATAAATACAATGGAAGATTATTCATTCTTAAAAAGGAATGAAATGTTGATACATTCTGCCATTTGGATGAACTTCAAAAACAGGCTAAGTGAAAGAAGCCAGACTCAAAACCCACATAATGCAAAATTCCATTCACATGAATTATCCAGAATAGCTAAATCCATAAGGACAAAAAGCAGCCTGGTGGTTGCCAGGGGTTGTGGGTAGTCGGGAATGAGGACTGAATGTTTAACAGGTAAAGGGTTTATTTTGGGGAAGATGAGAATTTTTTGGAACCAGAGATGTGGTAGTGTGTAGTAATACTGTGTAATACTGTGTAGTACTAAATGCCACTGAATTGTTATGCGCATTTCACAATAAAAAAAAATATGAAGCACTTTTAAGTTTAGAGAGAGAAAAGCCCCAATATTTTACATAAGCACATTCTATTACTCATATGCAAAACTCCATAAACTCCAATTCCAAAAAACGTTATTTAGATGGGGGGAAAGGAATAAAGATAATTATTTACACTGACAGAAGATGAATTTAAAAGACTCCTTCAGAGAGCAGTGCTTCTCAAACTTTAACATGCATTCAAGTCAACTCGGGATCTTGTTAAAACACAAGTTTGCTTGCAGTTAGGTCTTGGGTGGGGTCTGAGATTCTCTATATCTAATAAAAGTTTAAGGTGATACAGATGCCATTGGCCTGTGGATCATACCTCAAGAAACTTGTCTTTAGAGATCAGCTCCCTTAATTTATCTGGTGCTTAAACTACTTATTTGTCAGATTTATGGGTAGGAAGAATTAGAAACCATTAAAACACATTTAAAGTTCAAAGGTTAAAAATTACCCATTACCACTTGAAGAGGGATTTAAAACTTAGAAAGAAAAAAATCTAAACATAATGAAAAATCAACTCAATTTTTATTTATTTTATTTTTTAATGTTTATTTATTTTTAAGAGAGAAAGAGTGCCAGCAGGGAGAGGCAGAGAGGGAGGAAGACACAGAATCTAAAGCAGGCTCCAGGCTCTGAGCTGTCAGCCCAGAGTCTGACATGGGGCTTGAACTCACGAACTGTGAAATCATGACCTGAGCTGAAGTCAGATGCTCAACTGACTGAGCCACCCAGGTGCCCCTCAATTCAATTTTTAAAACTTTAACAGCAAGACAATTTTGTAGGAGCACATATACATTTACTGACTAAAGCAAAGGAATACTATTTTAAAGTGGTATCAAAATAAAACTTAAATAAATAAAACTTAAAATTCTGCAATTTTAAGTTTTCTATTTTTAGGGACCAATTAAGAAACAAAGTGAATGTGTCTGATATAAAGAAGTACTAAAACAACAAAAATTAATTCATGGGATCAATTTCTGACCCAATCCCTAAGAATCAGATGGCACAGAATCAGATGAACCCAAAGAATTCAGCCTGTTTTCCAAATCAAACCCTATCCAACTCTGCAAGTAGGATATTGAAAAATTCCAATAAATTCTGAAACCAACCTTAAGGTTTAAGTCTTCAGTTAGATGGAACAGGATAGG
Organism: Neofelis nebulosa; assembly: GCF_028018385.1. NCBI lineage: Eukaryota > Metazoa > Chordata > Mammalia > Carnivora > Felidae > Neofelis > Neofelis nebulosa. Next base: position 49,004,701 of record NC_080792.1, read on the forward strand.
GGTAGGTAGGATAGAGTAAACAGGAAAGGGTTGGCCAAACCCTCTATGCCATCATCACTTCCCTAAAATTTTGACTCAACCCACAACCTATATGCCAAGAATTCTAAAGACCCCAGATTTCTGGGACTGCTGGAGTAGAGACTATAAATAGGCCTTTCTAACCACATCAATTTTGTTCTAGGTCTTTATCTGATGACCCTGGGATAAAATAATTTTTCTTTTGCTTAATACTCTAAACACCGACACTAAAGGACACCAATTAATTCATATTTTCACCAAACTAAACAATTACTTACAGATTCTTCTTGAACACTAAGTCCAAGTGTTTCAGCAACAACTGTAGCCAAATTAAAAGATGACTTATCAGTAGGACAACGGTTTGTTCCATGTGTTTCTAAGTTAGGAGGAAAAAAAAAAAAAAAACAATTATACAACTGTAGAAATGACATGTATTGAAAAATACAAAAAAGGAAAGTAAGAGGCTCAAAGAACCACTTTACAAAATAGCACTGAATAATTTTAAAATTCTGTGCAAACATCTGTGCCAAAAAGTTCAAAATATCTATTACAAATGGCAATAAATTGCAGGTATCTAACATCTACATCTGCCAAACTTTTTCAGCTAAGATTTCCTACTTTTCCTAAATGGACTGAATGCAATGGGCAGATTATTTTTCTCATTGTCACTCAGAAAAAAAAAAAACCAAACCCAAAAAATCATATATAATTGTGCTGGATTTCTTGTGCCCTAAGTTACAGCATGAATATAAAACCATATTTATAGTGCCTTTTATGACAATATACTTTGTAGAAGAGATTTTCAACTCTGCATTATTTTCAAGATTTAAGCTAAATACAGAAATCACCTGTGTTCAAGTATTTTACAAAGCTTTATATATGCAGAGTTTCAACCAGTCAACAAGTATTTATGGAGCACATACTATGTTCTAGGCATGTGTTAGGCACTTGATCAAAGGAAAAAAGGTTCTTGTCCTCAAGGAGCTTCAGGGCTTATACGGGTGAAACAGAAAGTAAAAGAATCGCAATAAAATGTGATACACATTAAAGGAACATTAAAGGAGCATATAAGTGGTGATTTAAACATAAAGAAAGGATTCCTAAATCTGCCTTGGGAATATCAAGGAAAGATACACTAAGCGATGCCTAATCTGACCCTGGAAAGAAAGAGGAACTTGATAGGTCAAACGGGCTGGGGACAGAAAGAAGGATTCTAGGTACGTGTAAGGGCTCAGATATGTCAAACAAAATTGCATGTTTAGGGAACTATAGGTGTTTTAATTGCTGGGAATCAAAATGCAAAAGCTATAACAGTAGTAGGATATGAGCCCAGACAGGTCAGTGAGGGATTTCTCTCTCTCCCACAGGGGTGTGGAGAGGTGAAGAGAGGGAATGGGAGATAATACAGAAGAGCTACTGAACACAGACTACTTTTTCAGCTTTGAAGAGAAGCTGTAGCTAAGAATGGAGACAATTAAGAGAGGTGTTACTTTTATTCATATTTAGTCATTTATTAAAAAAAATTAAGCTTATTTATTTACTTGGCAGAGAAAGAGATAGTGTGAATGGGGGAGGGGAAGTGGTAGAGGGAGAGAGAGAGAGATAGAGGGACAGAGAGAATCCCAAGCTGGATCTGCAGTCAGCACGGAGCCCAAGGCAGGGCCCAAACTCACAAAACCATGAGATCATGACCTGAGCCAAAACCAAGGTTGGATGCTTAACTGACTGAGCCACCCAGCCGCCCCAACAGGGGTTATTTTTAAAAGATGGAAGATAACATGTGCATATTTTGAAAAGAACGAACTTGCAGAGAAGCTGAAGATTTAAGAGGGCAACGGAGGGAGCAAAATCCTGGCAGCAGCAGAGGAGAATGTGCCCCAGAGTGCAGACAAGCAAGGATCTACCACTCAGTGTTACATCCTCAGCACCCTTTGCTAGACAGTCTGTCCTCTCACACACACACTAATATGAAATGATTTCTTAGCTTTTAGAGTATAAGTTTTGTACTCATACTAAATGAGTAAGTGATTAACCTTGACCAACCCTTCCAACTGGCATCTGGATCCCATCTCCCCTTACCTTTTCACAGATGTAGTAACAGTTTCCTCTTTCCTTAGAATGACTCATTTCTTTCTCTTTACTTGATCTTTCCATCAGCATAAAAATATGCTGCATATGCTGTACTATCCCATCTTCTAACATCCTAGCTTGGCCCATTTTCTCTCTAGCTACTGTCCCATTTTCCCCTCCCCTTTACCACAAAACATCTTGAAGGACTTGTTTACAAGTGCTCTCTGCTTTCTCCGCTCGCTTCTCTTGAGCATGCAACAGTCTAGAGGAATACCATTACACTTTAACAGTTCACGTTAACACTCAGAAGATCTGCATGTGACCAAATCCAATAGTGAATTTTCAGTCTTCATCTTGCCTGACCTATTAGCACAGTCTGCCAGTTGACCACTTCTTTCTCTCTCCACTTGGCTCAAAGGACACTACTTTATCTCAGTTCTTCTATCTCCCTGGCAGCTCCTTCTCTGGTTACTTACTTTGTTGGTTCCTCCTCATTTTCACAACCTCTAAATCACCATCTAGACAGTTGTAATATTGCCTCTAAAGAGGTGAAAAATGGTTATTTGAAGGCAAAATAATCTTTTTATACATAAAGCACTTACATCCATACACTCATACAGTGTATCTGCAGTACTGAAATTTCATGGAAAAATAATTAGGGGAAAAAACATCTTAAAAGTTTAGTGTGGGGGTGGGAAAAATAGTTCAGAATCACTACTTAAATTTTTAAAAAATGTTTATTTGAAAGAGAGAGACACAGTGTGAGCAAGTGCAGAGTAGGGGCAGAGAGAGAGAGAGAGAGAGAGGAAGAGTGAGAATCCCAAGCAAGTTCCACGCCGTCAGTGTAGAGCTCGACACAGGGCTTGATCTCACCAACTGCAAGATCATGACCTGAGGCAAAATCAAGAGTTGGACGCCTAACCTACTGAGCCATCCAGGCACCCCTTATGTTATTTTTTCTATGTAGGCTCCACACCCAGCATGGAGCCCAACATAGGGTTCAAACTCATGACCCTGAGATCAAGACCTGAGCTGAGATCAAGAATTGGACACGTAACTGAATAAGTCACCTAGGTGCCCCTGAGAACCACTACCTTACATAATGAAGCACCCCAGAGCTTAGTACTTGAACTTCTTGTCTTCCCTATCTACATTCACTTGCTTGGTAATTTCATCCACCTACATGCTAACAATTTCCTTTCATATCTCCATCTTAGACCTTTCTAAACTCAGATCTAACTACTCATCCAAAGTCTTACCTGAATGACTCTCCAGTATCTCAGAATATTCTCAAAACCAAACTTCTGATTTCTAACCACCCCTATCCCCACCTTTATTCTTCTTTTTTTTAATTTTTAAATATTTTTTTTTTTTTTTGACAGAGTGAGAGACAGAGCACGAGTGGGGGAGGGGCAGAGAGAGAGGGAGACACAGAATCCAAAACAGGCTCAAGGTTCCGAGCTGTCAGCACAGAGCCCGATGCGGGATTGAACTCATGGACAGCGAGATCATGACTTGAGCCGAAGTTGGATGCTCAACCAACTGAGCCACCCAGGCACCCCTCTCCACCTCTATTCTTGAACCTGATACTCCTAGTCTCTTTCCTCTTAATAAACAGCAGCTCTAAAGAACATAGTTGCCCAAACCAATCTCCCCTTCACTCACACTGTTCTGCCCTAGTCATGAAGGCTTCCTTACCATTCTTCATAAAGAACCAAATAGCATGCTCATCTGAAGGCCTACGAGCTCTGACTTCTCTACCTGGGATGCTCTTTCCCCCTATGTCCATATGACTTCTTTGCTTCCGTAAATCTCTCCTCAAGCGTCAATTTTTAAAGTGAGGCTTTCTAGTCTCTTTTCTGACCCAGCTTCAGAACACTTGCTTCTACCTAATATGTATTCATTTTCTTTCTCCCTCAACTAGATTACAACCTCTATGAAGTTAAGGGCTTTGTTCTCTTCAGTACGTGGTATACAGTAGGTACTTAAGTATTTGTTGAATGAGTGAATAAACCACAGTAAAGCCTGTTTACTTAAAATTATTAGCAATTTGTATTAACATGGCTAGGGATATTAATATGACTACAGATATTAATATGAATAATGGGACATTATTTTCCAATATGAAAAAGATTACTACACAACCAACAATACAAACAAAATCATATGGAAAATATTGTGTAATTCAGACTTCTGGCCACTCTTCCTTACCAGTAACCACAAATTTTAAACTTACGAAGTAAATCTCAATATGCTTACTAGACACTGGGGACTGACTCTGATCACAAGTGTCAGCCACCAGAATTTCACTTTCATTAGGTTTATTCTGTGGATGAGTTGAAGACTTTGGAAGTTTTCTGAGTTCTAAGGGGGAAAAAAAGAAATTACATATAAACAAACAATTATGATACAAAATATTATTTTGATAAGCCAATACAAACCTGTCCTTAAGTGCATTAGAAGTCGTATTTTACTGATTCTAATAAAAAGTTCATTCCTTTGGTATCACTAAGAAACAAAGCTGGAAGTTAGGACAGAGAGAGGGACGAGAACAAATAAGCTTCTTCTGACCTAAGTTTCCTAGAGTTGTAATGTTTTAATGCATCTTTTCCTTATGTATTTGTTGCAAATCAGTCAGGTTCATTTAAAATGAATACTGCATCATATACCTCTGCAATCTTTTTTAGAGCTTTTATTTTCTGGAAGGAAATCCTGAAACATGCTTTTTTAGAAAGCATTCCAATATTTAAGGATTTAATTCAAAGAAAACCAAAAGAAGCACAAAGTAAAGGGAAATAGACTTATTAATTATAACTAGAAAATAATATTATAACACACTATAAACTTTAAAATAAGCAAGGATGAGGGGCCACCTGTGTGGCTCAGTTGGTTAAACGTCTGACTCTTGATTTCCATTAAGGTCATGATCTCATGGGTTGTGACTGTGAGCCTGGTATTGGGCTCTGCACCTACAGTGCAGAGTCTGCTTGAGATTCTCTTTCTCTCTCCCTCTCACTCTGTCCCTCCTCCACTCTCTCTCTCAAAATAAATAAATAAACTTGAAAAAAAAAAAAAAAGCAAGGGTGTGGGAATGCAAGCTGGTGCAGCCACTCTGGAAAACAGTATGGAGGTTCCTCAAAAAACTAAAAATAGAACTACCCTACGACCCAGCAATTGCACTACTAGGCATTATCCACAGGATACAGGTGTGCTGTTTCAAAGCGACACATGCACCCTCATGTTTATAGCAGCACTATCAACAATAGCCAAAGTATGCAAAGAGCCTAAATGCCCATCGATGGATGAATGGACACAGAAGATGTGGTGTGTATACACACACACACACACACACACACACACACACACACACACACACACACACACAATGGAGTATTACTCGGCAATCAAAAAGAATGAAATCTTGCCATTTACAACTACGTGAATGGAACTGGAGGGTATTATGCTAAGTGAAATTAGTCAGAGAAAGACAAAAATCGTATGACTTCACTCATATGAGGACTTTAAGAAATAAAACAGATGAACATAAGGGAAGGGAAACAAAAATAATAAAAAACAGGGAGGGGGACAAAACAGACAAATATGGAGAACAAACAGAGGGTTACTGGAGGGGTTGTGGGAGGGAGGATGGGCTAAATGGGTAAGGGGCACTAAGGAATCTACTCCTGAAATCATTGTTTCACTGTATGCTAACTAATTTGGATATAAATTTTAAAAAATAAAATATAAAATTAAAAAAAAATAAGCAAGGGTGCCAACTAGTCATTAAATCAGTTTTAAAATAATTTGCATGGCTCAAAATGGTTATATTTATACATATATATACACACACATATATTTTAATTTTACTGACTGATGTCACTTTATTTCATTTATTTATTTATTTAAAAAAAATTTTTTTTTAATTTATTTTTGGGACAGAGAGAGACAGAGCATGAACGGGGGAGGGGCAGAGAGAGAGGGAGACACAGAATCGGAAACAGGCTCCAGGCTCCGAGCCATCAGCCCAGAGCCTGACTCGAACTCACGGACCGCGAGATCGTGACCTGGCTGAAGTCGGACGCTTAACTGACTGCGCCACCCAGGCGCCCCAATGATGTCACTTTATTTAAATAAATAAGTTTAAAATTAAATTTTAAATAAAACAATTATTTTTTCATTTAAAGAGAGAGGGAGAGTGCAGAAGCCAGGGAGAGGGAGAGACAGAGAGAGACAGAGACAGAGAATCTCAAGCAAGCTCCATGCTCAGTGTGAGATCACTACCCACGCCGAAATCAAGAGCTGGATTCTCAACTGAATGAGCCACCCAGGCACCCTGATCTTATATTTTAAAACCAAAATTTCAGATCCCAAGTAAAAATGATTAGAGCAAGATTAAAAAAGACAAATTAAGTTTTAAAATAGTTACAGGTTGTTCTCATATGACAAAGAAATAAACCAGAAGCAATCATACAAGATATAAAACAAGACTTTCCTAATAAAGAAAATTGTGATGATTTTTCTAGGTATTCTTATAGATGGATTTAAACATTATCTAAATTATAAATGCTTACCTACAGTGGTTCTGTCTGATAGACTAAAAGGCGACTGAATGTTCATTTACTTAAATGTTTATTTTGAGAGAGAGAGAGAGAGAGAGCGAGCACGGGAGCATGAGCGGAGGGGCAGACAGAGTGAATCTCAAGCAAGCTCCATGCAGTCAGTGCAGAACCTGACGTGGGTCTTGATCTCATGAACCATGAAATCATGACCTGAGCCGAAATCCAGAGTTAGACACTTAACCAACTCAGTCACCCAGGCACCCCTGAATGTTCATTTTAGATCCAAGACCTTATTTTTTACTTTAGTTCCTAATTACATGTAAGATTTTTAACAGTTCTTTTGTCTTCCACTAGATGGTGATGAAAGCTCATATAAAATGGGGGAAACAAAGGTGTCAATTTTCCAATATCAAAGAATAAGATCTACTTATTATTTTAAAGGCATAGCTACTGCAAACAGTTTATTCTGAATTATGAAAACATCTCCAGAAGTATGTACACCACTTCCCTCCAAATGCTTTCCTTGTTATAAACAATTAGGGTTAAAAATAAAAGTCTTTGCCATTTACTCCAGATCAACATTAAAACAAATAATCACTGCATCGTATCACATGATAAATTTCAGGGCTACACGCAAAGGTAGTTCCCAAGTATTTAACAGAAATGGTAAATGGGCCTGGAATTAGAAATATGCCACTGATAAGCCATAAAGTTTATACTTTATAGAGCCATTTCTTGGTCACCATCAATCGCTACAAATTATAACAAAAATAGCCAGTTAAAACTACTGGTGGGAGTAGCTATACTTAACGCATGGGAAGTACAAAAGTTTATAGCCAAGAGGATCTTTATTTGAATTCTGATTCATCTACTTATTTGACAGGTGATCCTGAGTGAATTATTTAACCCCTCCAAAGAGTGTACCTTTCCTCATTATAAAATGAAGATGTTGACAGCTCCCTTCCAAGCTTGTCATATGAATTAAAATTTAGTAATAATGCATTCAAATCGCTCAGTGTATTATTACCTGGCACACAGGTGAAAATTAATGTTAAATTCCTTTCCCCTTTCCTTCTAATCCACTCAGATATATATATACCCAGGAATATTTTTTAAATAAAAGGAAAAAAGAAAAAAAAAACATGTACCACATTTATAAAATGCTGGATGTTTACATATTCAGATAAGCAATGAAGGCCTGTACATAATCTAGACAGAAAATGCCTTCCCAGTCACTTCACTAATGGAAGTTAAACTTACAGTTGTAATAGAAGCTCCCTGACTGATGACTATCTTCCTTCCACTAGATGGAATAACAGAAAAACTCACCATACAAAAGAATACTTTTTCATATGAAACCAGATAACTAAAATGAAACTCCAGTCCTTACCGTTTGTACACACAGACTGCTCCAGCTCAGTGTGTGCGTGTTCTATGTATCGGACATGGAGGTTCTCCTTTCTTCGTAGCCGGTTAATGCCAGAAAAGGAAAAGGCTGTTATTGGTGAATCTGGAATAACATTTTCCTCAGATTCAAGATCAGCTGCTTGATGCTGTTGATCATTCCTAGAGGAAAATAATGGCAAATGGAAAAAAAAAAAATTAATTCAACAAATATTTACTAAAACATCTCTACCTAGTATGGAGCTACAAAAGAACATAGGTATAAAGCTATGAGAGACGCAATTCCTTGCGTTTAATGTTCCAAATCTAAATATAAGGATTAGAGAAGTACTCAAATGATTAGAGTACCAGTTGGGGAATATTATTGTGAGAAGTGAAGTACAAAGTGTAGTTGGTGGTACCTTGAGGTAAAATTAAAAGAATCTCAAATGGCAGAGAAAATGAGCAGAGGATCCACACATCTGAGTAAAGGCACGCAATACTGGGTACTTGGTGTTAGAGGAGGGCAAGCTGAAACTACATGAAAAAGAGCCTTGATTAAGTGCATGCATAATTCAGAAAGCAAGAGGAAAAGAACTGATGAAGGTTTCACAGCATGGAAGTAACGTGACAATGTAGCAGCAAGACTGCAACACTGACTGGAACAGAAAGAAAGAAGGCAAGGAATCAATTAGGCAGTGGCTATAATGGTCCAGGCAAGAGTTTCTGTGGGTTTGAACTAGAATGTTGAGAATAGCTATGGAAAGGAAGGGACCAATATTAAACACTGGCAGAATTAACATGACTTGGCAAGTGACAAATAAGGGGTGATGAATAATACTAACACTGATAATATTATTGTTGGAGGTTTATACTGTTGGGTACTGTTCAAAGTGCTACGTGCATCAGTTTAATTACCACAATTGTAGGAGCTATTAATAGTACTCTCATTTTACAAACGAGAAAGTTAAATCACTTACTAAAATAGTAAGGAGCAGAAGCAGGATCTAAATCCCAGCAGCCAGATTCCCAGGACAGTACGGATAAACATTCAATATGTTATCCTTAGTACAGACTATGAGACGAATGACTGATCACAAGTAGGATTCAAACTTTGAGTTTCTACTGCTACTTCTATCCAGGCCCCCTTAGAGTCTACTCTCAACACATCAGTCAGAAAAGTCATATTAATACTTAGTCATATCATGTCACTCCTGATTAAAACCTGCCATATCTCCCCATTTCACTGGAAACACAAGCCAAAGCCCTATAAGTGATTCACAAGGTCCTACATGATCTCATTGTCTCCCTCCCCTACTACCTGGGATCTCTTTATACTATACTCCAATCACCCTCACTTCCTCAAGGTTCCTAAACATACCCAACTTGAGTTCTTTCTCTAGCTCTTCCTTCTGCTTGGAATGCTCATCCCTAGACATCACTTACTTAGTGATCTCATTTCCTTCAAGTCTTTGCTGAAGTTTTACTTTCTCATCAGTGCCTATCTTAAACATGCTATTTAAAACTGTACCCTCTTGGGACTCCTGAGTGGCTCAGTCAGTTAATTTTCCGACTCTTGGTTTCAGCTCAGGAGGAGTTCATGATCTCACAGTTCTTCAGAACGAGCCCTGCATTGGGCTCAGTGCAGAGCCTGCTTGGGAATCCTCTCTCCCCCTCCCCCACTCATGCTATCTTTCTCTCTGTGTCTCTCTCAAAAAAAAAAAGTGGGGGGTCTTAAAAAAAATTTGTAACCTCCTTCCCATACCTTAGGTACTCCTGTTGCTTGTTATTTTGCTATTTGCTTTATCCATGATATTTATGGCTTTTGAATATAGTATATAATTGACTTGTCTATTGCTCACCTGCCAGAATGTAAGCTCTAAGAGGATAAAGAATCTTTGGTTCATTGTTACATCAAGTGAACATGAGTAGGCACTTGGTATGTGCTCAATAAATATCTGTTGAATGAAGGAATATGAGAGATCCCCAGACTTCATTAGAAAAATAAATTTGTGTTGATTCAGGCATATGTTTTTGCCCAACTCAATTCAGGACCAATGGTACCTAAAGACTGGGTTTGGACTGAATTGTGGTTATTGAGTAAATAATTAATTTTTACTCAATTGAGTTTCCCATTACTGACTTTATTGACCATTTCTTACCAGTTGGTCAGGCATTTAGGCTTTATGTGACAAAACCAGTCTGTCTATTATACTCATTATCAATTTGTAGTACTATTTCCAAACAAAAAGTAATGAACATCTTATAACTATGACCAACAGAGATTAAAAAAAAAATTACAAGATTAATTACTCCTAACACAGATTTGTATCTTAATTTCCTGGGTAACACCAGTATTACTTGTGGTCTGTAATCCTATATTCTATACTGAGGAAAATCTTTAGAGCTAATATCTAATTTTTAACTGTCTTATTCTGGAAAAACAGAGTAAATTAAGGTCATATGAGAAAGACTTATAAATTAATGGAGTGTGAAACCTACCCAACCTTGCTTTAACTAATCACGTCAGAGGCTATCCACCTATTAGTCATGAAAATTCAACCTGGAACATGAATGAGTCATAAGAAACTGATTTCCTGGAACAGTCAATCTATAAGTAGCTGGGATCACAAAAGGAAAACAAAAACAAAACCCCAAAAAACCTAGAATTAATTAGAGGTGCAAACTAAGTAAACAAGTGCTGGCTTTATCCTCTTTTGCCATAAAAGGGGGGGAAAAAAACCCAAATAACTTCCATATATTAACAAAGTTTCTTCTTTAAAGCATTATATCTCACTCAGATTTTCTGAGAAACGTTAAAAAGTTCATGCCACAGCTTTAGTTAATTATATACACTGGTCATCTTTCTTCTTTCACTTTTCTAACAGCCCAAGAGTAAATTTTTGATTGTTTTATTTGTTGGCCTCCCCCCCTTAAATTCCTGTCACAACAACTTTAGTTGTTCTTTTTTTCTAAAGACCTATAAAAGTACAGAGTCTCCCTCTGTAAAGAGTCTACACAAGTTTTTAACATTCAGCTTTTTTCCTCTGAAGAACTTACAGCGAGTTAAAACATAATTTAAACTTAATGGAATAGTTATAGCCATTAAGTTCACTTAAACATTTTGGTTTTCAAAAAAAGGAAAAAGGTCTGTACGCTATAAACTATTGAGTCCAATATCTGGATCTTTTGGAAATAGTATAAGTTTATAATATGAATAATTCAAGTAAGACTAATTTTAGGGGCGCCTGGGTGGCTTAGTCAGTTGAGCATCCGACTTCGGCTCAGGTCATGATCTCACGGCTTGTGAGTTTGAGCCCCGTGTTGGGCTGTGTGCAGACAGCTCAGAGCCTAGAGCCTGCTTTGGATTCTGTTTCCCTGTCACTCTGACCCTTCCCCACTCATTCCCTCTCTCAAGAATAAACATTAAAAAATTGAAAGACTAATTTTCAAAAGTAGAGCTATTAAACCAGTTGTACTTAGGACCTGCTTAATTGAACATCTAGCTTTCTCAGGAAGGCATGTGACAGTGACTCTCTTGATACCATCTCATGAAGAGTGATAATGAAGGAAACGCCTCAGGGCTCCATCCTCAGGCAGATTTTATTTAACATTTTTTAAACAATACTTAATGGAATATTCACATTTGTAGAAGACATAAAGCAGAGAATGAAAGCTAACCTAACAGATGGCAGGAAAAAAATCAACACATGAAAGACCCCCAAAGTTGGAATAATGGGCCAAATCTAACAAAATAAAATAGAGCAGGAGATATGTGAGATTATAAACCTCAATGAACTGAATCAGAAGAGAGAGAATCCAGGCTCTGCCACCTACACAGGTAGATAACCTTCTGAGGCTGTTTTAGCACAAAATTATAGAAAGAGTATACAGTCTCTGAAGTGAGGTACACCTGGGTTCAAATGCTAGGTCTGACACAACTCACACTGTGTAAATCAGTTAACCTTTCTGAGCCTTAGTACCTTATCTATAAAGTATGGTACTGTACTCTCCTGCTTCTTTTTTGTAGGAAGGCTGTGAAAAGGAAGCAATATATATAAAGTCATAATCCAATGCCCAAATAGTATTTAATCAATAGTGCTCTTCTATTTATTTTTTAAAGATTCAAAAAAAAAGTTTATTTGTGCATTATATGCCAACAAATTGGGCAATCTGTAAAAAATGGGATAAATTCCTAGAAACATATAAACTAACAAAACTGAAACAGGAAGAAATAGGAAATTTGAACAGACCCATAACCAGTAAAGAAACTGAATCAGTTTATCAAAAATCTCCCAACAAAGAGTCCAGGGCTGGATGGCTTCCCAGGGGAATTCTACCAAACATTTAAAGAAGAGATAATACCTATTCTTTTGAAGCTATTGCAAAAAAAATAGAAATGGAAGGAAAACTTCTAAACTCATTCTATGAGGCCAGCATTACCTTGATTCCAAAACCAGACAAGACCCCACTAAAAAGAAATACAGACCAATTTCCGTGATGAACATGGATGCAAAAATTCTCAACAAGATACTAGCAAACTGGATCCAACAATACATTAAAAGAATTATTCACCACAATCAAGTGGGATTTTTTCCTGGGCTGCAGGGCTGGTTCAATATCTGCAAATCTATCAATGTGATAAATCACATTAATAAAAGAAAGGATAAGAACCACATGATCTTCTCAATAGATGCAGAAAAAGCATTTGACAAAACATAGCATCCTTTCTTGATAAAAACCCTCAAGAAGGTAGGGATAGAAAGAACATACCTTAACGTCATAAAAGCCATATACAAAAGACCCACAGCTAATATCATCCTCAATGGGGAAAAACTTGGAGCCTTTCCCCCTGAGATCAGGAACACAACAGGGATGTCCACTCTCACCACTGTTGTTGAACATAGTGTTGGGTGTCCTAGCCGAAGCAATCAGACAAGAAAAAGAAATAAAAGGCATCCAAACTGGCAAGGAAGAAGTAAAACTTTTACTCTTTGCAGATGACATGATACTCTATGTGGAATACCTGAAACACTCCATCAAAAAACTGCTAGAACTGATACATGAATCAGCAAAGTATAAAAAACCAATGTCATAAAACTAATGACAGAAATCAAATGCATTTCTATACACTAATAATGAAGCAGCCGAAAGAGAAATCAAGGAATCTATCCCATTTAAAATTGCACCAAAACCCATAAAATATCTAGGAATAAACCTAACCAAAGAGGTAAAAGATCTGTACACTGAAAACTATAGAAAGGTTATGAAAGAAACTGAAGAAGACACAAAGAAATGGAAAAACATTCCATGCTCATGGATTGGAAGAATAAATATTGTTAAAATGATGATACTACCCAAAGCAATCTATACATTCAATGTAATCTCTATCAAAGTAACACAAGCAGGGGCACCTGGGTGGCTCAGTCATTTGGGCACCCGACTTCAGCTCAGGTCATAATCTCACAGTTCATGAGTTCCAGCTCCTCATCAGGCTCTACAACTGCTGGTGTGGAGCCTGCTTGGGATTCTTGCTCTCTCTCCTTCTTGCTCTGCCCCTTCCCCACTTGTTCTCTCTCTCTCTCAAAATAAGTAAAATTTTAAAAATAATAAAAAAAATCACCAGCATTCTTCACAGAGCTAGAACAAACAATTCTAACACTTGTATGGAACCAGAGAAGACTCCAAATAGCCAAAGCAATCTTGAAAAAGAAATCCAAAGCTGGAAGCATCACAATTCTGGGCTTCAAGCTATTTTACAAGGCTGTAATCATCAAGACAGTATGGTACTGGCAAGAAACAGACACACAGATCAATGCAACAGAATAGAGAACCCAGAAATGGACCCATAAATATATGGCCAACTAATCTTCAGCAAAGCAGGAACGAATATCCAATGGAAAAAAGACAGTTTAGCAAATGGTGTTGGGAAAACTGGACATTGACATGCAAAAGAATGAACCTGGACCACTTTCTTACACCATACACAAAAATAAACTCAAAACGGATGAAAGACCTACATATAAGACAGGGAACCATAAAAATCCTAGAAGAGAAAACAGGCAACAACCTCTTTGACCTCAGCTTCAGCAACTTCTCACTGGACATGTCTGAGAAAGGGAAGGGAAGGGAGGCAAGGGAAACATGTCTGGAGGCATGTCTGGAGGCAAGGGAAACAAAAGCAAAAAAATGAACTGCTGTGACCTCATCAAGATAATAAACTTCTGCACAGTGAAGGAAACAATAAAACTAAAAGGCAACTGACGGAATGGGAGAAGGTATTTGCAAATGACCTATCAGATAAAGGGTTAGTATCCAAAATCTATAAAAACCTTATCAAACTCAACACCAAAAAACAAATAATCCAGTGAGGAAATGGGCAGAAGATGTGAACAGACACTTTTCCAAAGAAGACATCCGGATGGCCAACTGACACATGAAAAGATGCTCACCATCACTCGTCATCAGGGAATACAAATCAAAACCACAGTGAGATACCACCTCACACCTGTCAGAATGGCTAACAGCAACAACTCTGGCAACAACAGATGTTGGCGAGGATGTAGAGAGAGAGGATCTCTTTTGCACTGCTGCTGGGAATGCAGACTGGTGCAGCCACTCGAAAATAGTATGGAGGTTCCTCAAAAAATTAAAAACAGAACTTCGCTACGACCCAGCAATTGCACCACTAGGTATTTATCCAAGGCATACAGGTATGATGTTTTGAAGGGGCACATGCACCTCAATGTTTATAGCAGCGCTATCAACGATAGTCAAAGTATGGAAAGAGCCCAAACGTCCATCGATGGATGAATGGATAAAGAAGATGTGGTATATATATACAATGGAGTATCCTATGACCCAGCAATTACACTACCAGGTATTTATTCAAAGGATATAAAAATGCTGAATTGAAAGGGCATATGCCCCCAATGTTTACATATGCATTATCAACAATAGCCCAATTATGGAAAGAGCCCAAATGTCCATCAACTGACAAATGGATAAGGAAGATGTGGTGTGTGTGTGTGTGTGTGTGTGTGTGTGTGCGTGCACACACATACACACACAATGGAATATTACTTGGCAATCAAAAAGAATGAAATCTTGCCACTTGCAACGTCGATGAAACTGGAATGTATTATGCTAAGCAAAGTAAGTCAGAGAAAGATAAGTATCATATGATTTCACTCATATGTGGAATTTAAGAAACATAATAGACAAACATAGGGGAGGGAAAGAAAAATAAGATAAAAACAGAGAGGCAAGTCATAAGAGACTCTTAAATGCAGAGAGCAATTGAGGGTTGCTAGAGGGGTGTTGGGTGGGGAATGGACTAAATGGGTAATGGGCATTAAGGAGGGCACTTGCTGGGATGAGCACTGGTGTTGTACGTAAGTGATGAATCACCAAATTCTATTCCTAAAACCATTATTACACTATGTGTTAACTAACCTGGATTTAAATAAAATTAAAAAATAAAAATAAAATAAAACTAAGTTTATTTACGAGAGAGAGAGAGAGAGAGAAAGAGAGAGAGAGAGAGCGCAAGCATGAGCAGAGAAGAAGCAGAGAGATTGGGAGAAAGAGGATCCCAAGCAGGCCCCGTGCTGTCAGCACAGAGCCCAATGCAGGGCTTGAACTCATAAACCATGAGATCATGACCTAAGCTGAAACCAAAAGCCGGTTAAGCATCCAACTCTTGATTTTGGTTCAGATCATGATTTCGAGGTTTGTGGGTTTGAGCCCTACAATGGACTCTGCATTGACAGTGGAGAGCCTGCTTGAGATTCTCTCTTTCTTTCCCTCTCTGCTCCTCCCCCACTCACATGTGCACACACCCTCTCTCTCTCAAAATCAATAAATAAACTTAAAAAAAAAAAAAAAAAAGGAAAGATTTAAAAAATTAAAAAATAGGGGCACCTGGGTGGCTCAGTCGGTTAAACATACGATTTCAGCTCAGGTCATGATCTCACAATTTGTGGGTTCAAGCCCTGCATCGGGCTCTGTGTTGACAGCTTAGAGCCTGGAGCCTGCTTCAGACTCTGTGTCTCCTTCTCTCTCTGCCCCTCCCCTATTCGTGCTCTGTCTCTTCTTGTCTCTATCAAAAATAAATAAACATTAAAAAAATTTTTTTTAATAAAAAAATGAAAAATAATAATAAAATGAAGGAGTAGGCTAAACCCTGTAAGGTTTCTTCAACAACCTAATATGAAGCCATGACTCTGAAGTCCTGTATGTTTATCAAAAACAACACGTCTAGGGGTGCCTGGGTGGCTCAGTCGGTTGAGCGTCCGACTTTGACTCAGGTCATGATCTTGCAGTCTGTGAGTTCGAACCCCGCGTCAGGCTCTGTGCTGACAGCTCAGAACCTGGAACTGCTTCAGATTCTGCGTCTCCCTCTCTCTCTGCCCCTCCCCTGTTCATGCTCTGTCTCTCTCTGTATCAAAAATAAATAAACGTTAAAAAAATTTAAAACAACAACAACACGTCTACAATTAGATAGGGAAGACTTTGACTTAATGGTTCTAGTTGGCAGTAAACCCAATAAGGAACATCCAGGACTATTCACGTGTTTTGACCACATTAATTAGTGTAACTAAAAAGAGACAGAAAAATGGTGAGGGCAGTATTGCCCTATTGGTCATACAACACCTAGAATACTGAATTCTTAATTAAGATATTGACAAACTAAAACATTAAAAAGAAATGGTACTTTGAAGTTGTGAAGTAATGACGCCTGAATTAATGAACAGAGGATATTTACCTAAAGAAAAGACTCAGGAGGGCCCTGACAGTTCTCTTCATGAATGCAAAATAGAAGAGGGGGTAAAAGTTGTTCCAGATGCTCCCAGAAGGCAAAATTAGAATCAACAAATAACCTGTAAGTAGATTTATTTCTACACAAACTTAGAACTTCCTAAAACCTCACTAAAATTAAACAGGCTTGAGAGATTAAGCTTATGGTAGAGGTGTTCAAACAATGGCTATTTGTTAAAGAAGTTATATAAGGAATTCAATTTAGAAAAGTGTTGAATGAAATGAATCCTACAGTCCTTTAAGTGTATAGACTCCTTTGACCTTCACTGATTCAGCATATCCATTTCTCAAAACAAAAAGAACCATGACCTCAACATTTAGTTTAAGTATTTGTTGTTGGTGACTGGTAGTGTTGACTGTATGCATATATATGTATATACACACACAATTAACTTTATAACAGCAAATTTTTCCTGACTAATTTCTTACTACAGTGTCACTAAATAACTGTCCTACCATATAAGATATCTGTAACATCAAAACCAGCTTAGGTGAGTCAGGTTTTACTTCATTTAACAAGCAGAATATAAGTCAAACATTTTTTCTAAAGTTCAGATGTATTTCAGGCACTAACAGCATAAGGTTACAGTGGTTTAGGTAGTCAAAGAAAATACTTGCTATTTTTTTAAACTGTCAAGCAAAAGTAAATTTGTTTAAGGACAGCAAGCTACTTTGAAAATAAGTTGACTAATGAGAACAACTATCTTAAATTTCAGAACTGAAAGACATACTAGATAATAACCCCCTTCACTGATCTGATTAAGCCATGTCCGAAGTAAAACATGCATACCTTGAAGTTCATCTCTATGCTTAACCTTTACTATAATTTCAAACTTTAGCTTTTATTTTTCTAAGATGCCAGTGAGCTTCAACAGACAAATTTGACTTTCAGAATACTAAAAATAATTCTGAGTGAATCTAAATTTGTATTTCACGAGGTAAATGACATTATCTAATTTCAATTCACTTTATACACCTTGGTTTTGGAGGCATTCACTCTTTAATTCTGTATTAACCTCTGTATGTTCATTATCTTGTTTATCTTTGGTATTCATAAATATCAAGGCTGAGGTGTTCAAAATACCATAAGCTACCTGTAAATCACTTCACAGAACATTAATTAATTTAAGTCAACCATCACTTATCTGAAATCTTTGGAACCAGATGTGATTTGGAATTCAGATTTTTTTTATCATGAAGGGTAATACAGAGCATATACAGCTTATTATGTAATACCTCCAGTGGCACCTGAGGCATCATTCTGTAGTCAAACACACTGATATTTTCATAGCAAAGCATAGGAATGTTCAAATGAAGTGGGATAAATAAGGACTATAAATAGCATTCTGTGAATTAAGGTGAGGTTAAATTGTGAATAACATCCAAAAAAAAAACTTCTGAATTTTAGAATTTGAGTTTTAGAATCATGTATAAAAGATTGTGGATGTGTGTTCTAGCCTCAACATGCATGAGTAAAACTGGAAAGTGTTGACATTTTCATACATACATGTTTAATAATCTCAGTCTAATCCTATAGCCTTCTTTCCTCATCTATTATCTCCCCTCAAAATTCCCTTTGCTACCAATATTTGTGAACTGATTAACACTGGCGGAATATCAAAATCCTACTGAATATCCATTACTTAAAAGTATACGGATAAGAATGTTAATTCCACCTGTGAGATGTGTTTATACATAAGACAATAACTATTCTAAGCAAATTAATATGCTATACCTGCATAGTTTACCAAAGTTTATAGAGATGCCCACTCAAATACAATAGAAGATCTAAGAGCCCCATAAAAACCATTAAGACTATCCTGAATCCTAACTCTTAAAATATTTCACAAGTTTTATATAGATGGGAACTAAGAACTGGCCATATCTCAACCCTGTGACAGTCAGACCATACTCAGAAAAAGATTCTTTTTAAAGATACTGTTGAATAATGGAAAGAACAGTGAGTGGCCTTTAAGTCAAAAGATAGGAGTCTGAGTGATAGACTTAGTGAGACCATAGCACGTTATTTGACTTTTGTGAACTTCAGTTTCCCTCTCTATAAAGCAGAGATAATAAAACTACCTTAAAGAATCATAGTGAGGATTATTAGATATAAAAAACATGAAACACAGAATAAAAATTATTATTTTTATTCTTTAAGAGAAATGGGGGAGAGGAGCAGAAAAAGGAAGAAGTTCTCCAGGCCTGAGAAAGGTGTAAGAGGAAATAATTTATTCAGATTGCTTTTATGAAGCTTTTGGGTCAGGGCTTTGAAAAGGAAACAAATATTTATTTAAAATATAAATATTTCAAATAATTATAAAAACTAAAATGCTTTAAATTAAAACATTCTGATACTTTCTTTATATATACACTAACCTAAGAGATGCATACACTCTTCATATATACTCCCAAAACACAAATGAAAAGTGATTTTCTTCATATTATTGCAGAAAACTTTATAACTTTTTAAAATGAAATCTGCAACTCTTAATGCCTTTACAGTTTCTATAGCTAGGTATAATAAAGGAAGAAAAGTTGAGGGAAAATATTCAATTTGCTGCTGCAATTAAGGAAAAATACTTACTCGATTTTCTGTTGCAGCTGTTCAGAAAGCTTTTTATTTTCTTCCTGGAGAGTATTCTTTTCATTCACTTAAACATAACATGAAAAAGAAGCACACATTATAGCTATATTAACATGTATGTCAGGCTTTTTTAACAGTACCAGTAATTATGGAGAATTAGGATTTCTAATTCCAAGTCATAATGCTAGAGTTAACATTATTGTGCAAGATTATTGTTACTAGGCAGTGATTACTACATCTCATATTGTGCCAGTTCCATGTAACTGATTAACTGATAATTTTATTTTATGCTTGTGGGCAGAAAAGAAAAAGTACTTCATGTACTGGGGAATATAGGTTAATTATTCATACTAAGGTCAAGAGAGCATTCCATCTATTACTCAGTCTTACTAATTTCAAACACCATTTTAGTAAAGGACATTTATCTTGAAATAAATCTGATAACAAAAGTAAACCAACACTGAATAGCAGTGTAATTTTATAGCATAAGCAAATTTTCTTCCTTAGTTAATTATGGTATCAGTAATTTAAATATATCCATTGAAATAGTATTTGTTTCAATCTACCCTGACTAAATTTTCTTGTCCATGTTTATTGAATTTAGAAAGCAGAAATTCAATTTTAGACTATAATTTCTATTGTAGTCAGCACAAAATTTTTTATAAACCCTTGTGTGATGTCACTGCTTAAGCGTGTACTGCACTAGGAGGAATATCTAAAAGATCACAGTAAATAGAACTAATCTCTACAAAACAAAGCTAATCATATTCCAAAAATTTGGAGATACGAACAGTAATCTAAACATTAAGTGCAGTCCGATGAGAGACCGGATATTACATAAACACGTTCTATACAACTGAAAAGTGAGAAGGGCATTACAGAAGTACAGATAAAGCACTAAAAGAAATTCCAAGGAGAAAAAGGTTACTTTGGGCTCTTGAGTAGATGAGGAAGGGATTCATCAAGGAGAGGACAACTGAGCTGGACAGAGTGTTCTATGCAAAGAATTAATGGAACAAAGTTAGACAGAAAGAATGGGTATAATAAACGGTAGGAAACCTTCAAAAACAGTTAAGAAATCCGAACTTCATTTAATATTTTTTTGAGTTTATTTATTTATTTTGAGAGAGACAGAGACAGTGTGAGTGGGGAGGGGCAGAGAGAGAGGGAGACAGAGAATTCCAAGCAGTCTTTGCACTGTCAGTGCACAGTCTGATGCGGGGCTTGAACTCATAAAACCATGAGATCATGACCTGAGCTGAAACCAAGAGTTGGACACTTAAACAACTGGGTCACCCAGGCACCCCTCAACTTCATTTTAAAAGATTACCAGGTGTCATTTTTCATACATGAATGATGGGAAGACTGATTTGTCAGTATATACAGCACATACCAAAGCAGGGAAAAAAATGAAGTAAGAAATGAGTATCTGGACTAGAAATAGGAAGTGAGGACAGGTAGAAGAGATTTTACAGAGGCAGAATCAGTAGTTATTTGGCAACTCATCCTCTGTATGGTGAGAGTAGACAAAGATGGCCTTAAATTTCTAATTAAGATGGTTTACCTGACTCTCCCTCTCCAAATCCCAATGAAATGACAAAACAACTCTAAAAATAAGTCAGCTCCAATACTGAAAAGCCAGAATGGGTGTCACTAGCAGATCAGAACTTTGAAAAAATTCATGAATGATTTTAAAAATAGATAGCCTCAGACTGATGGTGAAATCCAACCAAAGAAAGGGACTTAAAAAAAAAAAAGTGAGCTTTTTCAGTAGAACCTCATGTTTATTCCAGTCTAGGCAGCAAGGCCCAGAAGTTGCTGAATGAGCAAATAAAGGGTAACTGATAGTTGCCCTTAGGCTAAAGGGGGATAGATTTCCACAAGTTTTAACACTGGAGAGTCCATTGTCTCCTAAGACAAGGAGATCAGGGCAATGCTCTCAATTAACTTTTGGTAATCAGGAGAGAGAAGTACTCCCATACCTAGAAGACCAACTATTCGCATACCCCACAGAAAACCTCTCCAGTCATGTTTCCTTCTCTCCCACCCTCTGCCATTGGAGTAGGGCTCCTGTAAATCAGAATCTGCATTTACTGTTAGCAAAGTAGGGATTCTTCCTCAAGCCAAGGAAATGAGACTGCATTTAACAAAATCACCAATTTAGAGACATCTATAGACAATCAAGAGCAAACAAACACATAAAAAAACTAACACAAAACAAAACAAAAAATCCAAAATTTTAAAAGAATTAAAAACCAGTCATGAGGCACTGGGATGGCTAAGTAGGTTGAGCGTCCAACTTTAGCTAAGATTGTGATCTGATGGTGTGTGAGTTCTAGCCCTGCATCAGGCTTGCTGCTGTCAGTGTGGAACCCACTTTGGATCCTCTGTCCCCCACTATCCCCCTTTCTCTTTGCCCCTTTCCTGCTCATGCTCTAAAACAAAACAAAACAAAACAAAACAAAACAAAACAAAACAAAACAAAACAAAAAAACAGTAATAAAAATTCTGGATAAGTAGTTTTAATATAAGAAACAAAAGATATCTGATAACATCTTCAGATTTCAAAGGGTGATAGATAGGTTCATTAAAAACAAGCAACAGGCTGCCATGAAAGAAACAAAGGTCATAAAAGTTAAAAGCAAAATAAATGGGATGAAAGTAGAAAAAATGTGACCGAATACAGAATTAATATCCATCTAAATGATTCTCCCAGAATTCAGCACAAGAGAATAAAATTACAAAATATTAAGAAAAATTAGGCAGCATGGGAAGACCCCAGCATCTTGCTAATCTGAGTTCCAGAAGAAGAAACAGAATGGAAAGGAACAAACATTAGGAATAAACAAACGAACAAACAAAACAGAAAAAAAAACTTCTTGGGCTAAGTGAACACTTTAGGGTGGGTAAGCGAATTAGATATACTGTTAGTGATCTTATTACAAAAACAAATAGATCGGGGTGCCTGGTTGGCTCAGTCCGTTGAACATCCGACTTCGGCTTCAGGTCATGATCTTGCGGTTTGCGGGTTCAAGTCCTGAGTCGGGCTCTGTGCTGACAGCTCAGAGCCTGGAGCCTGCTTCGAGTTCTGTGTCTCCCTCTCTATCTCTGCCCCTCACCCACTCATGCTCTCTGTCTCTCTCTCAAAAATGAATAAACATTAAAAAAACAAACAACTAGATCCTGCACAAAAACTTAATTTTTATTAAACTGCTGAACTCACAGGAAGAGAAATCCAAGGGACTCCCACATTACCTCCTTAATCATCAACAAAAAACAAAACAAAACAAAACTGTGAGCTAAAACACAAGCAGTATAGGTAAGCAGATGTTGGTACCAGCACTGGTAGGGGGACTGAAACTGAGATTTCCAGTTTAAGCCCAAACTCCTTTCCTAGCATGGAGCCAAAGTAACCCTCATTTACTTACCACTACAGTCAGCAGAAAGTAACTCATATGGATTCCCAAGTGTTTCAGATAATAGAATTATCTTACATAGTAATGAAATGTTAAAAGATTTAAATGGAATACCTAAAACTAACACACTAGAAGTGATAACAAAAAATGAGTAGGCAGACAAGACTGAAATAATTTGATCATCAATGAGAATAAAAGAATAAACTGAATGACACACACTGAATATATAAAATCCTATGTATTTATTTTACTCAAAAAAAAAAAAACCCAAAAAACAAAAAGAAACCCCCCACTCTCATCAAAAATAAAATGAAACATCACACATACATAAACACACACACCCTATTTGTCACCATTGCTGGTAACTATTACAAAAGATCTTACTCTGAAAACTGGCAATTAAAGGGAAAAAATTAAAGGGAAAAAATTAAATTAATAAAATTAAAATTAAGACCATGCCTTTCTAATAGGAACTATATTACATTCCAAGCTAATCAGCAGTCCCAACTGATAAGGGTGAAATCTTATTTACAGAAAAATGCCAGCTAATGAATGTAGAAAGAATAACAGAAATGAAAATTTGGCATTTTATAATCTCTAATTAAATAACTAATTCAGGCAAGGCTCACCAATGGATGCTAAAACCATTCAAGAAAGACTGAGGAAGAGTTGTATTTTTGCAAGACTTCATAGTATCAAACATCCACCCCCCTATTCAGATTATTTGGTGGTACAAGGAGAAAATATAACTCTATAATAAAGAAATGTAGTCATCACCTTAACCCAGTGACCAATCTTAGAATCCCTAAGAGTGGAATAACCTGGCAATATCTTACTCCTGATAAGATGCAATAAATATGAAGTAGACAGTTTTAGCTATGAAGTACTGCTGTCAAAAATGCTTAATATAAACCTAATCAAGCCTTCAGATCCAATATCTACTTTATAGGAAATAAAGGAAAAGACAAAATGTTTTAAAAAAATCCAAAAGGTGACAAAATTTTAAGAAAATGACCCTACTTCAAGAAGCTAATGTCATGAAAGAAAAAAATAGGAAAGGGAGCTATTCCAGATTAAATGGAATGTGTATGAGGGTTCTTTAGTATTTTCCCTACCTTTCTGCATTTTTTAAAACATTTCACTTAAAAAAAAAAAAAAAAAGTGAGGGCGGTGCCTGGGTGGCTCATTGGGTTAGGTGTCCGAGTTTAGCTCAGGTCGTGATCTTGCAGTTCGTGAGTTTGAGCCCCACATCAGGCTCTGTGCTGACAGCTCAGACCCAGGAGCCTAGTTTGGATTCTGTGACTTCCTCTCTCTCTATCCCTCCCCTGCTCACACTCTGCTTCTGTCTCTCAAAAAATAAATAAATGTTAAAAAAAAAATTAAAAAAAAAAAAAAAAAAGAAGGGGTACCTGGCTGGCTCAGTTGGTAGAACATGCAACTCCTGATCTTGTGGTCATGAGTTTGAGCACCACATTGGACACAGAGCCTACTTAAAGAAAAAAAGACAACTAGGTAGACTTGAAAAAGAACCATTAAGGATAAAGAAATTGTGGTTTATATACACAATGGAGTACTACGTGGCAATGAGGAAGAATGAAATATGGCCCTTTGTAGCAACATGGATGGAACTGGAGAGTGTTATGCTAAGTGAAATAAGCCATACAGAGAAAGACAGATACCATATGGTTTCACTCTTATGTGGATCCTGAGAAACTTAACAGAAACCCATGGGGGAGGGGAAGGAAAAAAAAAAAAGGAAGTTAGAATGGGAGAGAGCCAAAGCATAAGAGACTGTTAAAAACTGAGAACAAACTGAGGGTTGATGGGGGGTGGGAGGGAGGGGAGGGTGGGTGATGGGTATTGAGGAGGGCACCTTTTGGGATGAGGACTGGGTGTTGTATGGAAACCAATTTGACAATAAACTTCATATATTGAAAAAATTAAAAAAAAAAAATTAAAAAAAGAAAAAAGAAAAAGAACCACTAAATAGAATTTTTAGGAATGAAAAATTTGGTTACTGAAATAAAACAACTCAACACAAGAGAACTACTGAGTCCTTAGTATAATGAACAAGAGAGCTGAAGAAATCACTCCGAATGTAGCAGAGAGAAACAAGATGAAAAACAGGAAAGGGATATCAAGCGATACAAAGGACAGAATGATGAGGTCTCATCAGAATACCCAAACAGAGATTGGAGAAGACACAATATTTGAAAAGCTATTTCCAGGTATAATTAAAGATGTGGTTCCAAAAGGGCGCCTGGCTGGCTCATTTGGTAGAACATGCAACTCTTGATCTTGGGTCATGAGTTCGAGCTGCACAATGGATGGTAGAGATTACTTTAAATAAAATCTCAAAAAAAAAAAAATATGGTTCCACAGATTTTATAATATATACTAAACAGAATTTTTTTGGGAAAAAAAAAAAAAAAACCTGGTTAAAATTATACTAATATTATAGAACACCAAAACAGAAGGAAAAAAAATCATAGCAGCAGCCAGAGAAAAATGATTGTTACCCTGCAAAATAGGCTTACAAAAGTAAATGTAAAATAAAAACATTTTTGGATAAAAACTGAGAATTTAGAACCAGCCAATACCCTCAAAAGGATGTATCTCAGATAGGATAATAATCCCAGAAGGAAATGGAGGTGCAAAAAGCAATAATAAGCAAAGAAACTGATAAACAGATAGTTGAGTCTTTTAAAACTCTTAGTAATTTTTAGAAAAGTTTCTAACTGGGGCACCTGGGTGGCTCAGTCAGTTAAGCATCCAGCTTCAGCTCAGGTCATGAGCTCACAGTTCATGGGTTCGAGCCCCATGTCGGGCTCTGTGCTGACAGCTCAGAGCCTGCAGCCCGTTTCAGATTATGTGTCTCCCTCTCTGTCCCTCCCCCACTCACGCTCTGTCTCTCTCAAAAATAAACAAACATTAAAAAAAAAAAGTTTCTAACTTATAGGCTAAAAAAAAGGAAATGAATGCTAGGCATAAGCAGCATGTAAGTGGAAAAGGAGGTGAGCAGAGTTAAGGTGTTTTAAGGTCTGTACATTGTTCAGAAGATGGTCAAGACATTAACTTTACATTTTAGGAATGCATGGTAAACTTTCAAGGTTGTGGGTTGCCTGGTTGACTCAGTCAGTAGAGCATATGTCTTTCTCTTGGGGTTCTAAGCTTGAGCCCCACGCTGGGCACAGACAGCACTTAAAAATAAAATAAATAGAAATAGAAATAGAAATAAAAAAATAAAAAAGAGAGGAGGGGACAAAACAGGGGAAGAGACACACAGAAAGATAAACCTGGATCTGGAAAAATACATTATCAGATTGTTAATAATAGTTACCCCCAGGAACAGAATAAAACTATGTTCTTTCTCTTTTTGAAACAATGAGGAAATATTCATTTATTCTTACTTGAGTAACCAGAGGATAGCAATATAATTAATAGAAAGAAAATAGTCAGAAGATAGAAAAGAAGATAAATTAATTAGATTTTGTGCTCATTGTGAGCTGTTCATTGTGAGCTGTTTACAGAGAATCAAGGTAAAGGTCACTAAGAGAGTATATGAATAGTTAGAAGTGAATAAGGTTAAGAGATAATGGAAGAGAAGACATTTAAGAGAAGGCTAAAAATGTAAGGAAACCCCACATTAAATGTGTAAGGAGACTAAACTGAAAATGATATATTTGTACTAATATGTCATGAAAACCACAGAAAGTGTACACTTTTGCAGAACACTAAATTTTTGTATTTGACTTTACTAAATAGCCAAATGACATGAAATAAAGATAAAACTAAAGAAGCAAATGTAGACATAAGCAAAGGAAATTTCTTCTTATCTTATTGTTGGTGAGACTTGAGGGCCAAAGTGCACAGTATTCATACTACTTTTTGTACTCTATTTCTTACTAAAGTAAGCATGAAAGTAAATCTACAGAAAGGGAATAAAGGACATTTGAACTTTTGCCTACACGAGGAAAAATGTATGTAAACCATCCATTTGAATGCAAACAATTTAATAATAGGTTTTAACAACAGTACATTATGCTTTAAATACTTAATGAAGAAAGGAAACTCACTAAGCTCTGTGATAAGTTTAAGATTCTGCTGCCGGATATTTTCAAACTCTTGCTGTTTTTTCCGCATATGCTCTTCAGTTACTGCACAGCGATCACATAATCCTGCTCTTAATCTAGGAAACAAAAACAAAATATTTTTAGAGTAGAACTTAAATGTTCTCACCAAAATATATGTAAGATGATGGCTATGTTAATTAACCGGATGATGGGAATTCTTTCACGATGTATATGTTTACCAATTACCATTATGTACACTTTATTTTACAATTTTGTGAATTGTATCTCCATAAAGCTGAAATTCAATTTTTTTCAAATACTAAAATATATTTCCTTATATTTGAACTCCAAGACTTTTATACTTTATAAGATGTAAATAACTGACTTGGCGAATATTGAGAAAATTAATAGTTCAATGATGTATTATACCTTTAACACTTTCTCAAATAGGTTGAAATCATGCCACAACATCACTTTCTACAAGACTGCAATTCCGAGTGGAATTCTGTAAATTCTGCCAATTTTAAACTCTATCCAAAGGAACTTATTTATTGAACAATCCGACCTTGTTTTAATATAGTCAGAATATGAACTTTAGTCTAGTACCAAGGGGCTGAATTATATCTTAAGCAAGCTTGCCTCTGTATTGCTCGGCATAGGATATGACACATGAGTGATCAACAACTTTTTTAGTTGAATGAATACTAAAGGTCAAAGAGTACAAAGTTAAAAAAAGGTACTCCATACTTTGCTCTTGTCAGCATTTAAAAAAACCCAACGTCAGAAAAACTCACAATTTACTATTATGCAAAAAAAGGTTTTAAAAAGTTTTCACTATTTGTCAGTGCTGAAGAGAGGGTGTCCTAATCACAGAAAAGTCTAGTAGACAGCACTGACCTAGAACCAACTTGATATACACTACAGAATTCCCAGAAGCTTTAAAAAAAAAAAAAAAAAGGGTACCCAGAATAAGTAATTTAAAGTATTTCAAGAAATCATGGTGCTTGGGTGGCTCAGTCAGTTAAGCATCCAACTCTTGATTTTGGCTCAGGTCACGATCTCACGGTTCGTGGGTTTAAGCCCTGCATTGGATTCTGTGCTGACAGTGCAGAGTCTGCTTAGGTTCCTCTTTCCCTCTCTGTGTCCCTCCCCAACTCACACTCTATCTCAAAATAAATAAACTTAAAAAATATTAAGTATTTCAAGAAATCATCATATCAACATATTCTCTTCTGTATTCTGAGTACTCAAGTGATCCCCCCTTCCATTCCTAGGAGAATATTGGAGATTTACCCTCTAGAGGGTCTAAAACAGACACAGATACAGGTTTGGGAAACACAAGATGTAAGTAAGGGTAGGAGTACAATAGTGAAATAAATGTATATTCATGCCAAATTCTTAGACTTTAGCCTAGGCCCTCATCATCTACTTGGCTCCCAGGACTTTAGTAGCCAGCCCTATTACACATTCCAGAAAGCAGAATAAAGGAGCCTCCTCTAGGAAATCAGACCTAAAGATACCGCCATTTGGGGATTATTAGTGAAAAAGACCAGGCAGATCAACCTGCAGTGAAGCTCAGAGACCACAATTCCACTCACAGCTTCTACTCAACTTTTATCCATTTCTCTTAAATATATCAATAGACATCTCAGAAAAGCTTATAAAGTGAAAGAGACTAGAGCAAGACACTAAAAAAAATATATATACACACATATATATACATATATGTATAAATAAATAAATAAATAAATAAATAAATAAATAAATAAATAAAGTAGGGAGAAGGAAAAAAACACTACCATCACGAAACTGTAAAGAATAGTCTCAGGAGAAATAAAGATACCAAACTATGAAATGAAAACAGGATTGCCATAAAAAGAAATATTCTGAGAACAACAACAACAAAAATCTTGTTAATTAAAAATATAACAGCAGGGCAGGGAAGCCCCAGGTGGCTGAGGCAGTGGAGCACACAACTCTTGATCTCGGGGTTTTGAGTTCAAGCCCCACGTTGGGTATAGAGATTACTCAAAAATAAAATCTTAAAAAAAAAAAAAAAAAAAGCCAGCAGGAAAAAACCCAAGCTCAATAGAAGGTAAGAAAATAGAGTTAAGAAAATCTCCTCAAAAAGCGAAGAGCAAATAGAAAAGATTAAAAAACTAGAGAATTATTTTAAAAGGTTTATCCTTTCAATAATAAGAGTTCTAGAAAAAGCAAGTTTTGGGGTGGCAGCAAGGGGCAGAAAAGGAGGAACAAAAAAGACATGAGACCTACAGAAAGCAAAATGGCCTAAATCCAACTATATCAATAATTACATTGTTAATTGATAAAACACTCTGATCTAGAGAGACATCTTATAACTAACTCTGATCTAAAGGCAGATCTAACTGTCAGGACAAAAAAATTAAGATTCAATATGCTACCTACAATAGACAAATTTTAGATTCCAAGATACGTGTAGGCTGAAGGCAAAGAATGGAAAAAGAGAGACCATGCAAACAAAAACCAAAATAAAGCTGGAGCATCTATGATAATATCAGACTATAAAATAGACTGTAAGACAGGAAGTGTTACTAGGACAGTGAATTTTATAATAAAAGGGTCAATTCACTACAAAAATAAAACAATTATACACATATACGCATCTAACACTAGTGACCCAAAATACAGAGAGCAAAAACTGAGAACTGAAGGGAAAAACAAATTCAACAGTAACAGCTATAGACGTCCACTCTCAATAACAGATAGATGAAGTGAGACAAGAAATCAGCATCGATACAGCAGGCCTGAACAAACCAACAACCACCCAGACCTGACTGACCTCTGCATAACACACCACCAACAACTGCAGAATGCACAGTTGGAACATTTGCCAGGACAGACCTCTTCCTAGGTCACAAAACAAGTCTCAGTATGTTTAAAAGCACTGAAATCATAAAAAGCATGTTCTCTCACCACAATGGAATCAAGTTAGAAATCAAAAACAGAAGGAAATTTGGAAAATCTGTGAATCTTAAGCAATGAACTCCTAAATAAAGAATGAGTTCAAGAAGAATCACAAGGGAAATTATAAAATGGGCCATAGCACACATGTATATAAAAGCAATGTTCAGGGGCGCCTGGGTGGCTCAGTCGGTTGGGCGTCCAACTTCGGCTCAGGTCATGATCTCGCGGTCTGTGAGTTCGAGCCCTGCATCGGGCTCTGGGCTGACAGCTCAGAGCCTGGAGCCTGTTTCAGATTCTGTGTCTCCCTCTCTCTCTGACCCTCCCCTGCTCATGCTGTGTCTCTGTCTCAAAAATAAATAAATGTTAAAAAAAAAAATTAAAAAAAAAAAAAAGCAATGTTCAATAAATAAAAAGTTACTGAATACTAAACAGTGATTATCAAAATAACCTCAGTAGTAGGGCTAGAGAATAAAATAGAAGAAATCCTCCAGAACACAGGGAAAAAAAATATGTAACAGAAATCAGAGAAAAGATTATAAAGAATCAGTTTATGACCAAGAAGTACTCCAGAAATAGAGAACATATAAAAATGGAGAGAGGAAAATAACAGAAAAGAATTGCCAGACCTTAAGAGATACTAGTCTTTAGACTGAGTGTCCAACAGGTTAAAGAAACACATACACACACACAAACACACACACACCCATCACAAAATTTCAGAACAACAATAAAAAGATCTTAAATTCCAGGAAGGAAAAAATATCTACTACCTATAAAGGAATAACATTAGAATGGTATCAGTCTTATCAACATCAGATGCTAACAGATAATGAGAAAATGTCTTTTTTTTTAAAAAATTTTTTTTTTTTAACATCTATTTATTTTTGAGACAGAGAGAGAGCATGAACAGGGGAGGGTCAGAGAAAGAGGGAGACACAGAATCCGAAACAGGCTCCAGGCTCTGAGCTGTCAGCACAGAGCCCGACGCGGGGCTCGAACCCACGGACCACGAGATCATGACCTGAGCCGAAGTCGGACGCTTAACCGACTGAGCCACCCAGGCGCCCCTGAGAAAATGTCTTTAAAATTTGGAGCAAAAACTATTTCGAACCTAGAATTTTATATCCATTCAAAATATCATCTAAATCAACAGTAAAATGACATTTTTAGACATGCAAGGACTCTTTGAAAATTTACTTCCTGTGCATTTGTGGACTAACATGAGTTGAAAGAAATAATGGAATTAATGTAGGGAGATCCAGTGAGGAGAAATTCCAGAATGGCAGCTATAGAAAAACCTAGAAAGTAAATGGTCCAAATTGGTACAGGAAGGTTTTTAGCCCAAGAAATATACCTCCAAGAATAAGAAAAAAGAAGATGATAGTCAATAAATAGAATGACACATTACATAGTATTAATGGCATAGTAAGGAAAACATGTCTCTTATCTCAGTATGAAAAAAAGTAGTTAGAACTTTTGGGAAAAACCAGCAAACACATAGGAGTATGTCCTTGTCATAATATAATTATGGGCTGATTTGACCAACTGATTTGAAACAGAGTAGAAAGAATCTATGTGGCCTGGACAGGAGAAACAGTCTACTGGGGCACCTGGTGGTTCAATCGGTTAAGTGCCCAACTCTTGACTTTGGCTCAGGTCATGATCTTATGGTTCCTGGGTTCGCACCCTGTGTTGGGCTCCATGCTGACAGCGGAATGCCTGCTTGGGATTCTCTCTCCCTCTCTCTTTGCCCCTCCCTTGCTCTCTCTCAAAATAAATAAATAAACTTAAAAAAAAAAAGTCTCCTGAAGTGGCACAGAGGTCATGACATCAGATCTGCAGAGAAGGAAATGCTATCTTGCCTTAGCAGAGAATACTTAGAGTCAATAAATAAATAGTTTACTATCCTCCAGCAATACAGTGGTGAGCTCAGGGAGACGGTTCAGACATTTTTCTAAAATATATTCCTGTAAAGACATATTTTTATAAAAATGTATGTATTAAGGTTTAAGATAAAATAGAAGAACTAAAATATAACTATTCAAAAATATGTGAGGGAGAAGAGCCTGGGTGGCTCAGTTGGTTGAGCGGCTGACTCTTGATTTTGGCTTAGGTCATGATCATGGGATTGAGCACTGTCAAGGCTCCACGCTCAGTGTGGAGGCCCTCTCCCCTGCTTGTGCTCCCTCTACAGTAAAAAATAAAATAAAATAAAAAATAAAAACAAAAATATGCAAAGGAAAATGGTATCCTCATTTTCATAGTAAGAAATAAGATGGTCTCAAATTGATAAATCAAGGGTTAAAGTGAAAATGTATCATTTAGAATCTGGAGCACTAAAAACTGGGACTGGTAGGGGTGGAAAAAAGGAATATATAGTAACTATACACTTTATAATGCATATGCATTACTTTAATAAAAGTTGAAAAGGAAAAATGATAAAATAAGCTAACAAGTATTTAATTTTGTAATATTATATTCTAATAAACTTTGTGTAACTTCTTTTTGAGAATTTAAGGTACTAGAAAGGACATATACCTTCTTGTCTTTCTGCTATAACATAATGTTTTTGGATTCTCAAGCATTTCTAAAGCTAATAGTAAGGTCTATTTATGCCTTTAAAATTCCAAAAGAAATAAATCTCTGTAAACTATTCCAAGGGGCGCCTGGCTGGCTTAGTTGGTAGGACATGTGACTCTTGATCTCAGTGTTGTGAGTTCAAGCCCCACTTTAGGCATCGATCTTACATTAAAAATAAATAAATAAAAATTAAAATAAAAAAAAGAAAAAGAAAAGTCACTGGAAAACCCTGAAAGAGGTAAATGGCATGGAACAATTCTAATGGATTAGTTAGAGGTCTTCTGCTAGTCAGTTTTTCAGTAAAAATTGAACACTTTATTGTTTCTAAGAAATAAAATCTGGTATGTTAAAATGTCATGACATATGATTGAAAACAACCCCTTGGAAGACCTAGTTTCCAACTTTAAAAATGCCACTGACATAGACAGTTATAAAATCAAACATTTTCTAGCTTGTTTATTACTTCCAGTTTTCTCCAGTCAACTGCCACTCTTGATAACAGTATTTGTGAAAAAGAGTCAACTCTTGATTGCTCACTGACCCTAGTTTAAATTTAAACTGATAGGAGAAAATATACTAGGTTCCTATTTCCATCAAGGTTCCACTGCTGCTGTCAGAGAAAGAAAAACCCTCAATTTCACAGGAGAATGAATGCAATTTTAGTAGCTATATACAGGTAACAGGGAAAGATGAATAATTCCACTAGTAAGAGCAGAAAGCAGCATGCTTTCTGAGTTATGTTCCAGGTTCTTCATAGAGATGAAGAAATAAAAGCTTTCATTTTGCAATTAAAACTTACCAGATTAACAAGTATGCTCAATTGTTATACCCCAAAAAGATTTCCTCAAATTTATTCATTTTCAGAGCGCCTGGGTGGCTCAGTCCGTGTCCGACTCTTGATTTTAGCTCAAGTCATGATCTCATGATTCGTGAGATCAAGTCCTGCATTGAGCTCCATGTGACAGCTTGGAGACTACTTGGGATTCTCGCGCTCTCTCTCCTGCCCCTCCCCAGCTCATTCTCTTTCTTTCT
The DNA here is from genome assembly GCF_028018385.1 of Neofelis nebulosa. Taxonomy (NCBI): domain Eukaryota; kingdom Metazoa; phylum Chordata; class Mammalia; order Carnivora; family Felidae; genus Neofelis; species Neofelis nebulosa. Next base: position 49,038,185 of record NC_080792.1, read on the forward strand.
CTCTCTAAATAAACAGTAAATAAACTTCAAAAAAATTATTAATTTTCATTCAAAAGGTGATCATATTCATGATCACCTACAATGAGTACTGTAGGTGCTGAAATACAACAGTGGCCAAGATAATGTAATTTCTTTTAAAGAGTTTAGAGTGTACTAAAAAAAAGACAGGTAGTAAAAGAGTAATTAAGGCAAAGCATGATTCACATCATGACAGCGGAAATACAGGGTACTATTAAAGCACACAGCAAAACTAAACCTAGTCTAGAAAGTCAGAGATCTCCTGAAAAATATTTAAATTAAAACCTATGAGTAACACAAAAAGAGGACATTTGGTCTAGTATTTGAAAAATAGTTGCACAACCACAAATCCCCTGATTATGAACACAAATTTTCCCTTTCAATGACAGATGAAGTATGAGTTTCCTACAACTGCCAAAAATGCTTTTAAAAATATTAAAATCTACTAGACAACCATGTTTTAACTGCTTTGTTCAGATTTTTTTTAATGCATTCTATCCACATCACAGTGACTATTCCTTACATTTAGTGAAATACTTGGTTTCCTTCAAGGAAAGTCTCTTATAATACTAGTGTAGTAAAACATAAGCCACCTAAAATTAGAACTTTTTATTATCAAATTTACCTTTACCAGGTAATTCTTTTCATCTAAACATCTCACAATGTTTTCACAACATTAGCATAAAAAATAAAAATTGCTTCATCCTATAAAGAGTAAATAGCAAGTTTCAGAATTACTGTTTAGAAATTTTAATGAAACACAGGGTGCCTGGGTGGCTCAGTTGGTTAAGTGTTCGACTCTTGGCCTGAGCCCAGGTCTTGATCTCATGGTCGTGAGTTCAAGCCCCACATTGGGCTCTGCTCTGGGCGTGAAGCCTACTTAAAAAAAAAAAAAAAAAAAAAGAAATTTTTAACAAAACACATTTTGCTTTTTTTTTTTTTTAAATTTTTTTTTTTCAACGTTTTTTTATTTATTTTTGGGACAGAGAGAGACAGAGCATGAACGGGGGAGGGGCAGAGAGAGAGGGAGACACAGAATCGGAAACAGGCTCCAGGCTCCTGGAGCCCGATGCGGGGCTCGAACTCACGGAGTGGGAGATCGTGACCTGGCTGAAGTCGGACGCTTAACCGACTGCGCCACCCAGGCGCCCCACATTTTGCTTTTTAAAGGTCTTAGCAAAATGTTAATTTTTATAGATTTTTAAAGCTTGCTCTGGGTTTCTTACATGACATAAAACTTAAAATGAAATTTTAAATAAAGCAGAACTTTACCAAATGTTACCTAGACATTTAAAGGTAGTAAAATAGTTAATAGCAATTAAAAACAAAAACAACCGAAAAAAAAACTTCCAAAAAACCAGACTAGAAAATAGACAATATTGGGGAATTAATATTGCAAAGTACCTGTTTTGTTAACTTTAGGTCAAGCACAAATACTCTAGATGATCAGTTAAGGTATAATTCATTTACACGACATTTATAAAATTAAGACAACATACAGACAAGGCTTCAGGAAAACAGAAACTGGGGGGTTTGTAGGGCCAAATTTAACCTAATTATCCATTAACTGTGATCTTGGTATGGCTTCTTACCTCTTTGCCAGTTCAGTTTCCTCCTATGTAAAATGGATTTACCATACCAGCATTAATGTGAAGATTAAGTACTAGATGCCCAGGTACAGGTACAAAGTAAGCCCTCAATACATATCAATCACTGAGGAGTTAAAGCCTGAGAAAAATATGACCCCCCCACCATTCCTCCCAAACGCTTTACTACATTACCCAGAGAAAACAAGGAAATGCCTCACCACACTAACAGAAAAGTAGCTGATGATTTCCTTTTTGATCCTGGACTGGGAAAAAAAAAGGGGTCAAATGGCTTTCTAGAGACTGGAACTGACTAGAGTGCTAAAGGCTGAAATCATCGTCACCAATTAGAAGGGACACTGTAAGTTTTTAAAAATTTCTATTATGTACTTAACTTGCATTAATCTCATTTAATCTTTAAAATAGCCCTGTGGAGAAAGTGTGGTTGGTGTCATGCCATATGTTCTTGGCTTTTCTTCTACTCTGATAATTTTTCTTTCTCATTTTTGTTTGTTGGCTTGGTCCTTATTCTTCATTAAACCTTAATCAGTATGTCCGAGCTCGATGCCTCTTCTATTCTCTTCCCACACTCTTTAAGATGTCCCTAGATCTCTTATCCAGTCTAAGTTTTAAATGCCATTTATATGCAGGTGATGACTTTCAAATTCTTTTCTCTAGCTCTAATCTCTGTAGTTAGTTTCAAATTCACATATACAATTATCTACCTGACATGCTGTTTGGATACAACAGATACTGTCAATACCTGCTCCTATTCCTTTGTGATTTCCCTGCTTAAAACCTCCAATTACTTCTGATTACAACAAAATTCAAACTTTTTGCCCATGATCCTACATAATGTAGTTACTCCCACCTTTCCAATCCTATCTCCTATCATTCATCCTCCTAGTCAAGTTAGAACCACTGCAGACTTTCTATTCTTCAAATATTTCAAAACTTATTTCCGCCTAAAGCTTTTGTATTTGTCTGTTCTCTTTTTATCTTCAGTTCTTCGAGTAGCTCTTATCTATATTATTTAGGTCTCGGTTAAAATGGTACCTCCTCAGAGAGGCCATTCCTGACACCTATCCCTTCACTTTCCAATGTCTGTGGTCACTTAATTACACCACTCAATTTTATTTCTTCACAGCACTTATAATCTGAAAGCCTCTTACTTGTATGACTCACTCCAAACCTTTAAAAATTAAATATAAGCTCCATGACACTAGGGATAGTGTTATCCCTAGCACCTACAGCTATACCTAGATCATAGCAAGGACTCAATATTTATTTATGAATCTGAATTAAGGGCACAGTATAAACTTGAAATTCAAATTTGCATCTATGATTCCAGCGCGCGTGTAACTTCATTCCACAATAGGCTGCCTATTCCAGTAAATGTGCACTTCTCTGGGACAGCAGTTGTAGAAGAAAAGTGTACAACTGCGGTTTGCACAGATGGAGTGTTAAATTATTCCACCACTAAAGGTACAGTGGCAAACTCAAGCCACCAGCCCTCCTGTGACATATACACAATAATAACAAAGGGAAATTATTAACTATAAATGCAAGAAACATTGTTTGTTACAGGTAGTTCAAGGTCTTACATAGCAACTGCAGTTCAGACAAAGGAATACAGCAAAATCTGGAAGTCTCTTCTAACCTAGGGTGGTAATCTCATAGGAGTGAGAAATAAAGATGTATATGGAAATTAAGTGACAGGCATTATCTTGGAAATATTCAGAAAGAAGAATCCTAGACTGCCTACAGAAATATGTAGGAGAAAAAAAGAGAATGGCAGAAACACGAAGGCAATCAGAATTGTGAAGCAGTTTCCACCTACTTAGACATAAAAATGGAATTAAAGCATCAAATGAATTAACACATTACTACTCTTTCTTTTTTTAATGTTTATTTATTTATTTTAGAGAGAGAGTGGGTGTGAGCACACGTGGAAAACGGGCAGAGAGAGAGAAGGAGAAAGAATCCCAAGCAGGCTCTGCACTGACAGCACGGAGCCTGATGTGGGGTTGATCTCTTGAACGGAGAGATCATGACCTAAGCTAAAATCAAGAATCAGATATCTAACCAACTGAACCACCCAGGCACCCCAGAACATTACTACTCTTAAGCTCATCTTATACCAACACCAGATAAATATTATTTAGGGGAACCTGGGTGGCTTACTCGGTTAAGCATCCGACTACAGCTCAGGTCATGATCTCATGGTTCGTGAGTTTGAGCCCCACATCAGGCTCTCTGCTGTCAGCGCACAGCCCACTTCGGATCCTCTGTCTCCCTCTCTCTCTACACGTCCCCTGCTCATGCTCACTCTCTCTCACAAATAAACATTAAAAAAACAACAACAACAAAAAAAACCAAGAAATATTAAAAGGTAAATTGATGAGATTCCTGTAATTAATAAAAAAAACCAAATCTGTAAGAGTATATATTTATCCAAAGTTGACATCAGTTTGGGAAAAGAGCACATCGGTCCCAGAACTGTTTTATAAATTAAAACCAATGTTCTATTAAAGGAGGAAATCACCACTTACTCAAGAATACCCAAGAACCCGACTCACCGATCTTCTAAAACTTTAATGGTTTCATGAAGGACTTTTTGTTGTTCTCTCAGCTGTTGATTTTTGGTGAAGAATTCTTCTAGTCTCTGTGCATCTCTAAAAGTCAAGAAATACATTTTTAAAAAGAAAATCCTAACAGGATAATTATCCTAATGGGATAATTCTATCGTAACAATTCCAAAGTATGGTCTCACACTTACATAACATGTATTTCTTATATCAAAATAAACTTCAAGGGCAAAGTTTAAATATCTTGTTGGGGTGCCTGAGTGGCTCAGTAGGTTAAGTGTCCAACTCCTGATTTTGGCTCAGATCATGATCTCACAGTTGTGAGACTGAGCCTTGTGTCAGGCTCCATGCTGGGCGTGGAGCCTGCTTAAGATGCTCTCTACCTTTGCCTGCTCCCCTGCCCAACCCATGTGTGCTCTTTCTCAAAAAAAAAATCTTATTAATCAGACTTCACATTATACTAGAATGTGCTCTGTGGTATTTTTGTGTACTATAAAAGTATTGTCTTAAGTACCAGACATTCATTATACAGTATTGGAACACAGAGGAAGGAGTGGATTCTGATGTCATCGTTGACTCAATGTTGTCAAAAATGCTATTAAAATGTACACTTACTGTTTTTTTTATTTTGTCTATATTTGTTAATGTAAGTAACAGATATCTCCACTCATCTCTATTCCAATTATGGGAGATTTATACTTTCTTATTAATTTCTGTGTTGCCTAAACTTCTTACTTGGTATCACTTTTAAGTCAGGGCTTATAGTAGAGTGGAAGCATGCAAACCCTAGATCCTAAAGCCTAGGTTTGAATCTCAGGTCTCATTTATCAGCTGTGTGACCTAGTGCAAGTAAAAATGATAAATTAGTATATATCCAATAAGGCACTCACAAGGACTAAGTAAGCATTAATATATGTGTAGCACCCAGAAAAGCACAATCACATACCAGGTTCTATTTAAGTGTTTACCACTGTGATTTTATAGTAGGAAAAAACAAAAAAATTTAAAATTATTTTATTTTAAACGTATTTTAGATAGAGAGAGAACAAGTTTGTGGGGGAGAGGGACAGAGGGAAGGAGAGAGAAAGAGAATCTCAAACAGGCTTCATGCTGAGCGTGGAGTCCAACATGGGGACTCCCCACCCTGGGATCATGACCTGAGCCAAAATCAAGAGTTGGGACACTCAACCGACTGAGCTGCTCAGGCGCCCCTAAAATTTTCTTCTAGTAGATTACCTGATTACCTTCCAAGATAGTGTCATATTCTACCCTTCCATTATATTTTTAAAAATCACATTATTATATAAATTATGCATATAAATTAATTCTAAGAAAACCCATTAGAAATTTGATTGGGATTTTCTGTATGGTCTTGAAGCTGAAAAAAATACTGTGGTTGAAACATCTTCCCCAGTCCCCTCAAGGGTTTAAAATATCAAATTATGACAAACCAGTCTACTACAAAAAGTAGATGTCAAAACGACTACCAAAATGGCTAGAATGTAGTATCACTGGCAGCAAAACAGATAAGTCAGAAAACTAAGTAAAAATGTCAGATACCCAATATAGGGGGTACTTCGTATATACTGGTTGAGTAATTGATATTGAATAAAAAATGAAAAATCAATACACCAAAAAGTAATAGACTACTGCATATAGTTCTGGTAGCATTTGTAGCCATCTGAAATTTTGGAAATAATAACAGTGATAGCTGAAACTCATTAATTTGGCTGTTGCTTAATTAAAAAAATGATTTTCCAATATTTCTAGAAAATATATTTAATTCAGAAGCAGTACCAACCTTTCATTAATCCTGCTTTTAAAATATTCAACAAATATAACCAAATTAAAAACTTTTCAAAGTTTGGGGGAACAATTAAAGACATTTTCTAAGTTAACAGATAAGCTGCCAATATCTATTTAACTTTAGCATTTAATCTAAATAATCTAGATCATAAAAATATAACCAAATATTATATTCCAGATTCACATATTGAAGAATTACACACACACACACACACACACACACACACACACGGAATGAAAAGTTCATAGGAAAAGTTTTTTTCTTAAATTATGAACAACAGAAAAGATGTTTTTATTAAAAAAATTTTTTTAATGTTCAATTTTTTTTTTGAGAGAGAGACAGAGCACTAGCAGGGGAAGGCAGAGAAAGAGAGAGATGCAGAATCCAAAATAGGCTCCAGGCTCTGAGCTGTCCACACAGCCCAATGCGGGGCTCAAACTCACGAACCATGAGATCATGACCCGAGACGAAGTCATATGCTTAACTGACTGAGCCCTCCAGGCTCCCCACAAGAGAAAATTTGTAACAGTAATGTAATGTCTGATTTTCCTACATCCACATATTCTACTGTCTATTTAGAATGATTCAGAACATAGTAGCATTTGTTTTAAAACCAAATAGACTGATGACCTATGTTAAAATTAAAACTAACCTCAATTACTTAATAAAATATTCATGTCAACTCAGTGGTAAACATAACAGGGTTCTATGAATTGCAGGAACAATTTAACAAATTCCTTACAAAAGCAAATTGATGAGTTCTAAATGGTACAAAAAAGAGTCATGCAATTTCAAAAAAAATTAGGAGTGAAATGCATTGCAAGCTACATCAACCTTGGACCTCATCTAAAGGAAGTTAGTTATTAGGATACAAATAACCAACCTCACTCATCTAAGGTAAGCTCAACGTATCTATCCCATAGGCAGCATCTTACTGGATACTCAGTATCATTTTCTTGGTAGATGGCATTCTGTCCTTCTGAGACAAATGAACATTTTAGATAAATGGCATGTAAATATAACTCGTGTGTAAAAGTGGATAAATCTTGTATATGAAAATGTGACTATAAAATGACAGATAACAAACCCTCCCATATACTACATACACCAGTCTTCTCATTAGTTTAAAATCAATGTCATATACTGGAGGGGTAGAGAAGCACTATAGGGATCAAAATTGGTACTACTGTGAATAAAGAAAATGGGGAAACTATATGTGTTCAAGTTATATTCTCTATAACCTTTGTTATAAGAAATTAAAAGTATGACAACAGTTCTGCACAACTGCAGGACTTTTTTTCCTTTGTAATTTTTTAAATTTGTGAATTTAAATATCTTGATTGCCATAAAGCTGGATGGCTGATTATGGCAAATGTTATCTTTAAATAAAATTTAAAAAAGAAACCCAAACAATTCTAAAAAAAAAATAAAGAATGGCAAATAAATAGGATGATGACAAGATTCACTAACTGACCATTAAAACAGTCCATCAGTTAGTAAGTAATGGATACACACTGGCAAAAACAGATGTAGTCCATGTCCACAAGCAGGTTAAAAGAATCAGGTGGAACTTTTCAAAAGTTCTTAAGTTCTTTAAGTAGAACTTTTCAAAAAATCCCGTAATACTCACCTGTCAACATTTTTACATGTTTAATTTGATAAACGAATTTGTTTAAGAGAAAAGCATTAACTATGTGCAGAGACAACTATCATCAAAACACAGATCTCAAACAATCAAGTGATAGACAAAATATGGTAAAATTATTGATTTCTCTTCTTCTTCTTCCAGGTGGGAATCCCTAAGGGTTGGGGCTCTCTACCTTATTAATATAGCTATCCTAACAATATGGAGCTAAGACATCCTGGTTATTCCTGCATCCTAACTGTATACTCTAAAATATACTGAGATATAGGGATTATGCTAATATAAGAAAGCCCAAGTTCTTGGTCCCACAGTGCAAATATCTAACTTACTATAAAATAAAGCATCCCTTTAATTCTCTGATTACTCAGGGAATTTACTTACTTGTGCTTCCAAAATGTACAACCCCAAACTATCTGAGGTACACAGGTACAAAGTAGTTACAATATATATTAGAAGGTTGCTAAGAGGATCAAATGACTCTAAACTACAGGTGAAGTAAGGCATTATTACTAGCTACTGAAAAACCAGCTGCTTTTAAAATGTTTTCCATTCTTTAAAATTCAAAAGTGTTACAGATGATTTTTGAGAAAGTAAAATTCAGCAGTCATTTACAAATTTAAGAAGTTTTTCATGTGGCTGATTGGTTACAGGTGTGGAGAAATGCATTTTGTGTAGAAAGTCAGTAATAAAGTGCATTGGTCATAAGCAAATCTAGATCACTTCTAATTATGTGTCATCATTCTTTGATGATTCTGATTCAAGCTAAGAGGAAATACTGCTTTATAGCTGTAACTCATTTAAAATAGCAATATTTTTGGGGCACCTGGGTGGCTCGGTCGGTTAAGCGTCCGACTTCAGCTCAGGTCATGATCTCACGGTCCGTGAGTTCGAGCCCCGTGTCGGGCTCTGTGCTGACAGCTCAGAGCCTGGAGCCTGTTTCAGATTCTGTGTCTCCCTGTCTCTCTGCCCCTCCCCTGTTCATGCTCTGTCTCTCTCTGTCTCAAAAATAAATAAACGTTAAAAAAAATAAATAAATAAAAAATGAAATAAAATAGCAATATTTTAGAAAATAAAATTACTAAGGCTACATGAAGAATACATTTAAATAAAACAAAATCCTTTAACAACATTTAGTGAATGTAGCTTAAAATGTATAATCAAATACAAGACAATACTTTCTGAGTTTCAATACTGCAACTGACCAACATTTTGGGGCACGTGGGTGGCTCAGCTGGTTGAGCATCTGACTTCGGCTCAGGTCATGATCTCATCATAGGTGGTGAGTTCAAGACCCACATGGGGCTCTGTGCTGACAGCTCAGAGCCCTCTTCAGATCCTCTGTCCCCACCCCCCTGCCCCTCCCTTGCTTGTGCTCTCTCAAAAAAAAAAAAAAAAGTGATCAACATTTTGATTAAAGGATGTCATTCTAATCAAAGGTTGTTAATACAGCATTAACATGACCATTAACCAACACCAAACCAAGGTACAATATAAAAGCTCCTTGTCTAACTAATAATCGACTCTAAAACATTGCATTTTTGGTTTTAGAAAAGGCCAGAGGTAACAAGAATTCCTATATAGTGTTACTGTACATAAAAGAGGATACTTGTAAGGGCACCTGGGTGGCTCAGTTGGTTAAGTGTCTCACTTCAGGTCACATTATGATCTCACAGTTCATGAGTTTGAGCCCTGTGTCGGGACTCTGTGCTAACAGTGAGGAGCCTGGGCACCCTACACTTCATAATTTGAAATCTCAAAGGACTCAAAATATTTTCACCACTGAAGAAAAGAGTATTTATTCCTAAGTAAAACAAAGATGTTTCCCTTTTGATTTCGAGTGGATAAAAGATAAATTTTACTTATTAACCAAGAAAATGATCCTGTTTTATCCAACTAACACAATTTCAATATATTTATTTTTGTAATAACTCATTATGGGAAGAATTTACATATAAAGTGTTCTTTGGCAAGTATTCAGATAATTCGGACATACATAAACATAAGGTAATACCACCAACACTATTTAAAATGCATTAAAAGGATAGAGAGTTTGTGAAATACCTACCAGCTACAGAAATAAAAGGTGGGGCACCTGGGTGGGTCAGTCAGTTGAGTACCTGACTTTGGCTCAGGTCATGATCTCACGGTTCATGAGTTCAAGCCCTACTTCAGGCTCTGTGCTGACAGCTCAGAGTCTGAAGCCTGCTTTGGATTCTGTGTCTCCCTCTCTCTCTGCCACCCCCCCCCCCCCAGCTCATGCTGTTTCTCTCTCAAAAATAAACAAACATTAAAAAAAAAAATTAAAAAGAAAAAAACAAAAAAGGTCATTTGTGCCATGAAAGGAGATCATGCCCCAAGAGCTGCACTGGCTGCTACTCTCTGAACTGCAGGAGTAGGATTAGTCTAACTGTAGTGACATTTTTGGTTGCCTATCCAACAGCCATTTCCTTCCTATTCCTTGCTAAAAGAATACTGAATTTTTTCAATATCCAACAGATGAAGAAAAGTTGATCTCTTCAGACTCAAGGAATGAATGTTAATTTTTTTCATTAAAAAAAAAATATTTTAGGTAATCTCTATATCCAACGTGGGGCTCAAGATCCTGAGATCAAAGGTCACATGCTCTACCAACTGAGCCAGCCAGCTGCCCCGTTTTTTCATTTTTTGGTTTCATCTTAAAATAACTTCAGGTCTATTATAAATAAATTATAAATACACAACAGAGTACCTGTGTATGTTACTCAACTTCTCAAAATATTAACATCTTGTGTGACCAGAATACATTTATGAACATCAAGAAATTGATACAATACTATTAACTAATCTATAGACCTTATGCAAATTTTCCCAACTGTTCCTCTAACATTATTTTTCTGGTCCAGGATCCAATCCTGGATCCTACAATGCACTTAATGTCATGTCTCCTTCAATCTGGAACAGTTTCTCCATCATTTTTGTCTTTCACAATCTTGACCTTTGAAAAGTACTGGCCAGTTATTTTGATGGTTCTTCAATGTGGGTTTTTCTGATGTTTCCCCACGATAAAATCTGGGCTATGCATTTTTGGTAAGAATACTACAGGAATAACATTGTGCTCTTCTTAGTGCATCAAATCAAGAGGTACATGGGCTGACATATCTGATTTCTAGTGATATTAACTTTGATAGTTTGAGATGAATTCTGTCCGGTTTCTCCGCTATAATATTATAATTTTGCCCTATGTAATTAATAAGTATCTTGCGGGGAAATACTTTGAGTACTTTGCAAAATCCTAACTAACAAGATATATACCCTAAATTTACTACTCAGAAAAGACTTATTTAATTTCCTCTAGAGGAACATCTCGCAATCGTGGGAACTAATCATAAGAAACAGAGAAATGAATTATTCTACGCCTGAGATACTTAAAATGACATCTGTAAGGCAGGAATATGTACATTCTCAATAATGCAAAGCATTGTGTATCACTAATTAAATAGGATCATAAAATCATTCTTAAAAAAAAAAAAACCTGTTTATAAACTTATGGTTTTATATTTCTGAATCAAAGTCATCTCCCAAACATGATTTTCTAGGTGTAAAAGGAACTTTCCAATTTTTATTTTCATATCATATTGGAGAAAACAAATGGGTGTGTTTTGATGGGTGACTGTTAACTCCAGCTTTTGGTTGGAGCCTTGGAAGTTTGAGGAATATGATGTAACTGAGGCCCATTGGTATATATCATAAAGTAAATGCAGTATTAGTCACAATGACATAGGGGTGGCCTGAGTGGCTCAGTCAGTTAAGCATCCGACTCTTGATTTTGGCTCAGATCATGATCACAGTTGTGGGAATGAGCCCCATGTCAGGCTCCTAGCTGAGCATGGAGCTTGCTTAGGATTCTCTCTCTCCCTTTCTTTCTGCCCTGCCCCTATTTGTATAACTACACACACTCTCACTTTCAAAATAAATAAATATTAAAAAAAAAAAACAATGATATTAATTTTTGTTATAAGTAATAATATTCTATGATGCATCTGTTTCAGATTCCTGAATGCGGAAGCCCTAAAGAACCATGAGTAAAATTTGCTTTGGACTTAGAAAATCAGATCCGATTCTAGGCTTAATAACCAAAACAGGGAGGGGAAAGTGGGTGATGGGCATTGAGGAGGACACCTGTTGGGATGAGCACTGGGTGTTGCATGGAAACCAATTTGACAAATTCCATATTAAAAAAAAGTAACGAAAACAATTCAGGGGAACTTTTGGTAATTTCAAACTAGTTAAAAGGGGTCTGATTTGCTCCTATTCCTTTTTTTTTTTTTTTTAAGTAATCTCTACACCCAATGTGGGGCTTGAACTTACAACCCCTAGATCAAGAGTCACAGGTCCACCGAATGAGGCTGCCAGGAGCCCCTTGTCTCATTTCTTGTATCAGTTCAGAAATCCCATTTTGCTCCCTTCTTGCAGTATCTTAAATTCCAGGTGTTAATCACAGATGAGAAAAGAATAACATTGACAGATCAAAATGAATTTATAGAACAGTTATTTTCTTAATACTTTATGGAAAAAGATATGTATACATACCCATATGTATGTATATATAAAAATTACATTAATGTATACATATATGCAAATATTAACTAAGAATATACTCAAAATTAACTTATTCTTTTTACCTTAGAATTTTGAAAAACTCATGGTCAACTATCCAAGGTCCATGCTGTAAACTAACTTTCTCATAAATAAGCCATTGAGGTCAAATAGGACGTCAGTATCAATTAATTTAAAAATAAGAAATCAGTATTATATACTGGTACTTACAAAATTCGTTCCTTTTTCAGTTTTGTTACTTTTACTTGTAAACCTGAAAAAGAAAAAAAAAACCACAGTACTTTATTTATACATTTACCATTTCTAAAGCAGTTGATCTGAGTTTCTTTATGAGTCTAATGCTACACTATTAAGTTACTCGACTCTGGGCTCTGAATAATAAGCCAGGTCTCATTAGCTTGGAGAGTGTATTTCCCTTATTTGTACCCCAAGGTCACAAAAGTATATCTGCAACATTACTGCCTTTAGTCTATTATATGACAGCTAAGTAGAGTGAAATTTTCTCCACCTAAAGTGAGTTACTTCCTTCATAATAGCAGGGGCAAGCATATAATTAGAGGCTCACTATAAATGAAGGTCTATGTTCTGACATAGCCTATGTATTTGCTAACAGCAACCATGCTTATGTAGGCTCAGGTCTTCTGGGATTAAAATAGATTATTGCAGGAAGTCCTGGATGAGGAGCAAAATTGCTTACGCTAAAATACTTAAGGCTAAAATACTTAACGAAGAACACTCAAGATAGCTGTTACATATATTTCTTATTTTAATTGAGTCTGACACAACACATAAGAGAAGACTCCTGCCTACGGGACTCAAGCAGTTATCATGAAGAAAGCAGGCTGAAGGGCACTGAAACTGCAAGGAAGGATATGGACAAAATAGAGTGACATTTCTAATTTTTGTAAATGATAATTAACAAAAGGGGAAAAACGGTCATTAAACAAATACAAAAATCTATCCAACATTACTAGCAACTAAATATAAATTCAAATCAAAACAATTACTTAGCAAAATTATAAAGACTGTAATACCCAATATGTTGATAAAAGTGCTGTAAAACTATACTCCCATACTTGCTGGAGATATTATAAATGGATAGAATTCTTTTGGAAAGCAATTTAGCAATACGTAATAGGACTCCTTCATCAGTATCTCATTTCCTGGATTCTAACCCAAGAATATAATCCAAACTATAGAGAAACTCATAGTCACAAAGGACACTGAACAATTTATAGCAATATAAACTGCTTAAAATAGGGATGTTTAAGTAAAATATGATATAATCACTTGATGGGATAATAGTTATTAAAATAAGTGAAAAAAACTGTCTATTTAGCAACGCTAAACTATTTGGTTTTCTATTTTCTCTATGACCTCTATTTTCTACAGTATGATTATCATAAAAGGAGGAAAAAGTTTCTCTGTTTGATTTTTCTGAGTCCTAAATCAATCTTTTTACTATTCTACACTTTTTCTAATTGTGGATATTTTATTTACTTTTTAAAATAATGCTTAGCAAATTTAGAAGTTCTGTATCCACTCAAGAATTTTTTTCATTTGGGGTAGGATTAGTCCCCAATAAATAGGTATTAGTTGACTAATTATTGAAAAATCAAAGATTTACTGTTTGCCTTTCATAGTTTATCTATGGATTCTAATAAGTTATACATTTAGAAAAACTTTCCATATACTGTACATAGAAACATGAATAAATTTGTTATTTCTAAGAACAGGACTTTTCGCTATCGGTATAATTTAGGACAAGCATTCAAAAACAGAATTTAGACAAATAAGAGTTTTAAAAAAATTATACATTTCTCCACCAATCCCCCTCCATGATGCTGACTAGGGATAAAGTTGATAGGATGGTATAAATACTGACGGGAAAGCCACCTCTTCTTATCATCCCAAGTAGTAAGGATTTGCTGCCAGGAATAAAGAAAAAGGCAGGCCCTGGACAACTGTTTTGTGTTAGACTTTTGCCCTGTTTCTCAAATTTCACCTCTAGGAAATGTCCAACTGATAGGATACACTTTACCCTTATTTCTACAGCCTAAAATGTGAATAAACAAATATGAATTGTGAGAAAAAAGTTATGAATAAATAAATATTCACAGTACCTTTACTCATAACAGCCCCAAACTAGAAACAACCCAAATGTCCTTTAACAAGTGAACTGTTAAAAAACAAAACAAACAAAAAAAACTGGTACATACTTGTACCACATGTACTCTTCAGCAATAAAAAGGAATGAAATGTTGATACATGTAACAACTTGGATGGTTCCCAAGGAAATTACGCTGACTGAAAAAAAAGCCAATCTCAAAGGGTACATCCGATGTGATTCTACTTACATAACTAACACTCTTGAAAGGAAAAAATTATAAAAAACATATTATTGGTAGCCACAAACTGGAGGGGTTGGGATGGGAAAAAGGGGGCTGAGGGCTTAAATAAGTGGCGTGAGGGATCTCTGGTGGTAGTCACAGGCATCTAAAATCAACACGGTGGAAGTGAGTGCATATAAAATTGGGGGTATCTGAATAAGGTTGGTAAATTGTACCAATGCCAATTTCCTGGTCCTGCTGTTGTACTATAATTGTAAAAGATGCTCCCATTGTGGGAAATTGGCTGAAGAGTATAGGACAGTTCTTTGTATTATTTCTTAAAATTTCATGTCATTTACAATAAGCTCAAAATAAAAACTTAAAAAAAATTATGGAAAAAGATCTGCCCTAATAGTTGGAAAATCGTTAAAATATAAAACATAATAAAGGAAAATATTTCTTTTAATATTAAGAATAAAAACTGGTATGCTGTTTAAAAAAAATCTTTTCCATCTGTCAAATTCCCAGGCTGAGAAGCTTCCTTCTTTTTCAGATAATGACATACTCATGAAAACTTGAAAGTACTTACTTAGTAAAGCGTCAAATCATTCTTAAAGAATTAAGAAAAAAAGTTATGACCTGACTAAGCCAAAGACTAGAGTCAGCAGTTTTTCACTCTCTTCTTTCCAAAGTGTATGAAATTTACTTTTTTTTTTATTTAAAATATTTTTTAATGTTTATTTTTGAGACAGAATGCAAGTGAGGGAGGGGCAGAGAAAGAGGGAGAGACAGAATCTGAAACAGGCTCCAGGCTCTGAGCTATCAGCACAGAGCCCGATGTGGGGCTCGAAGCCATGAACCGTGAGATCATGACCTGAGCCGAAGTCGGATGCTTAACTGACTGAGCCACCTAGGTGCCCCGAAAATTTACTTATTGATAGATTTTATTTTTAATTTTACCCAACTTCTAAAACTCTGTGCAGCCAAAGATGAAAAGGATTATTGCCATGACCATTTTAAGAAAAGAAACAATGAGATAGAAAATCCATATAAACATCAAAAGAAAATTCTTGGGAAATATGGAAAGAGTACTCTTTTATCTTGTAAGCATTCAACACCTGTGAGGCATTTGTTCTGTCATGCAGATCAGCCCTGAAACAGGTTTATGTGTGTGTCTATGTGTGTGTGTTTAAATTTTAGCATTTGCTATTCATCAAGTCAATTAGGCATCTACAATTAGAACCCCTATAAAGTGTGCTTTAATCCTGTTCCACACCCATCGGAAGGAATGAGGCTATACAATGTAGCTCCTGTATGAACAGGTAGTCTGTTCAACAAAGTATTTGGGATTGTAACACTGGCAACCTGAGATACCTATTGAGGAAACAGCATTCACAAGACCAAGTGCTGTACTACAAATTAACCCTACTCTGGCTAACATATGGATATTGGAGGAAATGAAAAAATTAAGGGCCCATATGTGTAGTTATAACACAGGAAAGTTTATTTTATTTTTTTAATATTAATTTATTTCTTAATGTCTTTTATTTTTGCGAGAGACAGACAGATAGAGTACTAGCAGAAAAGGGAGAGAGAGGAGACACAGAATCTGAAGAAGGCTCCAGGCTCTGAGCTGTCAGCACAGAGCCCAGAGCCTGACGCAGGGCTCGAACTCACGAACCAAAGATCATGACCTGAGCCATAAGTCGGATGCTCGGTTGACTGAACCACCCAAGGGCCACAACACGAAACAAGTTTAAATAAGAATTCAGAAATGAGACAAGAATTTGTTATAAGCAAAATAAAAATCACTATGTTAACTTTTACTTTAGTTCTCTACCCAGAACAGACCATATATGCAGTGTATGTACTGTCACTTTAAAACAAGTTATCTATGGTTTTGAATAAGCCTAATAACTTTGTTGACAAATAGTGGCTTTATGTATACAACTCAAGTAATTTAACCTCTACCAAAATATTACCACTAGTTTTTCTGCAAGGGCCTAATAAATTATTTTAATTCCAAAGTGAAAACTCTTGTCTTTATAAGATGCTTAGTTTAAGTCTTAAATTTTAATTATCTCAAAATAGGTAAATTAATTTTTATGGACTCAATTGAACTTATAGATGTTAATACAAATGGAAAAATATTTGGGGCGCCTGGGTGGCGCAGTCGGTTAAGCGTCCGACTTCAGCCAGGTCACGATCTCGCGGTCTGTGAGTTCGAGCCCCGCGTCAGGCTCTGGGCTGATGGCTCGGAGCCTGGAGCCTGTTTCCAATTCTGTGTGTCTCCCTCTCTCTCTGCCCCTTCCCCGTTCATGCTCTGTCTCTCTCTGTCCCAAAAATAAATAAAAAACGTTGAAAAAAAAATTTAAAAAAAAAAAAAAAAACAAATGGAAAAATATTAGATGGGAGAATTACTTATAGTATTAACAATGAGTATGACACTGATGTTATGGACCAAAATTACACGCAATTCCTTTCACTGTTAATTTATGTAGCCTTAATATGAATGTCATCTTTTAGGAATTTTGATGAAACATCTGAGAAAATAAATGAAACAACCCTAAACCAAATCAAGAAGTATTTATCCTGTTGTATTAGAACCTCTATAGTTTTGTGTGTCTTCAAAGGGGTTCTAATTTTGCCTAGAAAAATCTGCCTAGTTTTCTAAAAGAATTGATTACTGTATTTACCAGATACAGAAAACATTATTAGATGAGATGCTGATAATAGAACCTAGCATGAACAAGAGACCATTTATTAAAATGGTGGCATTCTGGGGAGCCTAGCTGGCTCGGTTGGTACAGGGTATGACTCTTGATCTTGGAGTTGTGAGTTCAAGCCTCACATTGGGCACAGAGATTACTTAAAAATAAAAGTCTTTAAAAAATAAAATGGTGTTTTGAAAAATAAACATACTAAATTCTATTTTATTATTCTATTTATTAGTGCTTTTAAGTAATAAACCTGATACTGACAGAGATTTAAAAAGGCAAAAAAATATTGTACCCAATGAATACTTTGAATTGTTCAAACATCTGAAATTTAAAGAACTCTGAAATTTCTATTAAATTCTATTAAAACATAAAACATGCTCTAATAAGTTATCAGTAACATTTATCAAAACAATTTGTTTTTGACCCTGATACTAGCAGCGTTTGTCACAAAAGGAACATAAGACACTAAAGTGAACAATCATGAAGGGATACAATTTTACTAAAGATAAAAAATATAAAAACTCAGTCACAAATGTCTCCAGACTTTTCCAACAAAAATGGTCTTTGCACACTGCTGTTCAATAGAAGTTGGGAGACTTTATCTATTCTTTCCCCCCCAGCTTTAAAAGAATGCATATAGCTTAATATATTCTTGTGATCAGTGTACAAACTGTCTTGCATATGACATGTTTATCTATAATTTTATTATGTTTTGGTCAAATGAAGCAAAAAAAAAAAATCTCATGATACAGTGAGTGTATTCAGATGTATATAAATTCCCATGTATATGGGAAGAGTTTCTTGGACATCTAAGTAAAAATTATATATTTCAAGTACTACCATTCAAAACATTTCTTCTCTCTTTTTTAAACTGACATAAAGGTTTAAAAGTAATGAGTCAATTTTGATTTCTATATATACTTCAAAACCTGCAAAGTCCAGACAAGTCCATGTTTGATGTCTTTCAAATAGCCTCTTATACGGGTTTCTCCAAGTGGATCCCCCACTTTCAAAAAAATTAAGTACCCTTCAGGCATGTCTTTGATGTTATCACACAGTTGGAAGATCTAATGTTATATGGAACTGTGTAGAATACATAAAAAGTCTGCTCTCAGCAAATTTGCCTCATCTGAACCCAAATGTTTTTAAATAACATTATTTTTTTAAAAACAATAGTGCTCATTTAATACCTTTAAGAATCCACAAGGGATTTTGAAATTGGAAAAAGAACTCTGATCAATCTCGTATTATAATGAACCAGAAATTATCTTCTCTCATCAGTTCACACGTATATCCAATACCTACCATTCATAAAGCACTTGGGTATTAGCTAAATATACTGAAACCTGCTGTATTCCTCTTTTAACATTTTCAGTGTATATAAACTGACTCTCCTGAGAGTGTGATGAGTACTAGAGAATAGCTATGAGGAGTCAACAAGTTAGAAGAATTATCCACCATGTAATATTTGTGAGTTTGATATGTTGTATAATGTGATGAATTTGGCATGTTGTTTCTTATTAAAAAGTGTGTATTAGGGCACCTGGGTGGCTCGGTTAGTTAAGCATCCGACTGTTGATTCTGGGTCAAGTCATGATCTCATGGTTTGGGGGAGTCAAGCCCCACATCAGGCTTAGCACTGGCAGCATGGAGCCTTCTTGGGATTCTCTCCTCTCTCTCTGCTCCTACTTCCACTCATGCACACATGTGCTCACACACTCTCTCTCTCTCTCAAAATAAATAAACATTAAAAAAAAAGTATATTATTTTCTTGACTCTTCCTCATCATAAAGTAGGGGTTTCCTGAAGACCCTGAAACACTAAGGAACATGAAGAAAACTGCCAAATATTTTATCCCTGTTAAATTAAGAGCCTAAAAATAAAACTGACCCAATTTTATTTATTTTATTTTTTAAAAATGTTTCTTTGAGTGAGAGACCACACAAGCAGGGGAAGAGCAGAGACAGAGGGGGACCAGAGGATCTGAGGCAGGCTTTGCGTGGACAGCAAGCAGTAAGCCTGACACAGGACTCAAATCCACAAACCACGAGATCATGATCCCAGTTGAAGTCCAATGCTCAACTAACTGAGCCACCCTGGCACCCCTGACCCAATTTTAAATGGGCATATATAAAAATTCTAAAATGATTATGTACAACATGGAAAAGCAAGCACCGTTTAAATAATGAAATAATACTTAAAAATAAGCCATATTTGGGGCGCTCAGTCAGTTGAGCTTCTGACTTGGGCTGAGATCATGATCTCGCGGTCCACAAGTTGCGGCCCCGTGTCGGACTCTATGCTAACAGCTCAGAGCCTGGAGCCTGCTTCAGATTCTGTGTCTCCCTCTCTCTGTTGCTCCCTCAACCTGTGCTGTCTCTCTCTCGCTCTCAAAAATAAACATTAAAAAAAAAAGCCACGTGTAAAACACTATGAATATTGATCACAACAATGCATAAAGCTACACACATTTCTTTTAAAAGTAGGAAAGAATAAACAAAAAAGCACAGATGCCATTCTTGTAGAATGGGGACTTATTTTTCCTTTCTCAGCTTTCTATAGTATTGTTTAAAAACAGAAATTTTAAAGTAAATGGGTAGTAAAATATTTCAAGATTTTAAACAGATACAAAATATTGATATTTTCAGGGCGCCTGGGTGGCTCAGTCTGTTAAGTGTCCGACTTCAGCTCAGATCATGATCTCACAATTTGTGGGTTCAAGCCCCGCACTGGGTTCTGTGCAGGCAACCCAGAACCTGGACCCTGCTTCAGAGTCTGTGTCTCTGTCACTCTGCCCCTCCTCCACTAGTGCTCTCTTTCTGTCTTTCAACAACAGATAAATGTTAAAAATTTTTAAAGTTGATACTTTCATATATAATGGGATTTAAAATACTGATGTTCAAGAAAATATCACATTGACCAAGCTATAAACTATGCAATTCATTCATATAGCACTTAATAATTTTTTAGTATGTGCCAAGTACTTTTACCTACAGGGGTGTAAAGATGAGTAAGATAGGGACTCTGCCTAATAAAAACTTAATGATCTTCTTAAAACCAGTTATAAAACAACAGAAATAATCATTTGAAGAAGAACCTAACCTTATGCTTGAAGATGGCAGAATACTAGTTTCCTATCAAATGTTTATTAACAACTCAAGTATGTCTGGTTCTATTTAAAAATATTTCAAGATATTATATTTGCTTCACTTCCAGATCACCTAGGATAAGTTTTATAATATGTAGCAGTGACACTCCCGTAACAGTTTAAACCTGAAGCTGTTCTTATTGGTAAACCTATGTGATACAGTCACAGCATGAGAACCCAAAAAGAAGATGCTGCTGCTCTTCAACATAAATTGTCAGACTGTTTATTCCTTCCCAGTTTTATAAGTAGTGCATGTAGCTGATTACAATGTTGTTATTGGGTTACCAAGGCAGACTCTCTCGTATGTGGCTTATTTTTGCTACCATTTCACTGTACAATTATATTATATATTTTCCTAAAAAAATGAATTCAAAGCCCCCAAAACTCACTGTGTCTTCTTCACTGTTGTATCCTCAGCAACTGCTATCATTCTTAGCATATAATCTAATGACCCTCACTGAATGAATAGCAAGTCAGTACTAAAACTCAGAATTGTTCCTCAAAGTTTTACGATAGATTTTCTGGGGAAAACAGTATAGTCAATGAGCAGAATTAACGTAAAATATTCATATTTATCCTTAGACATATGACCATGAGCATAGTTTACTTTAAAATAAGATCTTTATCACTAACAACAAATTTGAATTCCCAATTTTTCAAATATTTGAACTAAACAGGTCCTAGAAATTTAGAGGAGAAAGGCCAACAATCCTAGAAAATAAGCAACAATGGGGCACCTGGGTGTTTCAATCAGTTGAGCATCTGACTCTTGACTTCAGCTCTGGTCACGAACTCAGTGTTTGTGAGTTCAAGCCCGGTGTCAGGTTCCACGTTGACAGTGTGGAGCCTGCTTGGGATTCTCTCTCTCCCCTCACTTTCTGTCCCTCCCTGCTCATTCTCTCTCAAAATAAATAAACTTAAAAAAGAAAAGAAAAGAAAGGAAGCAATAAAGTATGTAACAGTTCATAAAAAAGATAAATCACTCTTAACCATTAGCAAAGATACTTAATTTCATAAGAAAAATACAAAAATTACATTGAAAAAATTAACATAGTAATCACACATCACAGAGATGTCTTTTGGATACACATTTGAACTATAAAGATATTTTTGACAATTGTGGAAAATTGAACACTATCATCTAATAGGTACTAGATGTTAATTATTTGTTTTGTTAGCGTGATAATGGTTCTTTCTAGTTAAAAAGCCTACTACAAACACATACTAAATATTTATAGATAAATTATGTCAGAGACTCCAAAATAACTGAGTGAAAGAGGGATAGAGAAGTACATGGAATACAAGTAAAATAAGACTGGCGATTTATTGATGATAGTTCAAGCTGAGTGATGACTATATAGGAGTTCATTTTATGATTTTCTTTACTTTTGTATATATGTAATAATTCCTAAAAAAAAAAAAAAAGAAAAAAAAAACACTTAAACTTTAAATTAGAAATGAACACTGAATATAAACACAAAAGATTATAAAAGTGGTTACCAGTTTGTGTTGGGGGGGGTGGGAAACTTTTTTTTACTTCGTGTTTTGACAATTTAGAAAAAAGCTTAAGTTAAAAAAATAGATTAAACAATAATAGATACCTTGATTTCTAAATGAACACAACTGTACCTCAATTACATCAGCAATCCTATACGCTGAAAGAGGGTTTTAATGAAAACATGAAACAGAATGATTGGTCAATGAATGAGCACAACAGAGCATAAAGGATGCACGTATAGTAGAGGTAGCTGAACTCCCAACTTTTCATAATGAAAAAAAGTAAAGAGTTTCTAATGTTTACTTCAGCTAGGAATTTAAAAAAACCACAATTAGGGGCACCTGGGTGGCTCAGTCGGTTAAGCGTCCGACTTCGGCTCAGGTCATGATCTCACGGTCCGTGAGTTCGAGCCCCACGTCGGGCTCTGTGCTGACAGCTCAGAGCCTGGAACGTGCTTCTGATTCTGTGTCTCCCTCTCTCTCTGACTCTCCCCCATTCATGCTCTGTCTCTCTCTGTCTCAAAAATTTAAAAAAAAAAAAAAAAACCACAATAAGTAAAGACTTCTAGGAAAGTTGCAGGATACAAAATCAATACACAGAAACCAATTTTGTTTCTGCACGCTAACAACAAATAATCAGAAAAGGAAATGAGGGATGCCTGGCTGGCTCAGTCGGAAGAGCATGCAACTCTTGATGTCAGGGTCTTGAGTTCAAGCTGACACTGGGTGTATAGATTACTAAAAAAAAAATAAACCTCAAGAAAAAAAAAGGAAATGAAAACAATTCTATTTATAGCATCAAAAAGAATACTTAGGGGGCACCTGGGTGGCTCAGTCGATTAAGCGTTCGACTTTGGCTCAGGTCATGATCTCATGGTTTGTGGGTTGGAGCCCCGCATAGGGCTCTGTACTGCCAGCTCAGAGCCTGGAGCCTGCTTCAAATTCTGTGTCTCCCTCTCTCTCTGCCCCAACCCTGCTTGCACTCTGTCTCTGTCTCTCAAAAATGAATAAACGTTTAAAAAAAAAAGAAAAAGAATACTTAGGAATAAGCTTACCCAAAGAGATGAAGGATTTGTACACTGAAAATTACCAAGTATTCATTCCTTAAAGAAATTAAAAACTACATAAATAAATAGAAAGACTTGGCATATTCGTGGACTGGAAAGCTTAACATGGTTAAGATGTCAATACTACTCAAAGAAATCTACAGATTCAATGCAATCTGTATCAAAAGTCCAATGATGATTTTTGCAGAAATAGAAAAAGCTGTCCTAAATTCATATGGAATCTCATGTGACTCCATATAGACAAAACAAACCTGAAGAAGAACAAAACTAGAGATCCCACTTCCTGATTTCAAAACTTACTAAAAGTTACAATAACCAAAACAGTATAGTACTGACAGACAGATGTGTAGACCAACAGAAGAGGAAGTCCAGAAGTATACTCATATTTGTATATACAATCAAATGGTTTTTGGCGATGGTGCCCAGAAACTCTATGGGGAAACAGTCTTTTCAACAAATGGTGCTGGGAATATTAGATATCCACACACAAAAGAATGAAATTTGGCCCTTGTATCATATACAAAATGTAACTCAAAGTGGATGAATGATCCGAACATAAGAGCTAAAACTATAAAACAGGGTAAAAGCTAAATAATATTAGATCTGGCAATGATTTCTCAGGTAAGACACCAAAAGCACAGGCAACAAAAGAAAAATATAAAGTGGATTATATCAAAATTTAAAACTTCTGTATGTCAAAGAACACAATGAACAGAATGAAAAAGCAACCCAGAGAATGGGAGAAAATATTTGCAAATTATGTATCTGATAAAAGAGTAATATCCAGAATATATAAAGAACTTCTACAACTCAACAACAAAAAACCAAAGCTGATTAAAAATTGGACAAAGGAGGGGCGCGTGGGTGGCTCAGGTGGTCAAGCATCCAACTTCAGCTCAGGTCATGATCTTGCGGTTTGTGAGTTCAAGCCCCACGTCGGGCTCTGTGCTGACAGCTCAGAACCTGGAGCCTGCTTCAGATTCTGTGTCTCCCCCTCCTCTTTCTGCCCCTCCCCTGCTCACACTCTGTGTCTCTCAATAATAAACGTTAAAAAAAAAAATAGACAAAGGACTTGAATAAACATTTCTCCAATGATACACAAATGGCCAGTAAGTACATGAAAAAATGTTCAACATCACTAATCTTTAGGTAAATGCAAATCAAAATCACAGTATCACCTTACATCCACTAGGATGGCTATGACTATCAAAAGAAAAAAAAAGAAAACAGAAGATACCAAGTGTTGGTAAGAATGTGGAGAAACTTAACACTTGTGCATTGCTGGTGGGAATGTAAAAATGGAAAAGAGTATGGTAATTCCTCAAAAAATTAAAAATATAATTATCATATAATTCAGCAATCCCACTTCTAGATACACTTCCAAAGGAGTTGAAAGTAGGGTCTTAAAGATTACTTGTACACTCCTGTTCAGAGCAACATTATTCTCAACAGCCAAAAGATGTAAGCAACTCAAATGTCCAACAATGGATGAATGAATGGATAAGCAAAATGTGGTATATACAATGGAATATTGTATATACCTTAAAAAAGAAAAAATTCTGTAATATGCTACAATATGGATGAAACTTGAAGACCTTATGCTAAGTGAAATGAGCCAGTCACAAAAAGACTGTTATGAGATATTTAGAATGGTCACAATCACAGAGATAGAAAGTGGAATAGTGGCTGCCAGGGGCTGGAGGCAGGGATAGATGGGGAGTTATTGTTTAATAGGTATAAAATTTCAGTTTTACAAGATGAAGAGCTCTGGAGATGGATGGTGGTGATAGTCGCACAACATCATGAATGTATTTAACGACACTGAAGTGTACACTTAAAAACAGTTAAGATGAAAAATTTTATGTATATTTCATGGAAATTTTTAAAAAGTAAATATCCCCACTTCTCCCCCTCGCCAAGAAGAGATAAAAGTAAGAATTTTCCAAGATTTCTTAACCATTTAAATTTTCTCATGTTTATTTTTTTGGCCATTCTTTTTCTGTTTCTTTCTAGAAATTAGCAGTTTCAAAAATCATAAAGAGGAACGTAAAAGTAATCAGTACGTGAAATCGCTGTTATAACTTTTTTATAGTATCTCACTGTATCTGGCTGGGATAGTCCACACCGGGCACAGATAATTATAACGGTGCTGCTTCAGAAAGGACAGCATTCTAATACCTAAACACATATACCTAGTACATATATTGCTTACTATGTGCCATAAACTCTTCAAAATGTTTTACATATATTAAAATATTTAATATAATGTGAAGTAACTATTATTAGTATCTTTATTTTATAGATAAGGAATCTGGTGCACCATAAAGTTAAATAGCTTGCACAAGGTCACCACCTTCAAGGGTGAGATGGCTTTCAAATATTGGCAGCCTAGATCCAGAACTCAGATTTAACTAACAAGTACATCACATAGCCTCTTTCTCAACACAGCACTACCTATACAAGTAATAGAAGTAAGCACTGAAAATGAAAATTTTAGACTTAATCCTAAAGATAAAGCATGGTAACAATCTCTTTAGCATAGTACATAATGTTTTACATAATTTGAACCTATCTACCTTTCTAGCATCATCCTCTTTCCACCTGACCAATAAATTCCCATCACTTACCTCATTTTCTCTGTGAGCTATACCAACTTATGTACAGTTCTTTGATTAAAATCAAGCTGTTACTGCCAAACTTGTGCTTATTAAGCTATTCTCTTAAAACGTTCCCCTCCTACAATCATCGTCTGGCTAATTAGACTCATTTCAATGGTAAAGCCTGATTTGACAGTAAATCAATCAATCAATCAATCAATCAATCTCTCTCAAGGGCACGCGCGCACACACACCCGGTTCTTCCTTTATGTTCCCAGATAACTATATATGATTCATTCTTATTCATAAGGTATGGCATATGGTAAGTGTACCCCAAAACTTTTCTTGAACAAGAGTCTGCCAGTACACTGGGGTATGCAAGAATACTTCTGGGGTCCATGCTTCATTAATTCATGATGAGTCCATTATCATGAGGTTCTGCCAAGAACTACATTTACCACAGAAAAGTTCTAACAGACCCACATACTAGGTGGATCATGGTTGTTGTTTTTTTTTTTTTTTTAATGAGAAAATTGTCATTTATTGCTTTGGTTTTACCCAACAGGAAGAAACAAATTTGACTGCCATTTATATATTTTCTCAAATTGACCATATACAGTCTTTGTCTGCCCATTCCAGAAAATTGGGGCAAAGGTAATTATAACTAAGTACAAAAAAGCAACACATGGACCAAAAAAAAAACATTCTCAGCATTAGGAACACTCATGACCCCAGGATCCATTAGTGCTCATCTCTGATGAATGATGCATTCTTTTGAACCAATCTGATTTGGTTAAAATATAAAGAGAATACCTGAAAAGTTTTTGATTGATCTAGACATTCAAAAGATAGAGAATATAGTCTAATTTAGAGGTTTGGGGTGTTTTTTTTTATTCTTCATATTTTCTTTCAGATGAAATATTTTTTTCTCTGAAAATGTAAGTAAGATTAGGTGGATCATATTTTAATGGCATTCCAGTGTAATGTGAAGGCTGTCAAGCACTATAGTTTTAAACCTATGGTTGCAGCAAGAAACAAACATAATACCAAGCAATTTCCGCCCATGGGAAAAACGTATTATGTTAAAGTAACAGAATTAGACAGATATTAATACCAAACGTTGAGTCTACCTTTAAGAGAAAATTCTTTTATCTGGAGTACGTTTTAACACAATCACAAATAATAATTATATATTCATCTCAACCACAATTGCTCAATTCTCCTCACACTCATTGCACTTCACATAAACCTTTTAGCATTTATTTCATTATACTGTAATTATCTGTTTACATGGCTCCATCTCTATTAGACTCCAGGCTCTTTGAAAGCAAACTGCCATTCACTTTCATATCTCAGTGCTTGGTAGCAAATAGATTCCCAAAAGCTTGAAGAATAACTTTAGTATTTTAATGGCTGTAAAGAATCCTGCACATAATTTTATAGGAAAAAAAAGTAAGTTTAGAGATTATATATCTTGGCTGAGATCACAGATCAAGTAGATAAATAAATTCGGAATTCACATCCAGGTCTTCGATCAACAATTTCTATGCCGTTTCCACCACACCACACATATTACCATAGTAAATAACTATATGATGTGCAAAAACTACATCCCATAGTAGGTGTCTATAGTTATAGAGCAACAATTCAATCATAAATGACTCACAAAAAATTACCTTTATTAGGTCCCTTAAAAATGAGATCTCTGAACTGTCACACAAAGTTATAACTATTTAGTCTCAATAGAATACTGGTGTACTATTAAAAAAAGAAAAAGACTCTTACCTTGTACTTCTTTATCATGATACTCTTTTAGTTTTGTCCAAAGTTCCTTGAAGTCATTAGATATATCTATAGAACTAGGGCTTCCACAATTGCTTCCAGAGATGTTCATCTTTCTTAATATGCTCCACACTTCTATTTGCCTAATGTTTTCTGACTTTTTCTGTTACATTATATAGGTATGAAGTTGTCTTGGGCAGTTGAAATACCTGAAACAACAGATTGCAACACAAATGAATTTTACATTTATCTGTATGTAATTTTAAGTTAGAATATCTTCAAGCTTAGCCAGCTATTCTCAAGTTTTCCTTATTTACCTACACTCAATCATTTTGAGAATCTGGGGAATGGGAAGACAATTATGCTGAGAACGCTGATTTCAGTTATTTGGTCTTTAGTTAAGCTAAATTTTAAGGCAAACTTTCTCTTATTCCTCCTAGAAAGGAATAATTACTCAAATTGAGATGTTTCTGATATTGAGAGGTTTATAGTCATTCATGATCAGCATTGAATAATTCAACGTTCTAAAAAGAATTTATTTTTTGTTAAACTTTTCAGTTGATATGAAGTGCAACAATATACCGAACCAATAACTGGAAAACATTCTGAATATCCTTGACTTAAACAGTATTCACATATATACATCTACATATACATAGAAGCACATGCCTTATAAAAGAGCAAGAAAGATGTTTGTGATTAATACACACGAACATCTGAATACCTTTCTTATTACAAGAGAAATCAGTGAGCAAGATACAGGCACAGCAAAGAACTATGAATACAGAAACGTCTAGTAACAAGACAAAAAGGGTAAGGCTATTTTGTGTCCCTCTTAGGGTAGAGGTGAATGATAATTACTTGTGTAGCCCCTGAAGGAAGCAACAGGATACTGAGAAGTTCAAGTGGATTCATAAATATTTTAATGTGTCCTTAAGTTGAAACCATTAACTAGCTACCACTAAAAAAATAAAACGATTAGTAAGTTTACTAAACCTCACATATGGCTCCTTAGCCAATGACTTACCATGCTCAAACTGATTTAAGTGTTTCTTACTAATCATTTCTCAAGGTCTCTAATGAAGAAGCTAAAATAAGCAATGACACTTCTATTCAACGTTTTTTTTTTTTTTTTTTTTTTTAATTTTTTTATTTTTGGGACAGAGAGAGACAGAGCATGAACGGGGGAGGGGCAGAGAGAGAGGGAGACACAGAATCGGAAACAGGCTCCAGGCTCCGAGCCATCAGCCCAGAGCCTGACGCGGGGCTCGAACTCACGGACCGCGAGATCGTGACCTGGCTGAAGTCGGACGCTTAACCGACTGCGCCACCCAGGCGCCCCTAAGCAATGACACTTCTAAAGGAGAAGACTGGAAAAATACACTCTTAAGTTTTATAAACGTTGTGATTGGCGGCACCCAGCTGGTTCACTATGTAGAGCTATTGATCTCAGGGTCATGAGTTCAAGACCCACGTTTGGCATGAAGCCTACTTAATTTAAAAACAAAAAACAACTGTGATTAGGCTTTGTTGAGACAGTGAAAACTGAACATGTACTGGATTTTAGATAATATTAGCGCATTATTTTTAATTGTCTTGGGTATAATTCGCTCATATTTAAAAAAAAAAGTCCTTAGCTGTTAAAGAGATATATACTGATACGTTTACAGGTAAACACTCACCTGTTCTGGATTTGCTTTCAAATGCTCCAGCTAAAACAAAACATGAATGCCGGGTAGGGAGATGAAACCAGTAGGCCTGCTTTCACAGTTATTGAAACTGTAATGGATGGGTCTCTCTCTCTTGTGTATATTATTTCCACAACAGAGTTTTTAAAAGAGGGATTGGGTGAATTAACACAGCTTCATTTCCAAAGAGGCCTGAATTCTATTTCTTAACCTTAAAAGATAAATAGGCTTACACTACTGTCAGTAAAAGCCACCATTTGTTTACTATATGCCAGATACCGTGCTGCTTTATAGTCATTTTTAAACTTAATCTTGAGAACTCTATAAAACAGCTACTGTTACTAATTTCACTTTAGAGTTGGAAAAACAGGTTTAAAATAAAGTGACTTTCCCAAGGTCATTCTATTAGGTCCAACACAGCTAAATGGTGGTGGGGGTGGCCCTCATACTCTAGTGATGTTAATCAACTGCAAAATACTTTCCAGTAGCCTAAGATGGGGCACCTGGGTGTCTCAGTCAACTGAGGGTCAGACTTCGGCTCAGGTCATGATCATATGTATGGTTTACGAATTCAAGCCCAGCACTGAGCTCACTGTTGTCAGCCAAGAGCAGCTTCCCATCCTCTGCCCCCTCTCTCTGACCGCCCCCATCCCCGCTTGTGCTCTCCCAAAAATAAATAAATATTTTATAAAATAAAGGAGCCCCTCCCCAACAGTAATTAGTTCTATTAAGTAATAGTTTAAAACAAAATTTTAATGACTTCAATGAATATTTTAAAATTGCATAGTATTCAATTGCTTAAAACAGTGTAAATAAAGTAAGCATTCTCTAACGTACCTTGAGAGGTAGCAAAAAAAAAAAAAAAAAAAGCGTTTTTTCACCACATAAAAAGTTTACCCACACTGAACTTAAAAATTCTGGCTCGAAAAACCATCTCAAACCTATCCTGCACGGCCAGCACTTTTGTCAGAATTTCTTTTGGTTTGAACCGTTATGGTTACACGAGGATGCGCCTTAATTTCGCAGAAATGTGCACCTTGTGCCTCAAAGTGCATTCCGGGCTCAAAAGTCTGTAATAATTGAATACATTTCTATGCATCCTGTAGCACTGTAAACCACCAACCACAGTGAAGGTGCTCAGTAAACTCTTTCCAGTAGCACCCACCGCACGTATTCTCACACAGGTAGGGCAAGAGCCGCGCCTGGAGTCACACAGGTGCCCGAGACAAACGCATAGGGACTGGACAGGTCCTCTTACGGGCAAAGCAGAGGTCCAGAGGCTCCCATGCCCATCTCAGCACCCGTAGCCACCAACCTCTACCCCCGCACCGCGGCCACCCAAACGCTCCAAAAACCCGCAGCGCGACTGACGCGGGAAGCTAGCACCGCGCACCCCACCCCACCCCCCCGCCGGCGGCGCATGCGCGGGGGCGGGCTCGTAGTGGGTAAGCGAATCCTCAGCCAGCGCGGGAGACCAAAAAACCGCAGGGAGC
Source organism: Neofelis nebulosa (assembly GCF_028018385.1). NCBI lineage: Eukaryota > Metazoa > Chordata > Mammalia > Carnivora > Felidae > Neofelis > Neofelis nebulosa. The sequence goes on from NC_080792.1 coordinate 49,068,747, forward strand.
GCGGGCTCGTCCTCCTTTCCCGCCCACCTCCAGCGGAGTTTATCCGGGCTCCAGCCTCCTTCCTCAGGCAGCCCCGAAGCCGTACCGCCACCCCCACCCCAGGGGCCAAACGCCTACGTTCGGCCGGCAGGTCCTGACCGGAAGTAGCCGCTAAGACCCAGCACTCCGGGTCTGGGGAAGGAGATACCTTTTTATTCACGGCTTACAAGTCTTCCTCAAGGTTCTCGAAAGCCCCAGCACGGAAGCAGACACGACTCCGGGGCTGTGAAGGAATGGCCACTCGCTTTTCTTCTCTTTCCCTCACTAATCCGCCAACCCCCCTCTGGGAAAGCCGGCCCCTCAGGGCGGCCCGCGCTTTCCGGGGGTGGGGAAGGGCCCGAGGGCCGCCGGCCGGGCTTGTAGGCGCCCGGGCCCGCCCCCATCGGAGCCCGCTCGACGTCACGGAGGAGTTCCCTTCACGTCACGCCCCTCCTCCGGCCGCCGAGCTAGGCGGTGCACCGCTCGCCTCTGGCGGAAGAGCTGGGTGGCCCGTGTGTTCCAAAATTAAGCGTGGTGACTGGAGAGTCGAGCGCCAGCCCCTGCTGTGTACGGGGCGGCTCCGGGAGCTGGCGGCCGCCACAGCGTTTTTGAGATGCGCTGGAGAAAACTCAGGCATTTCCGTCTGGGAAATTCAAGCCCGTGGTGTTACCAGTGTGTCTGACGTTAGCATATTTCAGGAAAGCCTGTGTAAGTGGCCACTACCACAGGGACAGTTAACACTAACTGATAAAGGAATGGACACGCATCAGTCTAAGGTAGCGTTCTGCCTTGTAGCTATCTATTACCTGCAGATTAGTGATGTGACCTGACAGGACTGGGTGGTGAGGCCATGTAGCAAAGCGATGTGTAAGTGGAAAGTTCCTGAGGACCCTGAAATGAGACGGAATGAGAAGTGCCCAGCATTATTTGTTGGGACAACAAGCTGTTAGGTAATTTAATTTTTTTTTTTAATCAACACTTTCTGTGGCTGTGTGTTTATAATGGTCAACCTGTTAGTCTGTTTTCCTACTTGATTTCTAAAAGAAGCATTTTAGCATTAGCAGTTCTACAAATGAAGTTGAAAATAAACAATAGGCTACAATCACAGTATCTTTTAAACCAGTCCAATACTGTTCTTTAATACTTATGAGACCTGGGAAGGAGATAAAGTATAGTATTATAAACTTTAAAACTTAAGTAGTGTTTAGGAAATCATAAATACAAGCTATAAAGTTAATTTTTCCCACTCACTCCTCATGTTAAGGGATGAATATCAGAGCTTACTCCTTGGGATTTCACCCAATAGGATGTTCCTGTACCATTGGAGCCATGCTATAGGAACGTTGGTGTTTTTAGGGAAGAGGGTTGCTAAATCTTCATTACCCTGTTAGAGTAACTATCATTTGCTTCCAAAGTTTACAAGACTTCATAACACTTTTAAAGAAAATGGGTGAAAAATTGACTGCCATTTCTAATACAACACAGGAGGCATAGTTGTTTGTATAAATGTTTATAATGGAAAGTTTTGTTATAAATGGGAAGAACCTGTAGTCAGTTTGTCATTTAACCGTACACTGAAAGAACAGTGTACTTGTGGTCTGAAGAAAAACCATCAGAACAAAATGATGTAACTTGTTCCTCTGGCCTCTGCTAATGGCTTCACTACCCAATGCATTTATATAAGTCAGAATCCAAATAATCATCCTTGACACCTTTCCCCCCTTTAACCCGCTTATCCAAACTACCACCAAATTCTGTCAGTTTTACTTACCAAATATATCCCAAATCAATCCCCTTCTTTTCATCACTTCCACAATATTCCAAAAATACCATTGTGTCTTAACCTAGTCTGCTAGTCTGCTTTCCATATCCATCCAACCAACAACCCCATCTAAACCTTTCTCTTCACTGGTGTTCAGAAAAAAAAAAAAAAATGAGTATCTGTTCTCAATTCATGTATATATTTAAATTTTAAATTGCATGCATGTAAAAGAACAACAACAAAAAAATAGGGGCACCTGGCTAGCTCAGTCGTAGAGCAAGCGACTCTTGATCTCAAGGTGTGAGTTGAAGCCCCATGCTGGGTGTAGAGCTTACTTTTTTAAAAAAAGATAAATTGTATATATGTATTGCTGAAAAATGGTAATAGTCTAATGGGTAAGTCACAGGCTCTGGAGACAGACTTCTGGGTTCGAATACTGCTCTAATACTTCCTTACCAAGTGACCTTGGATGGATTTCTTAACCTCTGTCTCATTTTTCTTACCTGTAAACCGAGGATAATAATAGTACCAACCATATAGGATTATGAAGAGTAAATGAATTAGTACATGTAAATTGCTTAGTACAGTGTTCATAGACACAGTATGTACTTGGGAAAAAGCTAGCCCTTATTGGTACTTCTGAGTTATCTTATGACTATCAAACATATTTTTAAAGACATTTTTTAAAAGGGTGAGAAAAAAATAGAAATCTATGTTTTCCTCCTCCCACCTTAAATTTTACCCACTTTGAGACTACTTCTTTACATTGTAGCTACTATGATCTTCCTGAAAAATAAATCTGAAAATGGCTGCTTAAACTGTTCAGTGGCCTACTGTTACTCCTCGAAGAAAGCCACTTTGAACTGCCTCTACTACCTCTGCAGGTTCATTTCCAATCATTTTCTGCCATCTGGCCTTGACCTTTTAGTGTCTCCTAGGTCTTTGCGTGCTGTTGCCTCTGGAATTATCAACCAAACCTACCCCTGCCCTTTGCCCAGCTATTTACTAATTGTTTTATCTTGTTTTAATAGTCTTTTCTATTAAATCCTCTTATAGCACTGTGTATGTTCCCATCTTACACTTATTACAGTTTTAAATATTTGAATAATTTTCTTTTCCCACTAGACTAAGTTTCTTGAGGTCAAAACCATGTCTTGTTCACCTTGTTACCTCCAGAAACTAACCCAGTGCCTGCCATAAAGTCAGCACTGTGTGGATAAACGAATAAAGTTTAAGGGATTAACTATTTTTTATGTAAGTAGAGAAAATCTTTGAATCCATTCAAAATTCTTAGATTATCCATGTGAGATTTTATGGCGATCACTTTAACAGTGGAAATAGTGGGCGTACTCATAGTCTCTCCCAATAGGAGCTTTAAACCCCACGTGGTGGAATAAATTATGAGGTTCTAAAGATATGTGGGAAAACTTTATGGCTTTGAACAGTGGTTCCCAAACATTTTTAATGCTTAGAAAAGCAATAATTGTATTACATATTGCGATAAAAAGATGAGGCTGCTTCCATCCAGAGGCAGCAGAAGTTGGAACTTCAGCCACCAGGGCCAGCGATGCTCCCTTGAGGGCTGGGATTTTAATGTCCTAGCACACCTATAATCCCTTGGAGGCCCCTGATTAGGATGCTCGACTTAAAAATTGTGTGATGAAATGATTCAAATGGTAAATTTTATAATATGTACATCTGTACATTTAACCACAATAAGAAAAAAAATGTGTGGTAGCAGTAAAAACTCTAGGATTCTTAGAACTGTAGAATTTTGGAAATATGTAGATTTTAAAATCATCTAACTCAAATCATTTTAAACCTGAAACCTTTTGTTGGTACTACGGTCTGCTTAACTCCTATAGTTGAATGGCTGAGGGTTGCAAAGGAAAAATCACACAACAGGTTACACTGATATCACTAAAATTATGTGGTTTCAAACCTCATATAGGGCATTAATTCTTAAAACAGACTTTGTTCAGCTGCTCTTGTTTCCTTTGCTGTCTTCCAAACCTTCACTATTTTCCTCAAGCCTCTGTACAGTATTCTCACTCTCAGCAGACACCCTAGTCTCCAGGTTAATCAGAACAATTGGGGTCAAAAGGTGTGGTCTCCTTGAACTTCACTCTTCCTTTCTCAACCCTGTGAATTAGGCAATACCATTTTGCAGTCACAAAGTAACTCAAATCCACTTGCTTCTCCCCACCTCTTCTCCATCCACCTTGGGGTGGAGTCATCAGCATCTTAAACCTCTTCTGCAGCAATAGACTCCTTTTTTTTTTTTTTAGATCAACTATCTTTCTACTTCTGTTTCCCCCTTACTGTGGTGTACAGCACTCAGAGTAGTCCTTTAAACAGATAACAGATTTAATCAGAACAAAATGCTGTCCTGCTAAAAACATTCCAGGGTCTTCCCATCACCTTAGAATAAAATCAAACCCTTTTCCATGGAGTCAGGACAAGTGAATCACAATATTACATTGGTGTTATTCCTAAATAATAGTTTTGAATTAGTGCTTTCCTTTCCATTCCCTTTTACCCTTGTTTAGGCTGTGTTATTTCTTACCTAGACTATACAGTCTCCTTGCTTCCAGTCTTCCTCACCTTAATACAGTGTCCACACAGCTGCCAGAGATCCAAACCATTATTTCTGATCCTGGCATTTCCTTGCTTAAAATCCTTAAGTGGCTCTCCATTGCTTAAATATGATCAATACAAAAATTTATTAATGAGACTTTATAGCACAACTGGATTTGGATAGCTGCATTTCAGTGCTCAAAACCACATGTGGCTAGTGGCTACTATATTGGACAGCACAGGCCTAGATGTATAATGAACAAGTGAGGTTACATGTTTACCTGAAGAACCAGGCTGGAGCAAGGACTAAGGCACAGATAACTGATTCCTAGTCTTAGGCTATTTCTGCTGTTTGTGCTGGGCATTTCTCATGTCTTTCCCACTCCCCACATCACCCCATTCCCCTCCCCCGACCCAACATTGAGGGCCTATATCCCCAAGCAAAAAATTAAATGTGATTAAACCCATTATGATTATTTACATAATACTGTCAGCACCTCTAATATGGACACACAATACTTAATAAACTAGGGTGAGCTGTCTACCTACAGCCAGAATTATTTTAAAACTGTTTAGAATTAGTAAGAACTATTTAGAATTATTAGAAACAAGACAAAAGGCTGTTTGAGAGAGAAGTGGGAAAGGAACTTTTGAGACAAAAGAAGATTATGTTCACTGTCAGCATTTGTGTCAATTTGAACACTTGATTTAATTGTTAAGTTGTTTACAGTAATTACTAAGTGTTGTTTAGGGATAAGAGTTTATGTCAGTTGATGATCTTGCCCTAAGTGACAAAATGTTTTGTTTATGATTTGAATTGAGGGTGGCAAGATTCCAGTTGGGTTGAACAGTTTTATAATTGTTTTAAAAGATATATCTAACCCTCTCAGAAGATGTCAGTATTACAGTTTTTATTTTAACAGTCTTAAGTGGTTATTAATGTGCTTATAACAAACATTAAAAATTATACATTGCTTTCCAATTAGAAAAATTAGCCTTATGTAGTCTGGCCAACTTCTAACTTAGATATAAGAAACTTTATTTTGACTTTTACTATGGCTATATATACCTTCTTCATTTCTTTTTATAAACTAGTTGATAGTTTATAAAATGATATTTGTGTTCTTAAATATCATTCACTTAGCTACTTCATTTCACATCAGTAATGGGCAAAGTTTTATTAGATATATAATTTGCCCAATTTAGGAACCCTTTATACTTGATAAAGATTCCGATACAGTATATGATAAACCGTATCATATACTGTATACAGTATATGATAAATCAGTATATGATAAACCTTGCTTAGTTGCCTAGTTTAAATAATGCCAGGCTGATCAAGAATGTTAATGATCTATCTATTACTGCAAAATCATTCATTATGAATGGAAAGGAGTTTCTTTTTCTTACAGGTCAGCCATTTTATAATACAGTGGCTGCTTGGCAGTATTTCATACCTATGCATATGGGTTTATAGAGCCCAGGAATTTTGTTATTTAGCCCTTAGGTCTTGTCTCTTAACACTGACATTTATCTGCTGTGGAGATGATAAAAGAATTTAAGATTGATCACTAAGAAAGTAGAATAGAAAAGTAGATTTTATTTTGAGAATCTTGTGAAACTAATATGTACCTTTTTATCCAGTAAATACAGTTTTATACTTGCATTCTGTATACATATGTATAATGCTACCATGATGGAAGCTGTGGGAACAGTATTTATTTACAGTAATGTAAATGGAAAATATTATGGGGGTGCCAGGGTGGCTCAGTCAATTGAGTGTCCAAATCTTTTTTTTTTAATTTTTTAAATGTTTTATTACTTATTTTTGAGAGAGAGAGAGAGAGAGAGAGAGAGAGTGGGGGAGGGGCAGAGAGAGAGAGGGAGACACAGAATCGGAAGTAGGTTCCAGGCTCTGAGCTCTCAGCACAGAGTCTGACGTGGGGCTCGAACTCGCAAGCTGTGAGATCATGACCTAAGCTGAAGTCAGATGCCCAACCTACTAAGCCCCTCAACTCTTGCTTTTGGCTCAGGTCGTGATCCCAGGATCATATCATGGGATGCAGATACGGGTCAGGTTCTGTGCTGAGCATGGAGCCTGCTTAAGATTTTCTCTCTCTCTCTCTCTCTCTCTCTCTCTCTCTCTCTCTTTCTTGGGTGCCTGGGTGGCTCCGTTGGTTGAGCGTCTGACTCTTAGTTTCAGCTCAGGTCATGATCTCATGGTTTGTGAGTTTGAGTCCCACCCTGGACTGTGCACTGACAGTGCAGAGCCTGCTTGGAATTCTCTCTCCCTTTCTCTCTGCCCTCCTGTACACTGTCTCTCCCTCTCTCTCTGAAAATAAATAAATGAATTTAAAAAAAAGATTCTCTCTCTCTCTTCCTCTGCCCCCTCCCCCCTCTTGAAATAAGTAAATAATTAATTAAAAATTTTAAAAAAATATAAAGGGGTAACTGTAGGAATAAGTCCCTGGCAGTTGGACTCTATTAGTTAAAGCATTCCTTAATAGGCTCACAGGAGCAAACACGTTTAATATTCATTGCTTTGTCCACTTAAAAAATTTAATGATTCACCTCTTATATGGTATTTTTTCCATTTTTGATGAATTTATTCAATACTGACAAATAGTTGTGATCTTTAATGCACTCATGCCTCACAAATTACATGTCTTCAAACACAATGGCAGACCTTTTTTGCCCCAATTTTTTCTATTCTATGAGAAAAATAGACTGTTTAAAATATCGGCTTTTCGCTTTTCCTAATCCATATGTCAGTCTGAGGTTAAGGAAGCTTTGATAGTTACCTTTCCAAAAATGTTTTACATTCAGAATTTAGTTCTTAAAGGAGACCTTCAGTTTTAGCCAATACTTTTTCAATTTTACTTCTTATAATCAGAAGTATTAGAAACGTTTAGTGAAATTAAATTATGTTTGAATTTACCTCACATCTTTGGTGACTCTTTTTGAGGATTATTTAAGATACTAAGACAAATCTAATGTGCTTCTTATCTAAAGTGACCATATCCCTCCTAGGCTTACCAGCAATAGTTCTGGTTAATGTCTATTGTTCTGGTTTAATTACTAACAAGGCTCCTGTCTACTCTCAAAAATGTCCTGGGTTGGGTGATAAATCATATGGTCAGAGCTTTAAGGTATTTGAAATATAAACTAATAAAAAAAGGGAAGACTTAGGAGTGCCTGGTTAAGCATCCTATTCTTCATTAAGCATCCTACTCTTGATTTCAGCTCAGGTCATGATCCCAGGGTCCTGGAATCAAGCCCCACCTCAGGCTTCAAGCTGAGTGAGGAGCCTGCTTAAGATTCTCTCTCCCTCCCTCTCTTTCTGTGCCTTCCCAGCTCATACTCATGGGTGGTCTCTCAAAAAATTTTTAAAAAAGAAAGAAAAAGAAAAAGGGAAAATTTAAATTACCCTTTATAGTCAAGAATATTTCCTTTGCAACTATGTACAGACCTAACTGAATTATTTTTTTTAAGTATTTATTTATGGGCATCTGGGTGGCTCAGTTGGTTAAGCATGCAACTTCAGCTCAGGTCATAATCTTGCAGTTCATGAGTTCAAGCCCCATGTCAGGCTCTGTGCTGACAGCTTGGAGCCTGGAGCCTGCTTTGGATTCTGTGTCTCCCTGTCTCTCTGCCCTTCCCCTGCTCACTCTCTGTCTCTCTCTCAAAAATAAATACATATTTAAAAAAAAAAGAAAACTTCTTATGAAAAAATAAATAAAATATTTATTTATTTTGAGAGAGAGAGAATGAGTGGGATGGGGGCAGAGAGACAGAACCCCAAGGAGGCTCCACACTGTACAGTGCCCAAAGCAGGGCTCGATCTCATGACCATGAGATCATGATGTAAACTGAAATCAAGAGTTGAACACTTAAATGACTGAGCTGCCCAGGGGCCACACCATGCTATTTTTGAATAATAAAATCTATTTAAAGTTTATTCTGTGCTTTTCTATTTTTTTTAATTTAGAAACTACTTTTGAGAAAATAACCAAATAAAGTTTCTGAATTTTGATAATTATTACCTAAAGGCTAATTTGCAGTCCCAGTACATTTTTCTGTTTATTTCAGAAAACTTTTACAAGGTTACTGAAAGGGCTTTAAAATATGATAGCAATTTGAGTCTCATAATTTAGAAAAGGAAAATAAATTGGGCTCTCTCAATCAGAGTTGGAGTGAAGCACCTATTATATGGACCAATCTCAGTTCATTTTTTAGACTTTTTTGCATTAATAATTGTACTTACTAGAAATCATGGCATACATGTTCCTTTACATGGCTTATAATAGTGAACATTTGAGGGGCGCCTTAGTGGCTCAGTCAGTTAAATGTCTGGCTCTTGATTTTGGCTCAGGTCATGATCTCATGGTTCGTGGATTCAAGCTTTGCATTGGGCTCTATGCTGACAAGCACGGAGCCTGCTTGGGATTCTCTTTCTCCCTCTCTCTCTCTCTGCCCCTCCCTACTTGCACGCTATCTCTTTCTCAAAAATAAATAAACAGTTTTTAAAAATAGTGGACATTTGAGAGGTGAATATAAATTGACTTCTAATGGAGTTAGCAAGTGTTCATTCTTAGCTTTCCCAGCCCTGAGTTTTAGATTCTCCCATGTAGTAAGCTTAAAGCTAAATAGATTGAAGGACCTTGAATTATGTTATTATCTCCAAAGGGAGCAGAGCAGAAAATGCTCCAAAAAACTCACCAGGTTCTATAATCAATGATGACTTATAGCCATATTCCTGGCCTATGGGACTATGCAAGTCCTGAGCTAGAGATAGGACCTAGGAGTTAAGATTTAAACTCTAGCCCTATCTCTGATAATCTGCATGTTGCCTAGACTAGTCTTACTTCCCCAACCAAAAAATGAGAATATTCATACTTACCTGTGTCCGAAGGGATTATTATAGGAATGAAATAATATATCTGTAATTTCTTAAGGAAGACTTCTAGAAGTTTGAAGCAACTTGCCTATTGGGAGCAGAGTGGTAGAAGGCTTTCTAGGCCGAAGGCATGTGCAAAGTTTCTGCTATGGGAAATCATTGTGAATTCTGGAAACTGTAAGTATATAGTAATGTATTTGTATAGGTTGACAGTGGGAAATGAGCCGCAGCTCCACCTAATTTGTTGAATGAATTCTAATTTTTAATAATCCTACTGAGCAAGTAATTTAACATCTCCATGCCTCAGTTGTTTATCAGCGATCCGAAGATAATATATACCTTGGGTATTTTACATACAGGATTGTTAACAGGATTAAATGATTATAAATGTATCCAAACAGTGTAAGAAACTGTTGTTAGTACTAGATAGATTTAAGAACTACGGCTTGGGGCGCCTGGGTGGCGCAGTCGGTTAAGTGTCCGACTTCAGCCAGGTCACGATCTCGCGGTCTGTGAGTTCGAGCCCCGCGTCAGGCTCTGGGCTGATGGCTCGGAGCCTGGAGCCTGTTTCCGATTCTGTGTCTCCCTCTCTCTCTGCCCCTCCCCCGTTCATGCTCTGTCTCTCTCTGTCCCAAAAATAAATAATAAAAAAAAAAAAAAAAAAAAAAAGAACTACGGCTTATCAGAGAGATCTCTTCAATTGCTGAGTTATGTAATTGTAGTGAAACTGTTGAATTGCTATGCAAATTGTGACAGATTTATAATTATAGAAAGGATTATATTACAACTGAAGTGCTTTCACATATCTTATTTGATTCACATAATTAAGTTTAAATAAGTCAGGTAGAGTTATTATATTGTTGTATTTCCATTATATTCCAAGGGACTTTAAAAATCATCTAGCCCAACTGCAAAATCGTATAGAAAGGAGACACTAATTTATTCATGTATTTCAGAAATTTGTGGTTGTAAGAAATTATTTACTTAATAGAAATTTATGATCTACTGAACTTCAGGTGCAAGAAAGGGGGAGTTGGTATCAAGTTGATTGTGATCTGAGCTAATTTAGTGAAGATCTGAGTGTATTTGATAACTCCTTCTGACAATAGTTATTTCTTCTTAATGGCCTTTGTTCAGTAGTGTGTGTCCTCACTTTTATTTCTATTCCCTTCAGTCTAATTTCTGTATTTTACCCATATCAATTCATTAGCTAATTTAACCACAATCTAAGAGAGTTATTTTTAAAAACTCAGACACTCCATTTGAACATAATTGAAGCTAAATGAAAAGATGATATGTTTTTAATCAGATTTATTTTTAATTTAAACCTATTTCTTCCTCATTTTCACTAAACTAAGTTTTTATAATTATGCAACAATTAATATATTTACACAATTAAAGCATATCATAACTGGCTACTTCAGTTTCCTGTTTTTAATCTACTTGACTACAGCTTTCCTCTAATGTATTCTTCAGACCCATGCTCCAGGATCACATAAAGGTTATAATGAATTAGTTCTTGCAACCAGACCCTCTTGGACATAGTCCAACACAAACTTGTACTATTCAAACTTCTGTGTTTCACTGTAATGAGAAGTGTTACTTGAGAGTCCAATGTAGTCAATCTGTTTTTACTATAATTTTACCAATGTAAACTAAATGATAAAGCCTTTGGATAAATACTGGATGTAAAAGTATTTACAGAGTACCTATTAATTGTTCATTTGGTGCTGTTTGGCCCTTTAAAAATTGGTGGCCAAATTCAGGAAATGAAATGTAGTTTATTAGAAAATACCTTTCTCACAAAAGATCAAGTTTCAATGTATCTCAGGTTTTGTGGGAATGGATCAAATACATCAGACAAAAATAGGCTAAAGTTCCTCACTTGCCATTTGAAATTGCTATACTCATTTTTCAGCAAATCTATTTTACTTGCATAGTATATTAGTTAAAATTGTATTGGTAAATTAAGGAAAAATCAGTTTGGTCATATTTGTCCTATAATAGTGATGTGCCGGACTCCTCTTGGGCCCTGCTTGCTTTAGCCAGTCCAATAACATTCCAATGGCAATCAGATTCGTAAAGGTGAAACCTGACAGCCCTTCACCTGACTTTCTGCTTGGGGGGCTTCTCTGAAGCCTTCGGAAATAGAAGCATAGCCTGAAAGTGTGAAGAAATTAACAACCTATGAGGCAACCCGTAACTAACCTAAATCAGAACTGGTGGATAGATGCTTCTCTCCAGTCTTCTAAGACTTCATGGCTCCTAACAAGGGCCTGGGATTGAGTCCCATTTTGCCTGTACTGAAGGAAGCACTCTAAGATGCTCTCTCCCCATTTTCTTCTAATCCCCAGTTCTTATTCCCTGGGATGGCTTCTCACATAGACAATTTGCACATAATCTGGAAGATTCAGGCTCTGTTTTCCATGGAGAACCCAAACTAAGAGATAAAGGTTAAACATATGATTTCCATTTCCAGGGTGCCTGCCTGGCTGAGTCAGTAAAACATGTTACTCTTGATCTCAGGGTTGTGAGTTCAAGCCCCGTGTTGGGTGTAGAGACTACTTAAAAAAAAAAAAATTGGGGCGCCTGGGTGGCTCAGTCGGTTGAGTGTCCAACTTCGGCTCGGGTCATGATCTTATGGTCCGTAAGTTCGAGCCCCGTGTCGGGTTCTGTGCTGACAGCTCGGAGCCTGGAGCCTGCTTCGGATTCTGTGTCTCCTTCGCTCTTTGTCCCTAACCCACTCGCATCTGTCTCTGTCTCTCTCAAAAATAAATAAACATTAGGGGCGCCTGGGTGGCTCAGTCGGTTAAGCGGCCGACTTCGGCTCAGGTCATGATCTTGTGGTCCGTGAGTTCGAGCCCCGTGTCGGGCTCTGTGCTGACAGCTCAGAGTCTGGAGCCTGTTTCAGATTCTGTGTCTCCCTCTCTCTGACCCGCCCCCGCTCATGCTCTGTCTCTCTCTGTCTCAAAAATAAATAAACGTTAAAAAAAAAAATTTAAATAAACATTAAAAAACTTAAAAAAAATTAACTTTTGAAAGTTTGCATCTGTCTCTCTCAAAAATAAATAAACATTAAAAAACTTAAAAAAAAATTAACTTTTGAAAGTTTGCATGTGTGGATGGGACAGTCAGATTAATTGTATGTAGTAATTTGAGAGGATGTTAATATTGACCCAAGACTGGTGGAACTTGTACAGTCAAGGCTATTTTTCTGATAGTAATAACGATTTGATTTAAAGGAAATTATACAGCCTTGCTCAGTCTATTATAGGCAAGAGAATATTTTCTTGCCACTTTTCAAACTTTATTGGACGTTAGAATAATCTGGAAAATCAGTAAATATGTAGATTCATGGGATCTACCCACTAGAGATTCTAATGTGATATGTCTAGAATGGAGTTTAGCAATCTGCATTTTTAATAGGCATCCTCCAGGTGAGTCAGATGGTCTACAGACTACACTTTGAGAAGCACTGATACATTATTACAGTAATAATACTGCTGAGGATAATCTGTGACCAAGAAATAAATGAAAAGCAATTTACTCCACAGGGACTGAATTAGTACCATGATATCATTAATCACATGTTCTAATAAACTGAGCTAATAAACTACACACTGGGCAGTCAGATTAAAAAGAACCTAATTTTAATTTCAGGGTCCTCTGTAAAAATTTGACTTGATATTACTTGATTGGCTTTAACATTAGTACAAACATGTGGTTTGTTATGGTACCAATGAACTGCTGAGAATTTCATTTATGCTAGATGTGTTTAATTTACACTTACTGGTGGAACTAGAACAACATGTCACTCATTTCAAAGTATAAACGCTCACATCTTAACAAGTCAAGCTGTGGGAAAAGAGGCTGATATTGCGCTGGAATGGACTAAACAACCTTTGTTGCTAAATGGCCTGTAGCCAGGTTCCAGTGGCCTGTGGCCAGGTTCCAGTGGTTAGTCTGATATTATTGTTAAAAAATCATATACTTATTCCTGAGCAACATATGTTTGTTTTAAATTTTGTCAAACAATTCCTTGGAAAGTGACTAGAAAAGAATTTAACCACTCTCTAAAATGCTATGTAGATGGTATTTACCATTCAGTAATTATCACATTATTGAAAATTGCTTATGATACTAATATTTTTAGAAATGTGACTGATTCTACCATCTACTTTCAGTGAGGAGACCCTACCCTCCAAATTTAGACCTGTATATGTTAAATGTAAATTTTTTATAAAGAACTTCATCACAGAATTCTATAATACTGTTCCTTGTTCATTAATATACTGTGAGCTACATAAAATTACTGATTACATCAAATATCTTAATGTTTCAAGAGGGAAGTGTTTCTTAATCCTAATCTAAATCATTGTAGTAATGATTTAGCAAAGCACCTTCAGGAGAATAGGCTTAAGATAGAACTTTGAAACTAAAAATTTGCCACGCAAGTTATATTTTCACTTTGTCAGTAATACAGAATTTCTAAGGCAGTAGTTTTCTGATTACTTTTAAGGCTGTATGTCTTTTTGTTTTAAGTTTATTTGTTTATTTTGGGAGAGAGAGAGAAAGAGAGAGAGAGAGAGAGAGAGAGAGAGAGAGAGCAAGGATGTGCACACAAGCAGGGGAGGGCAAAAGAGAGAGGGAGAGAGAGAATCCAAAGCAGGCTCCATGCTGTCAGTGCAGAAGCCTGTATGTCTTTAACGATGGGCTATAACATTTTCTGTTTCCCAGTTAGTCTTTGATGTATAGCAAGTTTGGTTGTTAGTGCTAATTTATCCAAATTGGCTATTTTATACAGAAATTTTTTTAATTTAATTTTTTAATTTTTTTTATTTTGAGAGAGGAGACAGGATGTGAGCAGGGTAGGGGCAGAGAGAGAGGGAGACACAGAATCTGAAGCAGGCTCCTGGCTCTGAGTTGTCAGTCCAGAGCCTGATGTGGAGCTCAAACCCACAAGCTGCAAGATCATGACCTGAGCTGAAGTTGGACACTTAACTGACTGAGATACCCAGGTGCCCCCCACAAAATAATTCTTTTTTTTTGTTTTTAAGTAAGCTCTATGTCCAATGTGGGGCTTGAACTCATGACCCCAGGATCAAGAGTTGCATGCTCTACCAACTGAATCATCCAGGCGATCCCATATAGATCACCTGTATTTATTTTGAGAGAGAAAAAGTGTGTATGCATGTGAGGGAGGGGCATATAGAGAGGGAGAGAGAGAATCCCAAGCAGGCTCCCCGCTGTCAGTGCACTCTGATGAGGGTCTCAGTCCCATGAACCATGAGATCATGACCTGACCTAAGATCAAGAATCCAGTGCTCAACCGGCTGAGCCACCCAGGTGCCCCTAAAATATATTTTAGATTTATAGTACTCGCTGCCTTCTTTTCAGTTGTTTACAGTCCACTCTCAGTACATGAAAATAAATATGCAAATTAAACAATAATTTAATGAGTAGTCAAATAAAGCTAATTTTTTAAATCTAATAAAATAGTTTTAATAAGAATATTATATACTTAGTGGGTTAAATTGGTGAAGTGATATTTTTGTCTTTAGGTATACCATCTACATACAAGCTTTTCATTTTAAGAGAAAAAAATCATTTACCATGGATATAAATTCAAATTATGTACAGCTTATTAAAGCTTATTTGTATAGCAATTAAACATCTTTCAGGAAATTAAAATTGATTGTAAGAGCTTACTAAGATCAGTTTGTGTTATAAGTGGATCTATTTGTTGGTTCTAAGATCAAGTCATAACCTATTTCCTGCTCTTTATTTACACACTGGAATATGTGTCAATCCACCCAACTTTAGTTCGGCCAGCTCTTACAATGTTTTGTCACACTATTCTGAACTCCCTTCTGACCCATGATATTGACTTCAGAAATATCTCATGTGTGAACTTTGCTCATTGGCTTCACCTTCTAATCAATTTGTCATTAATTTAATATTACTTTTAGAAAATGTTAAATCCTATTCCTTCTTATATCTTATACCCAACACATTTTGCACTCAATCTCTGTATCATTATTTACTATCAAGAGAATGAAATGTAATTTAATATTGACTTACAATAAATTTAATTTGGAAGAGACTCTTTTGGAAGAACAAACATATTCTATAGCCCTTAAGAAATAATTTAATTGGTATAGAAACAACACAATCCTAGAGCATATAGAAATCTTTGACCAACTAATTTGATGTGATATAAAATAATAGATATAAATAGATATGAAATGTCTTTGAAAAACCTAGATATGAGGCACAAGTAAGGTATAGTTTGTACTATCCCTGCCACAGTTCCTTCCTTTGGTATAGATGATCAAAATTTGAAATTTTAGGGCTGCCGGCTCAGTCCGTAGAGCATGCAACTTTTGATCTCTTAACTGAGACTCTCCTTTACCTAAGGGACCTATCTACATAATAAGGCAACCTTTGTTTTTCTAAACAGCTCCTTAACTTCTTGTTATTGGCCTTCCTCCCCTTTGTATCCTCAAACCCTACTCATCTTGTTGCTCTTATAAGCTTTTTGTTGACTCATTTCCCTCAGAACTTCAAGTCTGTGTGGATTTCTCAAATGCCTATTAAATTTTACTTTCTCCTGTTGATCTGTCTTATGTCAATTGATTCTAAGTCCAGCTAGAAGGAGCATAGGGCAGAGGAAGGTCTAACTCCCTGACACTTTCCACAGTTGCTAATTTAGTTTTTGTGTCTCTGACAAAAATAAATTGTATATTCCAAGCTAAGCTTTCACTTCTTTTACATAAGCTGTTTGTTGAAATTTATTATATATTTTATTAAAGAGGTAGGAAGGGTATTGACATTTGTTGCATCTGCTGTGTTCTAGGGACTATGCTAGGTGTTTTAAGTACAATATCTCATTTAATTCTCCCAACAACTGAGAGAATGGTATTACTTCCTAACTTACAGATGGAGAAAAGAGAAGTCAGAGTTAAATAATCCCCAAGGATAAACTTGTTTGTAGCAGCCAGTATTCAAATCCATCTTACTTTGGCTCAAAAGCCCATGTATCTTTTAGTATACTACCTTTTCTCTTGATTGTGAAAATGAGAAACAAGTGGAAGTGATTATTTTTCAGAGTCCACTTGGACTAAACTAAATTTACCAAAGTTGAGTAGCATCCCTCAGGTAGGATTTTACCTGTGAAAAAATAAGGGGATGAGGAGAATTAATATTTAGTTCTAGGAATCAGAAATGGAATTTTTGAGCCTTTGGTTCTAAAGCTTTCTCTGGTCCCATTTCCTTGGAATTGCTCAAGTTAAAAACATTTAAAACATTTTTTGAGCACTTTGCATACAAAGCACTGTCTTAAGAACTCACCCCCTAAAAGATCAGGTTCTGTCACCTCTAAAATGGATTTTGAATCCTGCAATTCTGATCTTTATAATTTCATGGAACTTTTCCCATCAATTCAAATCAAATTTTAGATGTACTAACTTCTTAGGTAAATCCTAAATTATACCTATATGAGAGTTCTTAAAACAACACAAAATATATATGTATATATGCATATATACTAATAAACATTTTTATTGTTTATAGAATGAATCAGCAAAGACTCGTTAGTATAACTATACAACACAATTTTACCTTTTTACAATTCTTTTAGAAAACAGATTAGATTTCATGTAGTATTCAGATGAGTCATTGTAGGATGGTGAAAAATATTAGTCTGGGCTGGTATTCAGAAAACTGGGATGTTCTGGTCCCAGCTCTACCTTTAGATTTTATAGTAGTGATTTAGCTTCATTTTTGGGCTTTTCATTCAACTGAAAACTGAGGAGTTGGATGGATTGGTTATTCTTTAAGACTTTTTCAAGCTTAAAAATGTCATGATTCTAAGTGGTTTTGGTAGGAAACATATGAAGATATTCAAGAAGGAAAGAGTTTGCAGTTGTTACGAATAGCTAGCATTGTTGACAAAAAGAGTCATTGTGTGAAACGAAGTAGCTAGGAATAAGGACAAAGGAATGCATCCCTGACTAAATTTAAAGAATAAAGATTTTTAAAGAACACTTTTTGACCTGGGCCCTGAAATAACGTAGGGCTGTATAAAATACACACACACACACACACACACACACACACACACACACACACATTTACAGGTGCCTAAATTGATTTATAAATCCATATGTCCTTAATTTTAACCAAAACATCACACTGTATCATTGTTTTAAAGGGATCAATTTACAGGAATACATAAAGGTCATATTCAATAGGACTTTCATATATTTGAAACTGGGAATTCTATTATATGAAAGCTGTAGAATCCTTTTCCAAAGTGTAGTTAGGCTT
This sequence comes from Neofelis nebulosa, assembly GCF_028018385.1. Taxonomy (NCBI): domain Eukaryota; kingdom Metazoa; phylum Chordata; class Mammalia; order Carnivora; family Felidae; genus Neofelis; species Neofelis nebulosa. The sequence continues at coordinate 49,086,329 of NC_080792.1, forward strand.
GAAATTTTACGCATAGATTTTATATGAAATATATACCTGGTTTCTGAATAGCTTTCCTCAAAACCATAAACATAAAAAATGCTCACTAAAGGGGCGCCTGGGTGGCGCAGTCGGTTAAGCGTCCGACTTCAGCCAGGTCACGATCTCGCGGTCCGCGAGTTTGAGCCCCGCGTCGGGCTCTGGGCTGATGGCTTGGAGCCTGGAGCCTGGTTCCGATTCTGTGCCTCTCTCTCTCTCTGCCCCTCCCCCGTTCATGCTCTGTCTCTCTCTGTCCCAAAAATAAATAAAAAACGTTGAAAACAAAAAATTTAAAAAAAAATGCTCACTAAATAAATCCACTTAAGTGGAATCCCCACATAAGTTTATCTTTAAACAGTAAGCCCTGGGGGCACCTGGCTGGCTCAATCGGAAGAGCATGTGACTCTTAATCTCAGGGTCCTGAGTTCCAGCCCCAAATTGGGCACAGAGATTACTTAAATAAATAAACTTGAAAAATAAAAACAAAAAAAAAAGAGTAAGCCCTGTATTTTAAGCACAGCATAGTTTAAGAATTTTAAATTACTATATAGAATATACTTACCAGAAACTCTAAAAGTATACTCTATTGACATATATGTATATCTTGCCTGAAAACTGATTGCAAAGAGAAACATTCAACCAACTAAAAATTTTGATCCATATCCTCCCCCCAAAATTGTCAGAATACAGTTTATACTGAATAAAATTAATTTGGGTTTGCTGAATCAGCATATTCCTTATGCAGATTCAACATTGCATAACTTTTTTGAAGTTCAGCTCAATTTGCAGAAGTATTGTGCAGAATTGCCTTGGAATAGGACTGAAAAGCATCCAAGACCTTCCCTGCAAAAAAATGATATCTCATCTGAACATATTTCTCACCTTAAAATTCTTTATTAACATCCTAAAGAAACAGAGTCTTTGAGTTTGAATATAATGACACAGTGAGGACTCTAGGGACAATGAAAAAAAAGATGCATCAGTCTTGCTCATTTTAAGACAAAGTCATATTAAGTTGACCTACTGATAGCTCTTGACAGGAAAGTATTCAGTATAATTCTGTTTAAAAAGTCGTTTTAATTCCCAGATAAATTCATGTGTCAGCTGCTATGTTAACTGAATGCCCAGAAGATATGTGCATTCAATTCAATCCAATATTAATAACTAAGGGGGTAGTCTGGTATGCCAAAATAAATATAAAGGGATTGGTAACTTTGATTTTAGATGACACAACAACTTAAATTAATTACATCAGGGAAAGAGAGGGGTAAAGAATTATTTTAAAATATAAATTAAAGGAAGATCCAAATATTCTTTAACTTAAGTTTTTCAGACCTAATAGGCATGACAAAACCTGTCTTCATTCCTTTCTATTCAGCTCAGCAAGTGCTTTTGAGCTCCAATAGTTAATCAGTTACCAGATTCCACAATCTTTGTTTTTCACACTCCTCAATTCCTACTGTGTATTGTTCCTCTAATGTACTTAAGATCACCAAGCAGGCCAACACTTTTTTTTTTTATGCCTTAAAAAGGCAATTATTATTGTATCCACAATTAGATTTACCATATAAAATTGTTACCATATAGCAACAGCCTATAAAACATGATAGTATATTATCAAAGAAGTAGATGGCTTAAGATAAATCATTAATAGGTGAATTAGATTTAGCAAAATTATTCAACCCAGCTTTCTTCATGACTATAGCCATGCCTAACTTACAAAAAAGTATAGTGAAAGTATAGTATATTATATACTAAATAACTTTTATTTAAACAAATCAATGAATATATATAAATACTATAAAAAAATATCTAACCAACTTGACATGAAGGGTATAATCTAGGTATTACCATGTTAAAAATAGATATCTGTTTAAACATTATTTCTTAATTTAACCTTAAGTTAAGGTGCACAGACAATTGAGAAATAGAAAAAATATATTAACTTACCCTTCAATTTTTTTAGAAAACCTCTGCTCTGGGTCAAAAGCACAAGGTGTTTCACTTCTGACTTCTGAAGCTACGAACTTAAACAGTAGATGAGAGGAAGCCCCCTCTCTGGACCACGCTAGAGTTTGCTAGACACCACTGCTATGTGGAAGACTCCTGCTGCATCTAAGCTATATACAGTGTGCAATGGATAACCTAATATGCCTTTCATTTAACTGGCTGGGCAGGTTTCTACCGTCTGTGGAACATGGACTCAAACCAGAATATGTTGGCATAACAGGCCAGTCAAACCGGTTCTTCTGTAGATCCAGAACCTGTCCAACCAGTCTGCATCAAAGGCTAGCCCAACAAGCTGCAGCTCAGCTCTGCTAAGCTTGTATGGGTGAGTTATCCCCACCTCCCATCCACTCCCAACAAACTGCTCAGAATGTTGTAGCCTCCAGCAAAATAATTCAGAGTTCTAGTGGGAGGGATAGATCTATGTCAGGCATAGCAAGAGTCCATTGTTATAAACCTCTCATTGTAGATACTTGAGTATCTATCATCCTCTAGGTAGGTAATCCTTTTAAAAATGTACTCCAGGGCTTTCTGCAGATTAAAGCCTCTAGAAAGAGATTATCTACAATGAAGAAGAATCCATAATGCCTGACCTTTTCCACTAGTCCACTTGGCTCTGCTTGGTTTAGTTTAGCCTTGAGAGGGAGGTTGATATTCCCTACAAGGGTAGTGGCCCTGAAAGCTAGAAGGAAGCATTCTTAGAGGGACGAAAACGAGGTATAGGTTGACCAAACTTTTGCCTGGATATGTGATCTTCCTTGTACTCAAATGATCCTCATACCATTCCATTATAAAGTTGGAAAAACTCCTATTTGCTACATATTCGGACAACATGAAGGGTTTTGCTTTGGATATTCAACAGTTGAACACAAATTATTGGCACCTACTGTGTGCCAGGATCTGTGCCAGGTCCAGGGTTGCAATGGTATAAAAGAGAAGTTTAGTAAGAGATGGGAGCAATGTCCAAGTTCCCAGTTAAGTATGTCTAGTAATGTTTTGGAAGGAAGAAGTAAACAACAGAAGATCATATTTTGACAGAAATTGGTTGTATTAAGAGAGATCATATCTTACCATAATATTTGTACATTTAGAAACAGCCCTTCCTATCTGCTGATGCAGTGATTCTCAAACTTTACTGCTTAAGTATCATCTGAAGTGCTGATTAGGAACAAATTACTAGGCCTCACCTCCAGAGATTCTGATGCAGTAAATCTGGAGGTACCCCAGCACTTCTGGTGATTCTGTTGCAGCTGTTGCAGGGACCTTAGCCCCAGACTTCACAATCAGTTCCTTTTCTATATTTGTACCTAATTATATAGAATACATATTAATTAAAAGTTGCCATATTCGCTTTTATAGCTCCAGTGTCTAGAATACTGACACTTAGAAAGTATTTAGTAAATGCTTATTAAGTAAATATCTACTCAGGCCTAGCACTTGCTGGATCCTAGGGGAATCACAACTAGTAACTATTATGGGAATCAAGCTGCAATAAGTACTATAATTATAGTAATTGAGGTAGGAGCACAGAAAAGGGAGTAAGTATGATTGAGTATGGGAAAGACTTCACAAAGGAGATTGGTTTAAAGACTTTTTTTTTAAACCATGACCAAAGATTGCTATCTGCAGGATAACAAAAGTTTGAGGGAGCAATAAAAAGAATGTTTTTGATTTGACTCCGTAATAAAAGCTTTAAAAGTATCTGAGTATACCATGACCTCAAAACTTAGTAATAAGGTTATTTTCTTGAGCAGGGGTCAGCAAAATTTTCCACAAATGATCAAAGAGAGTAAATATTTTAGGGTGTGTGGGCCGAATTGTCTCTGTTTCAACTATTTACCTCGAACATTATAGCTCAAAAGCAGATATAAGCCATAGGCAAAGCATGGGTGTGGTTATATTACAATAAGACTTTATAAAAACAGGTGACAGGCCGGATTTGATGAATGGGCTATAGTTTTCCTAACCCATGCTCTAGAGTGAAAAGTAGAAATTAACAAGATTGCATAATTGGTTAGGAAAATAGGCTTTGGCAGTCCAAAACACTTGGGTTCCATCCCAGTTTTATTCCATATTAGCTTTGTCACCTGAATTAAACATTTGTTTTATTTCTAAAATATGGATGAAAATAATAGAACCTAACACCTAAAGTTATTGTAAACTTCAAATGCTGTAATTCACATGAGGTTTTATCCAAAAATCAGTAAGGGCCCCATATAATGTCAGCTAAAAATAAAACTCATTAAATATGATAGCTAAACATATGGGTGTTCATTTACATAATTTTCATTTTTTAAAGTTCTACTCAAGGGACCCTTCAGTGGCTCAGTCAGTTAAGTGTCTGAATCTTGATTTCAGCTCAGGTCATGATCTTGCGGTTTGTGAGATCTGCTAATAGTGCAGAGCCTGCTTGGGACTCTGTCTCTGTCTCTCATTGCCCCTCCCTGCTCATGCTCTCTCTCAAAATAAACATTAATAAAATAAAATCCTGCTCAAATGGCCGTAAAGAATCAATAGCATGAACTCTTAAGGATCAAAAAGAATGAGAGAGGTAGCAGGCAAGAGATGTCCATACATTTTGGAAGAAGGAATGAAAATGAGTGATGATTGATTTAGTGGAGTAGAGAAAGAGGAAATGTACTTGCAGTAATAAAAGCAAGTATATCTCTGCTGCAAAATTCTAGGAAACATTGGAAATTGGAATCAGGAGATACCTGTAAATGGGGAGTGGGAGGGGGGGCTTGAAATGGGACGATTAGTTAAAAATCTGCTTAAAGAGGGTATCTGGGTGGCTCAGTCAGGTGGGTGTCTGACTGTTGATTTCAGCATAGGTCATGATCTCAGGGTCATGGGATCAAGCCTTGTGTGGGTCATTCCCTGCCGAGAATGGAGCCTGTTTGAGATTCTCTCTTTCTGCCTCTCCCCTACTCATGCTCTGCTTCTCTCTAAAACAACAACAACAACAAACCACTTTAAAATCTGCTTAAGGAGCAGTTTGCTCCCTAGATCCCTCCCCCAGTCTAGATGCCTGGAGACTGCCCCTTCTTCAACCTTGAGAGAAGATTGGGGTAGGAGTTACTAATTCATGCTGGAGAGATTATCCTAGGCTGGTTCTGGTCTCAAGAATATCAAGCAGAGGTGAGGGTGACTGGTAAGCAGTGAGATTATATTAGTTTCCTGTGGCTGCTATAACAAATTACCACAAACTTAGTGGTTTAAAAGGACATAAATTTATTATCTTATGGTTCTGAAGATGGGAAGTACAAAATGGGTCTCAATGGTCTAATGTCAGTCTCCTTTTTGGAGGCTGTAGGGGAGAATCTGCTTCAGGAGGCTGCTTGCATTTCTTGGCTTATGGCCCCTTCCATCTTTAAAGCCAGCAAATGGCCAGTCACTCATGTTGCATCATTCTGACACTGACTCTGCTGCCTCCCTCTTCTACCTTTAAATCCAACTATATAATCCAGGGTAATCTCCCCATTTTAAGGTCAGCTGATTATCAACTTTAATTTCATCTGCAACTTTAATTCTCTTCTGCTGTGTAACATAAAATATTCACAGGTTCCTGGGATTAGGATGTGGATGTCTTTGAGACACCATTATTCTGCCTGTGGCAGAGATTAAGTCAAGGTCTCTATATTGATGGTGAGATATGGAGGTCCATTCCTTTGCTAGGCTTCTGAATGCTAGTAACCAGGTTTATACTCCTTACTCAGAAAGCAGAAAACTGGAGAGTTTATCTCAAGAAACTCTCAAAAATTCCATTACTATAACACAGTGGTTATTAACTAGGGATGATTTTGCCCCCAAGGGACATTTGGCAATGTCTGGAGAAATTTTCCGTTGTAAACAACTGGGTGAAGTGGGGAAGAGGTGCGCTACTGGCATCTAGTGAGTAGGGGCCACGGATGCTATGGATGCTATCTTACAGTTCACTGCAATGCATCCTTCCTTGTCCCTACCCCCCCAAATAATGATCTGATCCAAAATGTCAATAGTGCCAAAGATGAGAAACCAGTCAACATCGCCCTAATAGAAATAAATAAACCCCACCTAGGCACACAGAGTTGCAAATCAGCAACAGATAGAGAGCAACAGATACATCAGCAACAGATATAGAGAGCATGTAGCGTGAAAGAGACAAAAAGAAACCAATAGATAAAATGAACTTACAGAAAATAGTTAATGTAGGGAGCAGAATGATAATTTTTTGAAAACTATATTAATATCTTCAAAGAAATAAGATACTGATTACATAAAGTAAGAACAGAAGGCCAGCTAAAAGTAGAACTTTGGGAGAATAAAAAAGAGATATTGGAAAGTAAAAATATGAGAGCAGAAATAAAGTCTACAGGAGGTAGAAGGTGAAGTGAGGCAATCTACCAGAAAGGATAATTAAGATGCTACTGAGGGATGTTCTACAAAATAAGAGTAAATTAAGAAAGATGAAACCACTAATCCAGAAGTATGGAAATGGAGATACCAGTCCCAAGACCACAGCACCGTGTAGAGTTGCTGTACACTAATAAGGTATTGAAGACTCTGGTTTTTACTTCAAATTTGAATTGCCTATGACTGAGAGAAGGAAGAAGGAGGATGAGAGTGGGGAGAGAGTGAGAGAGAGGATAGGAAGGAGGGAGGGAGGGAGGAGATACGGGAATATGACTGATTTTTGGTATGAGATTTAAATTTAAAAGATTTTTTTAAATGTACATGTTCACTTGCCTCACAATTAACCAAGGGTTAATGTTCAAAGATCATAAAATGAGGAAGGTAATTAAACTGTACAAGTACAAACTTGCACCTGCAGAAAAAGTTTGCACAAACATTTATATCTGGCAGTGTTCATAAGTAAGCGTTTGCAACATACTATCCAAGACCTAGTAAAACCTGATCACTGTAAAATTAAAAGCATGTTTTACCTGAATAAGCCCAAATTAGGAAACCTGATTTGAAGCTTGCCTCGGTTACTCTCAGTTACTGTTAGTTACTCTTATGTAAACATGGATTAGATAGTTTTTTTTTTTTTTTTACCATTGCTTCATTTATTAAATAAGGAAGTTTGATTGGATATATTCTAAATATCTATTCAGCTCAACACTTTTATTCTAAAGTTCTTTTGAGCAAATGGAACAATTAAAAAAATGTGGGAGCAAAAGCAAAATAAACTAATCAAGGAGACATTTTTACAGAAAAGCAATTTTAAAATGCAAGCTAATTTTAGGTTGTGTTCTCCAAAGGCTGGCACTGAGATATGGATTCAGGTGCAAGTAATTAATTAGAAATGTGCTCTAATATGAAATCAGTAAGGTAGTCAGGGAGGCAAGACAAGAAAAGAGAATAAAAAAGCAAGGATATGATTTCAGCATCAGCCTGGTCTCAGGGAGCTCCAAAGCATAAAGTATAAAGTCAGAGTTTATCCCAGTTGGAGGCAAAAGAACTAGACTTTCATACCCTGAACAAGTTACCAGCTGCTGGCTACCCCAGGGATTTGTAAACTCTCAGGTACTTCCACCTCTCCACGAGAAGTGGCTCTAGTAACCCAAGAACATTCCTTTGAAGAAGGTTGCAGGTACTATAACATTAAGAGTGAAACATTAAGACTGCTGCTTCCATCCAAGATGGTACTTATAGGGGTCAGATTTATCCTATCACCTGAAAAAACAAGGACAAAATGTATAAAACAAAGGTTTTCAAGACATTATATCGATCAACAAAAAATAGTTATCTCTAAGAGAGAGTAAACGAACAAGTTGAGTTCTGTCAAGTTGGATAAAAAATGCAAAGCCCAACTTCATACTGCCCTCAGTAAAGATACTTTAGATCTGGAAACCCAGATAGGTTAAAAATAAAATGATTGAAAAAGATATACCATGCTAATACTAGTCAAAAGACATCTGGAGTAAATTAGTATCAGACAAAATAAGCTTTAGATTAGAGAGTATTACTGGGTGCCTGGCTGGCTCAGTCAGTAGAGTGTGCAACCCTTGATCTTGGGGTTTTGTAAGTTCGAGCTCCCCATTAGGTGTAGAGATTACTTAAAAACAGATCAGAGAATATTACCAAGGATAAAAAAGGATCATTTCAAAATAAAGGGGGTAATTCATCAAGGACACCTAATCTACATAGATCACAAATCCATAATTATATTTAACAATTGTATCTGGAGATCACATTTCATTCCATCTTTCAGTAATTGATAGAATAAGAAAGGAAATCACGCTTAACACTATCAACCTATTTGATATAATATATATAGATCACTCAGCCTAAAAGCAACTGAATACACATTCTCTTCAAGGGTATATGGAACATTTACCAAGTTACCATATTCTGTGTCCTAAAATAAGTCTTAAATTTAAACAGATTAGAATCATACAAAGTATGTTTTCTGTCCACAGTTGAACTAAATTAGAAGTCAATAAAAGAGGGGCGCCCGGATGGCAACTGGTTAAGTGGCCGACTCTTGGTTTTGGCTCAAGTCATGATCTCACAAGTTAGTGAGATTGAGCTCTGCATTGGGCTCTGCTTTGGCAGTGGAGACTGCTTGGGATTCTCTCTCTCCTTCTCTCTCTTTCTCTGCCCCTCCCCTGCTCATGGTCATGCATGTTCTCTCTCTCTCAAAAAATAAGTAAACTTAAAAAGTCAATAAAAGAATGTTGTGTGGAAAATCCCCAAATATTTGTAAACTAAATAACACACTCCTAAATAACCATGGGTCAATGATGAAATAAAATAAGAAATTAAGAAGTATTTTTAAATAAATGATACTAAGAATACAAAATATTAAAGTTTGTGAAGTAAATACTTATTTAAATTCAGATGCTCTAATATTGTAATGGTGGTAGGTATATCACTTTACATCTATGAAAAAGATTAAAATGCAAAAGTATTAAAATAACTATAATTATAGTAATCTGTTAATGGATACACAAGGTGAAAAGCTGTAAATTGTGACATCAAAAACAATGTTGGGATAGAGAGTAAAAATGTAGAGCTTTAGTATGTGTTTGAAGTCAGGTTGCTACCAAGTAAATATAGACTGTTATATCTATAACATGTATTTTTTTAACTTTTAAAAAATGTTTATTTTTGAAGAGAGAGAGAGCATAAGCGGGGGCAGGAGAGGAGCAGAGAGAGAGGGAGACACAGAACTTGAAGCAGGCTCCAGGCTCTGAGCTATCAGCACAGAGCCTGACGTGGGGCTCAAATTCACAAAGTGTGAGATCGTGACCTGGGCCAAAGTCCGATGCTTAACTGACTGAGGCACCCAGGTGCCCCTATAACATGTTTAATGTAAGCCTTGTGGTAACCACAAAGCAAAATACCTATGATAGGTACACACACAAAAGATACAGGAATCTAAGCATAGCGTTACAGATACTCACCAAGTCACAAAGGAAGAGAGCGAGAAAAGAAGAAAGGAGCAAAGGAATTACAAGACAACCAGGAAACAATTAACAAAATGGCAAAGTGAGTTCACTTTTATGAGTAATTATTTTTTTAATGTCTATTTATAAGCTGTATACTGTACTGTTTAAAGTTTAAAAATGTTAGAGAGTAAATCTTAAAAGTTCTCATCTCATCTTGGGGCACCTGGATGGCTCAGTTGGTTAAGCACTCGACTTTGGCTCAGGTCATGGTCTTGGGTCTGGGAGTTTGAGCCCCTCATTGGGCTCTGTGGTGACAGCTCAGAACGTGGAGCCTGCTTTGGATTCTGTGTTTCCATCTCTCTCTGTCCCCCTCCCCCTGCTCATGCTCTGTCTCTCTCTCTCAAAAATAAACAAACATTAAAAAAAAAAAAAAGAACTGCCATTCTTTAAGAAAACTGTTCTCATCTCAAGAAAATTGTAACTATGTGTGATGATGGATGTTAACTAGACTTACTGTGATGATCATTTTGCAATATATACATACATCAGGGTTTTTTTTTTTACCTGAAACTCATAAAATATAATATGTCACTTATATTTCAATTTAAAAGCAAACTCAAGGAATCAGAGGCTATGTCTCCCTTGTTTTACATTGTATCTCCAATACCTAACATAGGGTCTGCCTGACATAGAGTGAGCATTCAATAAATACATGTTACAGAAATTTGAACCAAACCCTTTTTGACTTGGTGATCTGAAAAATTTTCTTCTTTTCTCTAAGCATTGTTTATTCTGTCTCTAAAATGAGAACTATGGGTTAGACTGTCTAAGGTTCTTTTCAGATTTGTCACTTTATGGTTTACTTTCCTTAAACCTCAATCCCACTCCTAGTAACATTTTTCATTGAAAAAAAAATAGTAGGGGACTTTGATGCCTTGCTTTTAACAATGGTCATCTGGACAGAACATTAATAAGGAACATTGGGCTAAAGCTACACATTTGATCAGATGGAACTAACAGACATATACAGAACATTCAATCCACAGTAGACTAGATGGACCTAACAGACATATACAGGACATTCCATTCAGCAGCAGACTACACATTATTCTCAAGTGCACATAGAACATTCTATAAGAAGCCTTAGCAAAATGTAAGACTGATTTCATACCAAGTATCTTTTCTGACTACAGTGGTGTGAAATTAGTTATCAATAACAAGAGGAAAACTAAAAAATTCACAAATGTGTGGAAATTTAATAACACACTCCTGAACAATCAGTGTGTCAAAGAGGAAATCAAAAGGGAAATTGAAAAATCATGAAACAAATGAAAATGGAAGCACAGAATATTAAACTTATGGGATGCAGCAAAAGCAGTTCTAAGGGGAAAGTTTACAATGATAAATGCCTACATTAAGAAAAAAGAAAGATTTTTTTTTTTTTAAGTAGGCTCCACACTCAAAGAGGGGCTTGAACCTGCCCCTGAGATCAAGAGTCAGATGCTGTACTGACTGAGCCAGCCAGGTGTCCCAAGAAAAAGAAAGATGTTAAATAAACAACATAACTTTACATCTTAAGCAGCTAGAAAAAGAACAAACTATGTCCAAATTAATAGAAGAAAGAAAATAATAATTGGAGCAGAAATAAATGAAACAGAAACTAAAAAGACAGTAGAAAATATCAATGAAACTATGAGCCAGTTTTTTTGAAAAATAAAAAAAAATATTGACAAAACTTTAGTTAGACAAAGGAAAAAAAAGAAGACTCAAATAAAAAAATTGGAAATGAAAGAGACATTAAAATTGATAACACATACTAAGGATCATAAGAAACTAATGTGAACAATTATAATCTAACACAACAGATAACCTAGAAAAAATGGATAGGTTTTTACAAATATACGACCTATCAATATTGAGGCACAAAGAGAAAACTGTAACAGACTAATCACTAGAAAGGAAATTGAATCTGTAAAACTCTCAACAAAGAAAAGTCCATGATCAAATTATTTCACCAAACATTGAAAGAAAATTAATACCAATTCTTCTTCAACTCTTCTAAAAGATTGAAGAGGAGGGAATACTTGCAAACTCATTTTATGAGGCCAGAATTACCTTGATACTAAAACCAGAAAAGACACTACAAGAAAAGATTATAAGTCAATATCTTTGATGAACACAGATGCAAAAATTCTCAATAAAATATTAGCAAACCAAATTCAAAAGTACATTAAAAGTAACATACACCTTTATCAAGTGGGATTTATTTCTGGGATGTAAGGATGGTTCAACATATGCAAATCAATAAATATACCATATGAACAAAATGAAGGATAAAAATCATTCGATCATCTAAATAGATGCAGAAAAAGCATGTGACAAAATTCAACATCCTTTTATGATAAAAAATTTCATCAAGTTGGGTAAAGAAAGAATGTAAAGGCCATATGTGACAAACCCACAGTTAACAATACTTTGTGGTGAAGAGCTAAAAGGTTGTCTTCTAAGATCAGGAGCCAAAGATACCCACTCTCAACTACCTTTATGCAACATAGTACTGGAAGTCCTAGCCAGAGCAATTAAGCAAGAAAAAAGAAAAGGCATCAAAATAAAAAAGGAAGAAGTAAAATTGTCTCAGTTTGCAGATGACATATTACATATAGAAAACCCTAAAGACTCCACCAAAAAACTGTTAGAACTAATGAATGAATTCAGTAAAGTTTCAGAATACAAAATCAATATAAAAAATCAGTTGCATTTCTATACACTAACAGCTAACTAACAGAGAAAGTAAGAAAACAATCCCATTTACAATCACATCAAAAAGAATAAAATACTCAGGAATAAATTTACCCAAGTAGGTCAAAGATCCATATGCTGAAAACTAGGAAACATTGGTGAAGGAAATTGAAGAAGACACAAATAAATGGAAAGATATTCTGTGCTCATAGATTGGAATGTTATTAAAATGTTTAAATGTTACCCAAAGCAATCTACAGATCCAGTGCAATTCCTATCAAAATTCCAATGATGTTTTTCACAGAAATAGAACAATTGTAAAATTTGTAGGAAACTACAAAAGACCCTGAATAGACAAAGCAATTGTGAAAAAGAGGAACTAAGCTGGAGGCATCATGCTCCCTGATTTCAAACTATATTACAAAGAATAGCAATCAAAACAGTATGGTGGTGGCATAAAAACAGTCACATAGATCAATAGAACAGAATGGAGAGCTCAGAAATAAATCTACACATATATGGTCAATTAATTTGTGACATAGGAGCCAAGAACATACAATGGGGAAAGGACAGTCTTTTCAATAAAAAGTGTTGGGAAATCTGGACAGTCCCATGCTATATATATTGTATATGTTGTTTATGTATATATGTATTAAGCCATGAGAAAGAAGAAAATTCTGCCATTTGTGAAAATGGACCACTATCTTACACCATAAAGAAAAATTAACTCAAAATGGATTGGAGAATGTAAGGCCTGAAACTGTAAAGCTCCTGGAAATAAAAATAGGCGGTAAGCTCATTGACATTGGTCTTGACAATGATTTTTCTGGATTTGACAACAAAAGCAAATGAAACAAAAGCAAAAATAAACAGTGGGACTACATCAAACTAAAAAGTTTCTGCACAGCAAAGGAAACCGTCAACAAAATGAAAAGGCAACCTACTGAATGGGAGAAAATATTTGCAAGCCACATATCTGATAAGTGGTTAATATCCAAAATATACAAGGATCTCATACAACTTGTAGCAAAACCAAAAGTATAAAACCCAAAGATAATATGGACAAAGGGCCTGAAAAGACATTTTCCCCAAAGAATGGTCAATAAGTACATGAAAGGGTGCTCAACATCACTAATTATCAGGGTAATGCAAATCAAAATCATAATGAAATATCACCTCACAACTTATTAGGGGCACCTGGGTGACTCAGTCGGTTAAGCATCCAACTTCAGCTCAAGGTAGCTGTTATAAAAAAGACAAAAGATAACAAAAACTGATGTGGATGTGGAGAAAAGGAAACCCTTGTACACTGTTAGTGGGAATATAAACTGGTACAACCACTATGAAAAATAGTATGAAAGTTCCTGAAGAAACTTGAATTAGAATTGCTATATGATCCAGCAATCTCACTTCTGTGTATGCATCCAAAGGAAAAGAAATATCTTAAAGAGATATTAGTACTACTGTGTTTATTGCAGCATATTCACATAGCCAATATAGGGCAACAACCAAAATATCCATTGATGGATACAGAAAATGTGATATATATTATTCTTAATCATATAAATATTATAATAGATATATAATATTCCACTCTATATGTATTATATATTGTTTATGTATATATGTATTATTCAGCCACGAGAAAGAAGAAAATTCTGCCGCTTGTGACAGCATGGTTGAACTTGGAGAACGGTATGCTAAGTGAAATAAGCCAGGCAAAGACAAGTACTGCATGGTATCACTTATATGTGGACTCAGAAAAAAACGAACACATAAAAAGAGAGTAGAATGGTAGTTCCTGGGAAACTCAGTGATTGGGGAAATACAAGAGACTGGTAAAAGAGTACAGACTTTCAGTTATAAAATGAATAAAGTCTGAAAAGTTCTACAGTGGACAAAATGCTATCAAATAACATTCATGCTACAGAGAAATTAGTGATGAGAGGAAGAGTCAGTGAGGCAAACTTCATTGTTGTCTTATTTTAAGAAATTGCCCCAGCCACCCCAACCTTCAACAACCACCACAGCAGCCATCAACATGAAGGCAAGACCCTCCATCAGCAAAAAGTTAATAATTTCGTGAAAGCTCAGATGATGGTTAGCATTTTTTGTTAATATTTTTATTAATTTTTTTAATGTTTATTTACTTTTCAGAGGGAGACAGAGTGTGAGCAGAGGAGGGGCAGAGTGAGAGGGAGACACAGAATCTGAAGTGACTCTAGGCTCTGAGCCACCAGCACAGTGCCCAAAGTGGGGCTTGAACTCATGAGCCTTGAGATCATGACCTGAGCTGAAGCTGGATGCTTAACCGACTGAGTCACCCAGGTGCCCCAATAAAGTATTTTTAAATTAAGGTATGTATATTGTTTTTTTAAACATAATACTGTAGCACACTTAGACTACAGTATAGTGTAAACATAACTTTTATATGCACTGGGAAACCAAAAAATTCATTTGACTAGCTTGATTGTGATACTGGCTTTATTGTGGTGGTCTGGAGCTGAATGAACATCCACTGTCTGTGAGGTATACCTATAATTCAGTCTATAGCACTGGTATTTGTTGTTAAGATAATGTAATTTTTACCTTTGTTATTTTTGCCTCTTAGTGTTGATGGGGGAGAAAAAAATCCCTGCAGCAACTCAGTTTCAGCAAGGAGCCTTAGGCTGATTAGAATTGGGTTTCAATTCTAAATCCCCAGGAGGGAGCATTGGTGGTTCAGTGGTAGAATTCTTGCCTTCCTGCCACCCCCCAGCCCCCACCAGGAGGGAGAATCAGATTGACAGAGGTTAGATTATATATCCATGCTTGAGCACTCAGTTTTGGCCAGGGTCAGGTTATTTAGTGCATATCAGGCTGATGGGGCCCACCTTTGTTGACCCGAGACAGTTTCCAGTGGATGCTTAACCAGAAGCTGGTCAGTTATCTTAAACATTATTTACTATTAGAAAATCGGTGTAAAAACTACATAGAATTGAGCAGAAAAGAGCAATATAGTATATTTTCCAATTTTTATGTCTAAAACTAAGAATAAGGGCTTCCCAGAATAAGCCCTTGGGAAGTTTATTAGTTAGAAAATGTTATGATTGAAAAAGACTTAAAAGAGAAAGAGCTTGAAATGAGTATTTTATATCTGTATTTAAAGTTGAAGTAATTGGTGTGCTTAAACTTCCAATATGAAGTCATAGAACTACAAAGCAAAATGAACTTATGGTTAAATATTGCAACTTGCTTTGTTTGAAATTACCTAAGTACTATATAGGTGCTAATGAATTCTCCAACTTGAGGAGACATGCAGTGAAAATTGCATCATTCTTTGGTTCTGAGGGCTGCTGTAAGCAGTGATTTTTTTTTTCCACACATACTTTTTTTTCCTTTAAATTGCTACCTTGTGCCAAATTAAGAGATATGAATTTGCAAATAGCTTCATTTTATGTGCTGCAATAATAACTAGACTCACCAAGGAAAAGTAACCTCAGCTACCTTTACAAAAGCTCATTTCACATTTATTATTTTCACTTTATACCTGTGTCACTACAATTTATTTTTTTCGGTGACCCATGTTAGAAGGAGCTTTCCTGTGTCTGAGAGTGTCATGACCAGTGTCTTTAATGTCAGAGAAGGTGTAATTAGCTGGAAACATGGCTGGAGGTCACAGTTTCTAAGTAGCAACATGTCTTTACTTTTGGCTTGGAGCACAGTGGCAAGCTTCTCTTCCTGTCCTTCCAATTCTTTCCTCCTTGGCATTATAGTATAGTTGTTAGGAGTTTTGGTTCCAAAATGAGAAAGAACTGAATTCAAAACCCTGTTCAACCATGTACTAGTTTTAAGTTCTTGGGTAAGATACTAGGCTCCTGAGCTTAGTTTCTTCATCTGTAAAGAGGGATAATAACGTTATTACAAGGATTAAATGGGGTAATATTTGCAATGTATTTAGCAAGAATTTGGCACATAGTAAATGTTAAAAAGTAGTAGCAATGGTTAAAAATAATAATAATTATTTTCAGTGCTAGGCCTGGGGAAACAACAATGCATTGAGGCATGGTTCTTGTCTTGAAGGAACTCATAGACCAACAGAGCATGGGACTCAGAAAGTGTCATTGTACATGTATCTTTATGTTGGGGAGGCACTTGGTATTTGATAGTTGGTTCTTGATATTTCCATTAAGCACTACATTATTATTATTATTTTTTAGTAACCTATAAAGTTTATTCTTAACTTTGGATTTTAAGAACATTATACTCAGAGCAAATTGTTGTAAATGACTCACTAGAACTGTAGGTGTTGGCATTCTTTGCCTTGTTCTTTGTTTTGTCCCAGTCACATAGGCTGCCAGTCTCATTCTTAGGTAACAAGGAGAGATCAAGATTAAAAAAAAAAAAAAGAAGTATATTCAATTTAGATCATTGGCTCTAGTACCAGTTTTAGAGATGGAGATGAGAGTCTAGACGCAAACCTCGGCAATCTATCCAGAATTGAGGCAGACAAACAGGCTCAAGTCATTCAGTGGTACCCAGGGCCATATGTCCTCCAGGCACCTGTACCCGGGGGGAAGACGGAACAGAGAACCTAGGAATTCAGGAAGTCTGGGTAGGAGTTGAAACCAGCAGCCTGGGGGCGCCTGGGTGGCTTGGTCGGTTAAGCGTCCGACTTCGGCTCAGGTCATGATCTCACGGTCCGTGAGCTCGAGCCCCGCGTCGGGCTCTGTGCTGACAGCTCAGAGCCTGGAGCCTGTTTCAGACTCTGTGTCTCCCTCTCTCTGACCCTCCCCCGTTCATGCTCTGTCTCTCTCTGTCTCAAAAATAAATAAACGTTAAAAAAAAAATTAAAAAAAAAAGAAACCAGCAGCCTGACCTTCACACAAGCAGTCTAACCTGGGGATTAGGTAAGGGGAGAGAAGGGCAGAGCTCTGTGCTAACAATGCTTTTGCCCAGTAGTGTCCAAACCTTTCTGATTGTTGATCTTTGTGTATCTGTAAGTCATATATACAGGTACCTCTATTACTAGTAGCATATTAGTACATAATAAAGTTCATTGTTAATGATAATTGCAGTTGCTTTAAATAATTTCAGAAGTAATTTAGATTCATTTTGGCTGGCTTCTTGGCAGATTTGATTATATTGTTAGTGTTTTTAAATTAAGATAGTCTGATGAAGAAAAGATTGGGCTGCTTTCTTAATGTTTGGTGTTGCATTTGCTTTGTCAGTGTTATCTTCACTTTGCCTTTTCTTTGCATTTTATTTTATTTTAAAGATGAATTTTTTAAAATGTTTATTTTTGAGAGAGAGAGAGAGAGAGAAAGAGAGAGAGAGAGAGAACGGGGTAGGGGCAGAGAGAAAGGGGAACAGAGAATCTGAAGCAGGTTCTGTGCTGACATCAGAGAGCCCCATGTGGGGCTTGAACTCGCAAACCATGAGATCATGACCTGGACTGAAGTCAGATGCTCAACTGACTGAGCTACCCAGGCACCCTCTCTTTGCATTTTGTAGCCATTGTATGAAGGTTAGGTTAGTAATTCATAAATACACTTAACTGGGAAAAGACAGAAATAAATTTCTATATATTGAAATCCAGTGAAAAAGTAGGGTCCCCTTCCTTATCTCTTTCGATTTGTAAACCTCCTTTTCCTTCATATGACCTTGCGTATCACATGGAACTTATATCCTCCCCACATTCAAAGGACAAACAGTCACAATATAATCCTTTTGTTGTTTTCTGAACTGATGTTGGAAGAGATTGGGAAAAGTTAAGGAAGCTTCTTAAAGGAGAAAGATAGTTTGATGTGCAGGGCTGCAGAAAAGAAGAGGAAAAGTAGAGGTTAAAAACATGGGAAATTATAATTTTGCAATGATAGAGTATACATAACACTATACACTCAACATGTTTTTCCTTGCTACTTCCTATCCAAATCCTTTTTAGCTCAAGATCCAATTTTCCATTAGCCTGTAGTAGACTATATTTTCTAAAAATAGAGGCAATAATATTTCCCATCCCACGCGATCTTTTTCCAAGGTGACCTTGACACTCTTCATTCACTTAAGAAGTTATGTAGGGGCACCTGGGTGGCTCAGTTGGTTGAGCATCCGACTTCGGCTCAAGTCATGATCTGTTTGTGAGTTCGAGCCCCACGTTGGGCTCTGTGCTGGCAGCTCTGAGCCTGGAGCCTGCTTTGGATTCTGTCTCCTTCTCTCTCTGCCCCTCCCCACTTGTGCTCTCTCTGTCTCTCAAAAATAAATAAATGAAAAAAGAATTAAAAAAAAAAAAGAAGTTATATAGATGGCATTAGTGCATGAAAAAATGTTCAACATCACTAGCCATTAGGGAAATGCAAATGAAGACTATAATGAGATATTCCTAACACACCTACTATAATAGCTAAAATTAAAAAAAAAATAGTGCTAGTACCAAATTCTGGTGAGGAAAGGGAGAAACTGTATCTCTCATACATTGCAGGTGGGGGTATAAAATTGTATGGCCACCCTGGAAAATAGTTTAAAAAAAACTATTTTTTTTAAAAAAACTAAACATGTATTTAACATATAATCCAGCAGTGAGTCCTGGCATTTATCCTGGAGAAAAAGAAAATTTATGTTAAAAAAAAAAACCTTTATGTAAATGTTCATACCTTTATTTATAATAGTTCCAAACTGTAAACAACCAAAATGTCCTACAATACAACCCATAGGTGATTGGCTAAGCAAATGGTGGCATATCCATATAGTGAATACTACTTAACTGTAAAAAGGAACTATTGATACAAATAATAGTTCGGCTGAATTTCAAGGGCATAATGCTGAGTGAAAAACATCAATCTTAAAAGGCCACATACTGTTTAATTTCATTTATATGACATTCCTGAAATGATAGAATTATAGATATGGAGATAAATTAGTGGTTGCTTGAGTTTAGGGATGGTGGGGGAGGAGTAGCACGAGAGATCTTTGTGGTGATAGTTCAGTATCTTAATTGTGGTGATGGTTCCATGAATGTACAAATGTGACCAAAGGGACAGAAAATGACAATGTCAATATCTTGGTTTTGAGATTTCTTGATTTTTAAAAAAGTTTTTATTTAAGTAATCTCTATACCTAACATGGGGCTCTAACTCATGACCATAAGATCAAGCATTATGTGCTCTTCCAACTGAGCCAGCCAGGCACCCTGAGATTTCTTGATTTTGAGTAACTATAGTTACTAAGATGTAACTGTTGGGGGAAACTGAAGTGAAGTATGTAGGATATCTCTGTATTTTTTGTGAATTTATAATTATTTAAAAATAAAAAATTGAAAGAATGTAAGAGACTACATTTAGATTAGATCATCCTCAGCCTTTGTCTCCATTCTTTCCTTGACCCTGGAAAGACTACCAGAGGGGTGTCAAGGGGCACACACCAGAAATATTTTATAATTTCTCTTATGGATTTTTTCTTTGATTTTGGTATTACGTGGAATTGTGTTATTTAATTTCCAAATATCTAGAAATAATTTGACTTCTAAATATCTTACTGTAATTAGTTTGTATTTTTTTACTTTATTTAAAATTTTTTTTTAAATTATTTTATTTTATTTTATTTTTTTGGAGGTTTTGTTTTTATTTTATTTATTTATTTATTTCAATATATGAAATTTATTGTCAAATTGGTTTCCATACAACATCCAGTACTCCTCGCAACAGGTGCCCTCCTCAATACCCATCACCCACCCTCTCCTCCCTCCCACCCCCCATCAACCCTCAGATTGTTCTCAGTTTTTAAGAGTCTCCTATGGTTTGGCTCCCTCCCTCTCTTTTTTTTTCTTTCCCCTCCCCCATGGTCTTCTGTTAAGTTTCTCAGGATCCACATAAGAGTGAAAACATACGGTATCTTTCTCTGTATGATTTATTTCACTTAGCATAACACTCTCCAGTTCCATCCATGTTGCTACAAAGGCCATATTTCATTCTTTCTCATTGCCATGTAGTATTCCATTGTATATATAAACCACATCTTTATCCATTCATCAGTTGATGGACATTTAGGCTCTTTCCATAATTTGGCTATTGTTGAGAGTGCTGCTATAAACATTGGGGTACAAGTGCCCCTATGCATCAATACTCCTGTATCCCTTGGGTAAATTCCTAGCAGTGCTATTGCTGGGTCATAGGGTAGATCTATTTTTAATTTTTTGAGGAACCTCCACACTGTTTTACAGAGCGGCTGCACCAGTTTGTATTCCCACCAGCAGTGCAAGAGGGTTCCCGTTTCTCCACATCCTCTCCAGCATCTATAGTCTCCTGATTTGTTCATTTTAGCCGCTCTGATTGGCGTGAGGTGGTATCTCAGTGTGGTTTTGATTTGTATTTTCCTGATGAGGAGTGACATTGAGGATCTTTTCATGTGCCTGTTGGCCATCTAGATGTCTTCTTTAGAGAAGTGTCTATTCATCTTTTCTGCCCATTTCTTCACTGGATTATTTGTTTTTCGGGTGTGGAGTTTGGTGAGCTCTTTATAGATTTTGGAGACTAGCCCTTTGTCCGATATGTCATTTGCAAATATCTTTTCCCATTCCGTTGGTTGCCTTTTAGTTTTGTTGATTGTTTCCTTTGCAGTGCAGAAGCTTTTTATCTCGATGAGGTCCCAATAGTTCATTTTTGCTTTTAATTCCCTTGCCTTTGGGGATGAGTCAAGTAAGAAATTGCTGTGGCTGAGGTCAGAGAGGTTTTTTCCCTGCTTTCTCCTCTAGGGTTTTGATGGTTTCCTGTCTCACATTCAGGTCCTTCATCCATTTTGAATTTATTTTTGTGAATGGTGTAAGAAAGTGGTCTAGTTTCATCCTTCTGCATGTTGCTGTCCTGTTCTCCCAGTACCATTTGTTAAAGAGACTGTCTTTTTTTCCATTGGGTATTCTTTCCTGCTTTGTCAAAGATTAGTTGACCATACTTTTATGGGTCTAATTCTGGGGTTTCTATTCTATTCCATTGGTCTATGTGTCTGTTTTTGTGTCAATACCATGCTGTCTTGATGATTAGAGCTTTGTAATGTTTATTTATTTTTCAGAGAGAAAGACAGAGTGTGAGTGGGGGAGAGGCAGAGAGAGAGGGAAACACAGAATCTGAAGCAGGCTCCAGGCTCTGTCAGCACAGAGCCTGATGCAGGGTTTGAACTCATGAACTGCAAGATTATGACCTGGGCTGAAGTCAGACGCTCAACCAACTGAGCTACTCAGGCACCCCTGGTTTCTATTTTTTTTAAGTTTATTTATTTTTGAGAGAGAGAGAGAGAGAGAGAGAGCGAGTGAGCGAGCATGAGTTGGAGTGGGGCAGAGGGAGACAGGGAGAGAAAGAATCCCAAGCAGACTGTGTGCTGTCAGTGTGAGCCCAACACCGGGCTCCTACTCATGAACTGTGAGATCATGACCTGAGCTAAAATCAAGAATTGGACGCTTAACCTACTGAACCGCCCATGCACGCCTTATTGTCATTATTTTCTAATTTAATTCCATTGTGTAAGATTTTAAACTTTCAAAAAACAATTGAGAATTTATAGCCTTGTATATATCTTGCCTTAGTGAACTTTCCATGTACGCTTGAGTAGAATGTGCATTCTGCAGTTGTTGCTAGAGAGTTTTATGAATATTAATTAGGTCAAGATGGTTTACCATCTACTTCCTTGATGAATTTTTATCTACCGGTCTTATCAGTTACTGAGATAGGGTTATTAAAAACATCCAATATTATTTGTGGATTTGTCTATTTCTTTATGTTTGCCAATTTTTGCTTAATGAATTTTGAAATTCTTACTAGATACATATATATTTACATTGTTAGATCTTCCTGATGAACTGTCCTCTATCATTATGAAATTTCCCATTTTATCCTTTGTAATATTCTTTAGCTTGAGTCCTTCATTGTCTAATATTAATATAGCCCTACCAGCTTTGTTATATTTCCTGTTTGCTTGGCATATATATTTCTGTTCTTTCTCTTGTAATCATTTTGTGTCTTTATATCTTATTTTTCTTTGTTCTTCATAGTGTATAGATTTTTATTGATCTGTCTTCATATTTACTGACTTTCAGTTGCCATCTCCAATATGCTGTTATGCTCATCTAGTCATTTTTCATTTCAGTTGTATACTTTTCAGTTTGGGATTTCCATTTAATTCATTTTTTAAAATAATAGCTTTAGGGATGCCTGGGTGGCTCAGTTGGTTAAGTGGCTGACTTTGACTCAGATCATGATCTCATGGTTCGTGAGTTTGAGCCCCGCATTGGACTCTCTGCTCTCAGCACAGAACCTGCTTTGGATCCTCTGTCTCCCTCTCTTTCTCCCTCTCCCATGCTCTCTCTCAAAAATAAATAAACATTAAAAAATAGCTTTACTGAGAAATAATTCACATAAAAATAACTCACCTATTTAAAGTGTACAACTCAATGAATTTTAGTATATTCACAGATATGTGCAACAGTCACCACAATTATTTTTAGAACATTTTCATCCTCTTAAAAAAGAACCTCATACCCTTTAGCTGTCACCCCTAATTGCCCATCCCCCAAACTGTATGCCACTAATCTACTTTCTGTCTCTACAGATTTTCTTCTTCTGTGTATTTTATATAAACGGAATCATATAATATGTTTTTGTTTGTTTTTGACATTTTTTACTTAGTATAATGTTTTCAAGTTTCATCCATGTTGTAGTATGTATCACTTCTTTATATTGCCAAATAACATTCCATTGCATGGATATACTACATTTTATGTACTCATTTGTTTCTTGATGGACATTTCAGTTGTTTCTACTTTTTGGCTCTTCTGAATAATGCTGCTATAAACATTTGTGTATAAGTTTTTGTGTAACATATATTTTCATTTCTATTGGGTAGATACCTAGGAGTGGGATTACTGGATCATTTGGTAACTCTATGTTTAACTGTTTGAGGAACTGGCAGACTGTTTCCTGAAGTGGCATTTTACATTTCCACTAGAAGTGTATGAGGGTTTCTGATATTTCACATTCTCAGTCATACTTCTTATTATCTGACTTTTTGGTTTGAGTCATCCTAGTGGGTGTGAAGTGGTATCTCATTGTGGGTTTTATTTTTTAAATGTTAACTTACTTTTGAGACAGAGAGAGACAGAGTGTGAGCAGGGGAGGGGCAGAGAGAGAGGGAGACACAGAATCTGAAGCAGGCTTCGGGCTCTGAGCTCTCAGCACAGAGCCTGACACAGGGCTTGAGCTTGTTAGCCACCCAGGCGCCTTCTTTTTTTTTTTAAGTTTTTATTTAAATTCCAATTAGTTATCATACAAGTGTAATATTAGTTTCAGGTGCACTATATAGTGATTCAACGTTTCCATACATTACCTGATGCTCATCACAGCAAGTGCCCTCATTAATCCCCATCCCTATTTAACCCATCCCCCCCCCCCCTTAACCATCAGTTTGTTCTCTATAGTTAACAGTCTGTTTCTTGGTTTCTCTCTCTCTCTCGCTTATTTGTTTTGTTTCTTAAATTCCACATATAGATTTTTTTTGTTAAATTAAAAAAAATGTTTATTTATTTTTGACAGAGAGAGAAAGAGAGAAAGAGAAGGAGGGAGGGGTAGAGAGATAGCGAGACAAGAGAATCTCAAGCTGGCTCTGTGCTGCCAGCACAGAGCCCATGAGGCTCAAACTCACAAACCATGAGATCATGGCCAAAATCAAGAGTCAGATGCTCAACCAACTGAGCCATCCAGGCATCCTACAATAATAGTCGCTTTTATATTTGCCCATGTACTAACCTTTATTGAAAGCTTTATTTTTCTATTTGGCTCCAAGTTACTGTGTAGTATCCTTTTATTCATCTTGCAGGATTCCCTTAAGCATTTCTTGCAGGGCAGGACTAGTGGTTTAATGACTCCTTCATTTTTTGTTTGTCTGGAGATATCTTAATTTCTCCCTCACTTTTTTTTAATTAAAAAAAATTTTAAGCTTATTTATTTATTTTGAGCAAGAGAGAGAGTGAACAGGGGCAGAGAGACAGGGGAGTGAGAATCCCAAGCAGGCTCTGTGCTGATGGCACAGAGCCCAATGCAGGGCTTGAACCTGCAAACCGCGAGATCATGACCTGAGGCAAAACCAAGAGTCAGGCATTTAACCAACTGAGCCACCAAGGCACTCCAATTTCTCCCTCATTTTTGAAGGGCAGTTTTGCCAGTTACAGGATTTTTGGTTGACAAGTGTTCTTTCTTTCAGCACTTTGAATATAGCAGCCTGCTGTCTCCTGGCCTCCAAAGTTTCTGATGAGAAATCAGCTGATTATCTTTTTGAGGATTCCTTATATGAGATGATTCACTTCTCTTTTGCTACTTTTGTGATTCTCTCTTCATTTTTATCTTTTGAAAGTTTGACTATAATGTGTCCCAGTGTGCATATCTTTGAGCTCGTCTTCCTTGGAGCTTGTTGAACTTCTTGGATGTTTATGTTCATGTCTTTCATCATATTCTCTTTGCCCCTTTCTCTCTCTCTTCTCCTTCTGGGACTCCCAAAATGTATATGTTGGTCTGTTTGATTTGTACCAGAAGTTCCTCAGGCTCTGCTCACTTTTCTTCAGTCTTGTTCGTTTCTGTTCCTCAGACTTGATAATTTCCATTGCCCTATCTTCAAGTTGACTGATTCGTTTTCTGCCTGATCCAATCTGTATTTGAATCCCACTAGTAAATTTTTCATTTCAGTATTGTACTTTTCAGCTCTAGACTTTTTTTCTTTCTTTCTTTCTTTTTAGGTTTTCTATCTATTGATATTCTGATTTTTTCCATATGCCCTTTTCTTGACTATCCTCCTCCTTTAGTTTTTTGAGCATCTTTAAAACAGTTGTTTTATTTTATTTTTTAATGTGTATGTATTTATTTGAGTGAGAGAGAACATGCGTGTGAGCAGGGGAGGGGCAGAGAGAGAGAGAGAGGGAGAGAGAATCCCAAGCAGGCTCTGTGCTGATAGAGAGCTTGATCCCACAAACCATGAGATCATGTCCTGAGCCGAAATCAAGAGTTGGACCCCTAACGGACTGAACCACCCAGGCACCCCCAAACAATTGTTTTAACATCTTTGTCATGTCTGCCATCAGTTTTTTTCAGGGACAGTTTCTCATGATTAATTTGTTTTCCCTTGAATGGGTCATATGTTCCTTTTTTTTTTTTAATGCTCCGTGATTTTTTTGTTGTTGCTGAATACTGGACATTTGAATCTAATATTGTGGCAACTCTGGAAATCAGATTTTTCCCTTCCTTTGGGTTTTCTGTTGTTTTTGAGTGTCCTAGTCTTTAATGTCTGACTCTAAAAGGGGAAAGAGAAAAATGAAGGGGGCAGGCAGCTGCTTAAGTCCTCTGAAAGTCACTACAGCCAGAGAAATGGCTTGCATCAATGTGAGGAGGTGCAACAACAATGGCTTCCCACCTTTTGCACTTCTGTGCTTAGAAGTAGAAATCAGGGGCGCCTGGGTGGCGCAGTCGGTTAAGCGTCCGACTTCAGCCAGGTCACGATCTCGCGGTCCGTGAGTTCGAGCCCCGCGTCAGGCTCTGGGCCGATGGCTCGGAGCCTGGAGCCTGTTTCCGATTCTGTGTCTCCCTCTCTCTCTGCCCCTCCCCCGTTCATGCTCTGTCTCTCTCTGTCCCAAAAAAAACCAAAAAAAACAAAAAAAAAAACGTTGAAAAGAAAAAAGAAGTAGAAATCAGTGGTTTGAGCACAGATTTCCAATATTTGGAGGACAGGGTCATTTTTGCTCACCATAAGGTATGTGCAAACTGCTCCAAGAACATGTGCATGGTGCCTGCCCTATGGCTGGGCATGTGAGATAGGCAACTACTACTGTGCCGGGAGCTGAGATTGGCCACTGTTAACTTCAGTTTACCAAATCTTTCCCTGGAATTTGCAAGCCTTCAATAGACTCCAGAATTCCAAAATAGTTATACCAGACAGATTCTGCTGGTGTACTTATTGTCTAGGTTGAGAAGACAGATTCCTGGTGCTTCTTATTCCACGATCTTTTCAGAAATCTCTGTTATGTTTTTTTTTTCTATGAGATTACTCACAACATTTCTGTGCTCTAATGTTTTAAATATCTTTTGTTAACAGCATATAGCTGGATTGAGGAAAGCAGATTTGGAGTCTCTGTTTTGTATTTTGTAGGTATTCCACTTAGTGATTATTGACATATTTAGAATTATTATTTTTTTTAATTTTTTTAAACGTTTATTTCTTTTTGTGACAGAGAGAGACAGAGCATGAACTGGGGAGGGTCAGAGAGAGAGGGAGACACAGAATCCGAAACAGGCTCCAGGCTCTGAGCGGTCAGCACAGAGCCCGACGCGGGGCTCGAACCCACGGACCGCGAGATCATGACCTGAGCTGAAGTCGGACGCTCAACCGACTGAGCCACCCAGGCGCCCCTAGAATTATTTTTAACATCTTATTTTGTAATTCCATTTGCTCCATTTCCCCCCCGATTTTCTTCTTTATCACTTTGCTTCAGTTGATTTGATCAGTTTTGTTTATTCTCTGCCCCTCTACTGGTTTAATAACTATTTATTCTATAATTTCAGTGTTTTTCTTAAAGTATACACATGTCTTAACAAATCTAAAGCTAACCAGTATCTGTTTTCTGGGTAAGCAACATAGGAACCTTAAATTAATTCAATTCCAGTTATCCCCCTTCAATCTTAGAGAAAGAATAGATTGCTTATATATAAATGACCGTATGATGGTAGACTTCTCATCAGCATCGGAATACAGCTATGAAATAATATCTTCTGAGACCTCAGGTAAACTGTTTATTTACAAGTCAGTAACACCCAAAATATCAGTTAAGAGTAAAACTCACAGATCCTTTCTGAAAGAACACTAAGCGATGTAATTTAGTCAGAAGAAAACAGTGCAGAAGAAAGGAGTAGGATATAAGAAACAATGTTGATCAAAGTGACTGGTAAATGTGTTGGTAAATTTTTAGAAGCACTAACTATAAGATTTCATGCTCCAAATAATCCTTAGTTGGCTCCCTATTTTTACAGATGGAGAAAAGAAGGGTGGAGAAGCTAAGTATCAAACTTGCATGAAGTCACACAGTTAAAGACTAATGCTAGGAGAATGCCCTCTTGTCAGAAACGCCATGAGACTCAAAAAGCAGTACTAGCAATCTGTCTTCATTCTTTGAGCTAGCTTGTGATTCAGAGAGTTCTTGTGTCTCTGAGTTCTAGAATGTGTAAGAAAAATTCACTTAGGTATTATCCTTTGAATTAAGAAGACAGAGCAAGAAGACCCATTAAAGATAAATTGTGAAAGTTTATCTTGAAATCCCAGTTGTACAGAATGCTTTTTCAGTCACTTTGCATGATTACATAAACTTTGAGAAATACTAAATAACTGATGACAATATGACCATGCTAAGAACCAAAGGTGGAGGGGATGCCTGGATGGTTCAGTTGGAAGAGCACGTGACTCTTGATCTTGAGGTCGTGAGTTGGAGCCAGCCCCACGTCGAGTACAGAGATTACTCAAATATATAAACTTAAAAAAAAAAAGGTAAAGAGAGAAGCTGAAATGAATCAACAAAATTACTCTTTGTAAATAGCAAAACATAGAATTCCTCTGTATTCTAAACAATAAAACACATGTGTGTGTGTTGTATTTTATTAAAAATCACCTGATTTGTCCTTTAACCAGGCTTACAAGCTACAATGTAATCTTTTAAAATTATAGGTAATTATAAGAAGACACATTAAACCTCAGTTAATCACAGTTGTTTCAAAAATATGTCCTCTCTCTTAACAAAGCAGTAACCCAGCCAAAGCTTGGATAAACTGGCATTTCCCTAGATCACATGTTTCATTCCTAAACACAATGCCCCTTGTGTTTCTTTCAGGTGTCCATACTTTCTCTGAAAAATAGATCTCCCCTTCCAAAGCTTGAGCATTATCTGCTCTTTGTTTGAAAATAAATGCATTGTTCATGTGTGGACTAGTTGCACAGGTGTTTTACCTCTCTTTCCCCAGTCAGGCTGATTCTTAAGCCTTTCATGAAATCAGTTCAGTTTAGTTAAACCTCTGACATTCGCTTCTTATTGCCATTTCCCTTTATAGCCATAATATAAGCCCCAAATACAAACAGATCATCTTCCATTCCATTATGTTTACATTTTAAAAATTATCTCAGGAGTTGCCAACACTACATCTTTCTCAATTCTTGAAGGCTAATTCCAGGGCAAGGCCACAGTTCTGATTAGTTTAGGTCGCTTTCATTTTCCCTGAACTTCCAACTGCTGCCTTATGGGACAGGTTTGCTCCTGTCACCGGAAAGAACTATCTGAAAGCTTTGCATGAAATTAAACTCCCTGAGGTGTAACCAAACTGAATAAAGCCACAGAAGCGTGTATTGAAACAACTTTCCTGAGTGGGGCATGTGAAACACTGACATTCTTAACACGGCAAGGATTGGTATTGAATGTCAGGTAACTGGTTCTGTCTTCTGAAGTATGGGATTTCAATCCCTCCTTTTATTTTCAAACAGTCACTTTCATGTTATTCCCTAGAGAATAAGGATGGTATGAATCTCAGATCACTGGATAAACCATAGCTGAGAAAGGAAAATGGGGGCGGAATTACTTAAAGACTTCATCTCTTTAGTGCAAAAGATAGTAATTGATATTACTTAACAAAGTTTCTTTTTTCTAACTGTGTAACTTGGAGTTTTAAGCAATTTATTATTGTCGTTCTTGTCTCTAGATTTTTTGCATAATCCCCATTTTCTGTAACTTAAGTGTACGTCAATAAAACATAGTGCATATTTTAGCATTTCATTATTCCTGTTGCTTTCATGGCTAAGAGTTAAAATTTCATCTTCCATTGTAAATGTTGGAAAGTTTATATAAGTATAGTGAACAATTATTTATTTTCATAGTGAATAATAAGTAAAGAATCTATCTGCTTTACTTTTTCTAACTGTGGTATTTTGCTTAACACTATGTTCTCATTACTTTATTGATTAAAGAGAAGAATGTAATACACTTGTAGTGTGTATTACTGCTGCTTTGTCAAATTTATCAAATGTAACTAATCTGAATTTAATTGTGAAATACATTATTCTGTTCTAAGTATCTGCAGAGTTCTTGTAGAATGTTGCAACTTCATTTTAAAAGTACACATTTCTTCAGTTGTTTTAAAAAGCTGTTTTGTAGAAATTAGCAATCTCAAAATCAATTTCGCTTTATATTTTGGAATTGATAATACTATAGAAAATTTTTAGGTCAGAGTTTGGTATTCACATTACATATGGTGATTCTCTGAAACATTGTGGACTAGAGTTGATAGGGACTATAGAATGGAAATCAGCATTATGTGAGATATTAAGATTTTACTTATGAGGAGGTGCCATGTTTCTGCCCTTAAAGAAAGTGTTAATCAAGACATTTCAGTGTTTTGAGATTTTTACATTAATGGCTGAAGTGAATATGCAAAACATTATCATAATATGGAACCTACACTCAAGCATAATGTCTCCTTTTACAGTTATGCTTGAACATAGGTCTATGATTTATATTTGAGCCAGCTGATTTCAGAACGCTTAATTCATATCCCTTTGGGACAGCTAAAGAAAAGCCCCTCTACTAGATATATGAGAAATAGTAAATAGTACTCTGAAACTTCTTGAGACTGAGAAAAGTAAAAACTCTATTTGCCCAGCATCCTAGAGTTAAAATTTGCCAATACAGTTTATTCAGAATTTCTAAAGAGTTTACTTAAACTGTAAGCACCACTGATAAATTGACTCAACAAATATTTTTTTTCTTTTCAATTTTATTGAGGAATAATTATGCACAGTAAGGATAATTTGTCTCTTCGCATTTATTCAACCACTTATTCATGTCTGAATGAACTCATGTATATTTCTTTTATAATTTGGGACTATAATTCAATGCAGTGTTACTTATTTTGGTGCTCAAATTGTTCTAGCTTTGGCCATTAGGAGTTCTTCCAGTTTGGCTTCTGTGTCTCCTTGACATGCTCCATCCTTTTTTTGTTGTTGTTTGTGAGAGCTTCCTTTCCAATGCTATAGGATACTCCACATCTTTTATTTTCTTTCCCTGCCCCATTCCTAGAAATCAGCCATTTTCCTAAGTATCCCTGGTTTATTTTATTGGAAAATGGTATTTAGAAACCCAGATGTGGGTGCTGGGGTTGTTCTTTACTGCTGAGGTGTGGTTTCCTCTGAGTGTTCAGAGTGAGGTAAATATATATGTGTACATATTTATACATATACATCTATAATTGGTCAGTATCTAGCTGTATAAATATTAAATTAAATATGAGTTCATAATGATGTCTCCAACTCTAACTTATTACCACAGGGTTCATTCTATCCTTCCTTCTTGTTTATCTGCAACTTTCATCTCTGACGGTGAGAAGCCTGACTCACTCACCATCTGTTCATTTAATTGTTCAACCTTAGTATATGTGTAAAGCAGTTATAATGTTTTAGATGCAATTCTGTGTCTAAGAATTTTTACTGTCATATATTCACACTGGTATGCAAAGATATATGGACAACAATTCTCCTCTTTCTTTTGTGTTCTTTTTTTTTTTTTTTAAATTTTTTTTTTTTCAACGTTTTTTATTTATTTTTGGGACAGAGAGAGACAGAGCATGAGCGGGGGAGGGTCAGAGAGAGGGAGACACAGAATCAGAAACAGGCTCCGAGCCATCAGCCCAGAGCCCGACGCGGGGCTCGAACTCACAGACCGCAAGATCGTGACCTGGCTGAAGTCGGACGCTTAACCGACTGCGCCACCCAGGCGCCCCATTGTGTTCTTTTTTTTTAAGAAAACTATCTTTGATTAAAAAAAAATTTTTTTAATGTTTATTTATTTTTGAGACACAGAGAGACAAAGTATGAACGGGGGAGGGTCAGAGCGAGAGGGAGACACAGAATCTGAAGCAGGCTCCAGGCTCCGAGCTGTCAGCACAGAGCCTGACGTGGGGCTCGAACTCACAGACCACGAGATCATGACCTGAGCCGAAGTCGGATGCTTAACCGACAGAGTCACCCAGGAGCCCCTTATCTTTGATTTTTAAAATACTTTTTATTGTGGACATTTTCAGTTGTGTACAATAGTAGAGGAAAAATTAATCTGAACCTTCCTTATGTGACCATAGTCCAACTCTTGACAGTTTTTAGTATTTTGCCTATCTTTCATTTATTTCCCTTATTCTTTTAAAACAAATTTTGATGTAAATACCAGATATCATATGATTTAGCCTATAAATAATTTAGTAAGCATCTCCAACAGATGCCCTACATTGAAAACACCCACAATGCCATGATCATATCTTAAAAAATTAATGTCAATTCCTATACATGATACATAATCTATGATTAAATTCTCCCAGTTCTGTGAAAAATGTCTTTTATAGCTGCTTTGTTTGAA
Source organism: Neofelis nebulosa (assembly GCF_028018385.1). Taxonomy (NCBI): domain Eukaryota; kingdom Metazoa; phylum Chordata; class Mammalia; order Carnivora; family Felidae; genus Neofelis; species Neofelis nebulosa. Next base: position 49,117,904 of record NC_080792.1, read on the forward strand.
ACAGAATCTGTGGTAGACAGAATAACAGCCTTCTCCCTTCATCAAACATTCATATCCTTATCGCTGGAACCTATAAAAAATTATCTTACATGGCAACAATGACTTTGCAGATGTGATTAACTTAAAGATCCTGAGATGGGAGTATTATCCTGGATTATCTGGGTATGTGCAATGTAATAGCAAGAGTTCTTAGAGAAGTAGGAAAGTTAGAGTCAGAGAAGAAGACGATGGCAGAAGCAGATGTTGGAGTGATGCCATTGCTGGAAGGGGGCCACCAGCCAAGAAATGTGGACAGCCTCCAGAAACTGGAAAAGGCAAGGAACTGATTCTCCCCAATAGCTTCCAGAAGAAATACAGGCCCAATACCTTGATTCTAGCCCCATAAGGCCCATTTTTAGACTTCTGACCTCCAGAAGATAATAAATTTGTAAGATTTGTGTTGTTTTAAACCACTAAGTTTGTGGTAATTTGTTACAGCAGCAATAAGAAAATACATGATCCAAAGTGTATATATTGCATTGGGTTGTTATATTTGTTAAGTTCCTTTTAACCTGTAATCTACCTCTTTTTTTTTTTCTTCTGATTTGTTGAATAAACTGGGTCATTCATCCATAGAATCTTTGCATTCTGGACTTGGGCTCATTTTTACATCATGGTGTCATTTAACTTGTCCTTCTATACCCTGTGTTTCCTAAAAATTAGTATTAAGTTATAAAAGCTTGTTTATAATCAGGTTAGATTGGGAGTGGGGGTAGGATATTTCATAGATGATGCCTTGTACTTATTATATCACATCAGGAGATAACTACAGTTGTCTCATAGTTGGTGCTGCTAGCAGGCAGCTTTCCACCCACTGGAAAGCTTCCATTAAACTTTTATCTAAGGTTTTAGTATCAATTGATGATTATTGCTAACATCAGTTATTTAAGTAGGGGTTCCAAAATGGTGATGTATTATTAGCTGGAATTCTATAAGGAAGAACTTGCCCTTATTAAGTATTTGGTTACTTTCAAATATATTTTGTATACGAAAGCAGGGTAAATGCTTGATTCTTTCTCTTCACTTATTAATTTTTCAGAACACTAAGTTTCTGTGCCTTAACAAACCTCTAATGGTAATGGATGAAGTTTTTAAAAATTTAATTACAAATTCATGGATTTATATGTATTTGTTGAGTTTTGTTGTTTTATTTGCTGTGTTTTAATCAGTTGGAGACAGAATTCTTTTTCATGGTCAAATTGTTTTCCTTTGCCAGTGAAAACTCTTCAAGGTAACTACCGTTCCTTTTGATGCTATAAATAAGGTACTTTGGTTCTCTTGCCTTTTCCTTCTTCTCTGTGCCCACCCTTGCCCCCAGAATATGATTTATATTTGTTTTCAGTTTAGCTTTTCATTAATTCATATTGGAAATAAAAGGAAATGTGTGTATATATTAGTATTCCTTCCTTTTACATGAAAGGTAACATACTATATACAATCATCTATATCTTATTTTTCCAGTTAATAATGTCTTCGGGAGATCCCTACATATAAGCATATAGAGAAATGCCTCATTCCTTTCCACAGCTGAATCGTATTCCATGTTTGGATGAACCACAGCTTAGCCAACCAGTTCCATAATAATGACGATTTTTGATGTTTCTATTCTTTGGTAAAGTACAGGAAAATAATTCCTACATATACTTGCTGTGGTGTTTTAGAATCATTTCTCCTTGGGGCCTGGTTTCTTCTTTAGTCAGTGAATTCTAGGTCTGAGAACTGGCTTAGGTCTTGGAACCAAGCAAGGAATTGCATCTTTTTATTGGTATATATAGTTACCTCCAGCCTCTTGTATCCATCTTTGAATTCTTTTCATCATTTAAATTGGGCAATACTTTTGTTGGCTGCCTATTTAACCAGCCCCAAGGATATTGTGCTCTATTAATGTATCTTTCTGTGGCTCAGGTCTCCCCACCACCCCCTCCCCACCAACTTCCACAATGAACTTGTTGTTCCTTGTGGTAATTGTGCCCACCTTGCTTCTAGTAGCTTAGCTTTATCACCTAGCCTTTGTAATTTGGAAGCCTATCAAGAAGACTCAATTGCCATCAATAAGACTAGTTCTGTAACACGCTCTCTTTTACTCTCAGGTTTGGCCTATAGAGGATAGTCAACACTGAGCTTGTCAGTAATTCTGGTGCTCATTCTTTATCACTTAGGAAAACAAGTTGTCCTATAGACTCTCACATGGAACATACTTAACTCTGAGTTTCTGGTTTTATAGAGTATATCCATTCTTGCCTATTTCTGTTTCTTTTGACCACTTCTTACAACATTTCCCAAAGCAGTTCTGGCATTTCTACTTCACTTAGTATAGGCTCTCAATTTTTCTGCCTCTAAGAGTTATCCTGTCAGCATCACAGCACTGTCTCCTGGGGTTTTAGCCAAGCTGCTAGATCCTTTATTCCAGGAGAGTTCTCCCATGTGGAGAAACCAACCCTTGTCTAGTGTGATGTTCCATTTCCACTGACCCATTACCCTCAGAATCCAGTTCTAGGTATACTTTCCCAGCTCCTACTGTACAAATAGGCTAAATCTTCCACTTCCTTCAGCATGTGGTCCATTTTTCCCTTGGCAGACCTACCAATTCCTCTTCTGGGTTATATCAAGGCTGACCCTATGTGTTGGTGATGGTCATGAGGAGAAGAGGGGTTTGATCTTAGAGGGGAGGGTATGCTTTGTCCCCACGCAAGGGTGGTGGGGTGGAACTAGCTTTTAAGTTAGAGGAGTAGACCATTTATCTAGGCCCAGAAGCTTCGAGGGGATGATCAGAGGTTTCAAGGTTTTTGAGTGAATCAACTCAGATATCCTCAGACCTCAACAGGGCTCTGACTGTGACATCTTTCTCCACCAGGGACTTTGACATGTCAGACTTTGCAGAACTGAGAATTCACCTTTCTCTGGAATTCTGCAACTCATAATTAAATCCTGAGCCTGATCGTCAGATTCTTCTGTCCTCTGCTTGCAGGGAACAAGAGTCTCTTTGTCTACTGCCCAGGAGGATTTCTGAGTTTTGAGTTTTGCATTTCTCTTTAAATTAATAATTATCCTTAGCTTTTGATTGTCCTTTAGTGGTTTATCAGTTGCACTCAACAACAGTGATTTGATTCAATTGTCCTTATATTTAATACTTTCACAAAAACTTGAGGTATTACAACTGTTAGCAAATTCCCTTCCACTATTGTTCTGTTCCAGTTTACCACATGTACCAGTTTTAACAATTGCACTGCTACAGCATGGCAGTTTATCTGTGCTCCATTTACCAGCAGTGATATGGCCCTCAACTCTAAAATCCCATTTTTGAGTCTGCCTCCTTGGACCTTTCTGGCACCAATCAATTCAGTTCCCTGGGAAACAGATCCTGAGCAGAGATTTACATGCAGGAAGTTATTGGTGAGTGCTTTTGAGATCATAACCTTTGAAGGAGTTAAGTAAGTAGCATTGGGTACTGGGAAGAGTTGAACTGCAATGGAGTGGCATCAGGGGCCTCAGCCAATCCCAGGGGGAGTTCTGGTACTAGATGACTCTTTAAAATTGTGCTTCCTTGAAGCAAGGGGGTGGGGTCCTTATTTAGTGGATAAGAATTGGGAGGAGGCTGTCTTCAGCAAAAGATAATTTTTAGAGAGAATCTCAGCTGAGAACCATCTGCTGCCAAACTCACAAGAATGGGATCACCCATAGCTTATGTCGTAAAGAAGGCTTCGGGGTAATTCACCACAGCATCTACTAGTATTTTTGCAACTATATTTTTGAAATAAATTCCTAAAAATGGAATTTCTGGGTTAATGGGAAAATGTTTATCATTTTGCTAGGTATTGCCAGATTCTTTTCCATGGAGGTTGTATTATTTTGCATCCCTACCAGCAATATACAAGAATGCCCATTTCTCCTCTGCCTTGCTGATAGGAGTGTACCTTCAAACTTTTGGTTTGTCACTGTGATAAATGAGAAATGGTATTTCAGTGTAGTTTTAATTACAAATTGTTTTTTTTTTAATTAACTTGTTTTATTTTTTATTGTTTTAAATTTACATCCAAATTAGTTAGCATATAGTGCAACAATGATTTCAGGAGTAGATTCCTTACTGCCCCTTACCCATTTAGCCCATCCCCCCACCACAACCCCTCCAGTAACCCTCAGTTTGTTCTCCATATTTATGAGTCTCTTCTGTTTTGTCCCCATCCCTGTTTTTATATCATTTTTGTTTCCCTTCCCTTATGTTCATCTGTTTTGTCTCTTAAAGTCCTCATATGAGTGAAGACATATGATTTTTGTCTTTCTCTGACTGACTAATTTCAGTTAGCATAATACCCTTCAGTTCTATCCATGTAGTTGCAAATGGCAAGATTTCATTCTTCCTGATTGCTGAGTAATATTCCATTGTGTATATATATATATATATATATATATATATATATATATATATATACATACATCTTCTTTATTCATCTATCGATGCACATTTGGGCTGTTTCCATACTTTGACTATTGTTGATAGTGCTGCATGGGGGTGCATGTGTCCCTTCAAAACAGCACACCTGTATCCCGTGGATAAATGCCTAGTAGTGCAATTGCTGGGTCATAGGGTAGTTCTATTTTTAGTTTTTTGAGGAACCTCCATGCTGTTTCTAGAGTGGCTGCACCAGCTTGCGTTGCCACCAACAATACAAAAGAGATCCTCCTTATCCACATCCTCGCCAACATCTGTTGTTGCCTGAGTTGTTAATGTTAGCCATTCTGACATGCGTAAGGTAGTAGCTCATTGTGGTTTTGATTTGTATTTCCCTGATGTTGAGTGACGTGGAGCATTTTTTCATGTGTCGGTTGGCCATCTGGATGTCTTCTTTGGAGAAGTGTCTATTCATGTCTTTTGCCCATTTCTTCACTGGATTATTTGATTTTTGTGTGTTGAGTTTGATAAGTTCTTTATAGATTTTGGATACTAACCCTTTATCCGATATGTCATTTGCAGATATCTTCTCCCATTCTGTCGATTGCCTTTTAGTTTTGCTGATTGTTTCCTTTGCTTTGCAGAAGCTTTTTATTTTGATGAGGTCCCAGTATTCATTTTTGCTTTTGTGTCCCTTGCCTCCGGAGACGTGTTGAATAAGAAGTTGCTGTGGCCAAGATCAAAGAGGTTTTTGCCTGCTACAAATTGTTTTTAATAGCAAAAACCTAGAAACAACTGAATATCCATCAATAGGTAACTCATTAATTAGATTATGGTAACTATGTTCTATGTGGTAATACATTTCATGAGGCAGATCTGTATGTACCACTATAGCAAAATCTCTAAGATATGTCAAATGAAAAACAATTTGCAGATAAATGTATATAGTATAATCTTATTGTGTATAAATGAATGATGTATATATATGTATGTAAATGTGTATATATATATATATATATATATATATATATATATATTTACATTTTTGAATTTCCATAGGAAATTCCTGGAAGACTACAAAAGAAAACCTATTGTGAGAAATGTGATTAGAAGTTGATAGAGGCATATTAATTGGGTAATTAATACAGAGAAATACCAATAGGAGATTTTCATATGTGTGTGTGTGTATACATATATATGTATACATATATATATACATGTGTATATATATATATATATATATTTGGTATAAGGAATTCAGCCAGGCAATTATGGAGGCTGAGAAATCCCATGATCTTCTGTCTGCAAGGTGGAGATTCAGGAAAGCCAGTGGTATACTTCAGTCTGAATTTGAAGACCTGAGAACCAGGGGAGCCAGGTGTAAATCCCAGTGCAAGGGCAAAAAGAGACTGATATCCAAGCTCAAATTCTCTGGTAGAAAGGGAGACTTCTTCCTTCCTCTGCCTTTCAATTCTATTTAGATCCGAAATGGATTAATGATGCCCACCTACTTAGGGAGAGCAATCTGCTTTACTCAGTCTCCTGTTTCCAATGTTAATCTTATACAGAAACACCTTTGCAGACACACCCATAATTTTAAACAAATATCTGGGCATCCTGTGACCTAGTGAAGTTGATACATAAAATTATCTGTCATAAAGGATAAAAGTACTTTTACTTTTCAGTTCATGTCCTTTACTGCTCTTTGAAAATTTCTGGCAATTGGTATTAGTTTTATTTTTAAAAATAATATTGCTATTCAACCAACTGATGACCATTTTCCTCTAGATGTTTTGCTTTCATTTCACACCTAGCCTACTTATTCAACCTTCTTAGAAAAAGATTATAGCCCAGAGTTGGCCCCCTGATCCCAGGCACTGTGATTTAGACTCTTGACTAGACTCACAGCATTCCCTCAGCCTCAGTTCTGTCTTAGATTCCATCCCACTGTGGAGCTCCAGTATATCTAGGGATCATGGTGGACCAAGCAATGGCTAAGGTTGTGCTCTTTCTGTGCAATTAGTGCAAAACTGTTGTTTTCTGAGAAATATGCAAATAAAGTTGTGGGCAGAATAGCTTATAATTGTTATTTTTGGACTGACTTAATTTCTGTTATTTGGCCAAATAATCCAACTTAGTATGGTGTTTAGTGGTTATTGGTGTATCTATTCTTTTCCGTTTTTATACAGCATCATTTATTCTGCATCATAGTCTCACTTTTGAAGAACACAGTATTAAGCTAAATTTCATAGATGAACACTGTGGCCACTAAGAAAACTGATAAACTTGATGACATTCTGAGCAGAATAATTCTTTGGTTTGATTCTTAAACTAGTATTCAGAATTCAAATACTTAGCAGGTTGTCTATAATAAGTAAATAAATGGAGAATATGTAGGTTAACAACTCCTACTTCCTTTTTCTCCAGTAATGCAGCAACTGGGATTCTAATTTCAATAACTGTTCTCAACCTAACCTACATCTGACATCCCATCAGTTTTTTTCTGCAGGTAAAGCAGAAAAAGCACACATTATTGAAATTTTAAATTAATAAAAATCCAACCCCCCCCCAACCAAACATTGTGTTTATTGAGTAGACAACCAATGTTAAGCTCCTGAGAGGATAAATAAGATAATTATGGCTTGACAGTTTTCTTGAGAGCTTTTAATTTTTTATATAAATTAGATATCTATTAGAAATGGATACAAGATTTTCAGTACCACACACAGATTGAGCCATTGTCTATAGGTTTTCCCAAGTAGGTCATTCATTAATCTGACTTGCTCTATTTTGTTTACATAATACAGGGTAAAATTAAACTTTTTTTTGATGTTTTTTTTATTTATTTTTGAGACAGAGAGAGACAGAGCATGAGCAGAGGAGGGGCAGAGAGAGAGGGAGACACAGAATCTGAAGCAGGTTCCAGGCTCTGAGCTGCCAGCACAGAGCCCAACGCAGGGCTTGAACTCACAGACCGTGAGATCATGACCTGAGTTGAAGTCAGATGCTTAAGTGACTGAGCCACCCAGACACCCCAATACAGGGTAAAATTTTAGCTCTTAGGTTTACATTCTGTTTCTTCTTTGCTAGGAAGGAGCCCATTGTCTTCAGCATAATGTCGTTGTTGGCCTTTAATGGAAACACATTAAGGACTAGTAATAGTCCTTATACTCTGTATATTAACATAATATACCCTTATATTAACTCTGTATTATAACTGGGCATCCACTTCAGCCATTCTTAAGTAATTTCTATACCCAGTGTGGGGCTGGAACTCACAACCTAGAGATCAAGAGTTACATGCTCTACTGACTGAACAAGCCAGGCCCCCCCCCGCTTTTTTTTTAAGATTTTATTTTTTTTAAGTAATCTTTATACCCAGCATGGCAGTTACAAGTCTTGATTGATTATCCCGCTCACCAAAATTTAATATTTTCTTTTTTTAAAGCTTAGTGATTTATTTTGAGGGAAAGAGATGGGTGGGGGGCGGAGGGAGGGAAGAAGAGAGAGAATCCTAAGCAGGCTCTGTGATGTCAGTGTGGAGGCTCACAAACTGTGAGATCATGACCTGAGCTGAAATCAAGAAACCAACTGAGTCACCCAGGTGCCCCTTAATATTTTCTTATAGTCAGGAAATTCATAAGCATCTGTTACAGATTTAGCATTGAAGCTGTCAGTTTTCTAGATTTTCCTTTCCAGAGAGCATCCTACGCTCTTGAACACTGGTATAAGGAAAAATTAAAGATCCTTACTTGTCAACACCCTCCTGGTAGGCACCAATTCTGGCCAGTGAGAGGCAGTCTAGACTAGACATTGCCTGAAGTTTTGGGGGCTTTAAAGAGGCTATTTGGGAGGTACGTTGAAGATACGACAAGCTTGTCTTTGCTTGCAGCAAGGCAGCAAAATAAATCTTCAGTCTTCACACAGAGAAAAAAAAGAACAAAAGAACTAACATCAGAGGCAACTGTTTTCATGATAACAAATAAGCCTGTTGTCTTCAAACCAGCTTTCATTGTTCCTGTACTGGATGTCTTCCAATTGCACACTCTACCCTTCTTCTCTACTCTGCTTTCTGCTCGAAGAGGTTGACCTGTTTAGGTGAAATCAGTGGTTTTCCAAGTGTGACCTGAGGACCAGCAGCATCAACACTGTCTCGAGACTTGTTAGAAATGTAAATTTTCAGTCTCTACCCAGGCCTACTGAATCAAAAACCCTGGGGTGGGTCTAGCAATCTCTTTTAACAAGGCAGCCCTGTAGGTGATTCTGATGCCCGCTAAAGTTTAAGAACCATTAGACTGCATGTTAAGCTCTCATGTCTTGTGGCCTCTGGTTGAGTTTGGTCTGTGGGGAACACCAGCAGGAAATCTGAGGAAGGAAGGAGAGTGAGGTCTGGGCATTTATTTTCCCAGTTCCCTCCCTGTGAAGTCAATACCAGCTAGGTGGCTATGTTCCTCTCATGGAGGCCACAGTTCCTGTCACCAGGCTTTCTGGACTGTTCCCTTTTTTGCAAGTCATAGTGACCTCTCCTCCCCTTTGTGCTCCGATGTTGCTAACCTCACAGGGTGCTACTTTATCCCTCATTAGCTTCTCTAAAATCTGCTCACACTTTCAAAAAGAGTCCTTTGAATAAACTCTTTTCAATTATCCTATTTCCTGGATCATGACTGCTATAGTTCCTAATGCCAATTTTTTTGTGCCATCCATTTAAATGACTCACTGTACATTCATGAATGCCTTCTCTTCCCTTACTTCATAAGGATGTCAGGAGGGCTAACAAATTAATGTGCTCATCACAGTGCCTGGCTCACAGGCCTCCAACATATGGTAGTTATTTTTTTGTAAACGTGCTATAGGCTGATTACCCTCCCTCCCCAAATCATTTTTTGAAACCTAATCCCCAATGTGAGGGTATTTGGAGGTGGAGCCTCTGGGAGGTGATTAGATCATGATGAAGTTCCCACAATGGGATTAGTGCCCTTATAGTAGTGACCCCAGAGAGCTTTCTTACTCTTTCTGCTATGTGAGGACATAATGAGCTCTTTTGTGAAAGTTGGTTTTTCCTCTGCCGTATTCATATTTGTTCAAGATGACTAAGTAAGTATGAGTACTATGAAAAAGTAGTATTGATTCTTAGTGTTATTATACCTATTAATAATTGCTTTATTCATGTTGGTTTCTACATGCAAGGTCCTAAACCCCAGCTCTCACAGTATTAAACAAGTATGTCTCTCTCAAAGATTGAAAAATAGTATCACCTGTATCACTATTTCTAATCAAATGTGACAAATAAGCAAACAAATGAGATCCAGTACACAAAGTCTTCAAGATTATATTGAAAACACTGAGAGGCAGGCTTCAGGCTCTAACAGGAGTTACTATCCTATTTCAGCAGGCAACCAAACCTGTAAGATCAACTCAAAGCTAGAGACACAAATGAAAAAATGTCTTTCTTTGGAAAGTTTTTTCTTGAGAACAAAATAAGAAATAGGATATGTCCTTTGTAGCTCAGCAACAGGTAAATATTATCTAAACAATAACAAAAAGTCAGAGACTCTCTTCCCTGAATAACCTAGAATTGTTTCGGGAAGTAGAAATATCATGGGTTTGAGAAGAAAATTTTTCTACAGGGTTAAAACTTGGCTATGAAATTATAAGTAATTTCTGGTTAAAAATGTGTTTCCTGAAGGAATAAATATCTAATGCCTGACATAAGGATGACTCAGAATGTCACTATTTCCATTTTTGGCATCCAACACACCAATCTTAGAAAAGGCTACATGTCCCAGTTAACAGTCTTTTCCCAACATAGTGAAGAGAATCTATTCAATTATGGACTGCGCTGCAGGCTTTGTCACTGCCTTTATTCTGCCCAGTCCTAGTGGGACATGGCATAATGTACAATTGGGTCCATTCAAATAATTTTCATCACTGTGTATTCATAATAGACGGAACCTTGCCATGGCAAGTGAAGCAGTCTCACTACCCAAAGCAGCTGTAGGCTAAAGGAAAGTCCAGGCATGCAGGGACAGGTATATGGAAGGCTTACAATGTGTAGCTAGAGTTGTGAGCCCTCTGTTGCTGGTGCTCGGTTACATCATCTGCTTTCTTATACCTAGAACTTTTCTCCTTGTATTCTTTGACTGAACTCCACTACAGGAAACTCACAACATTTAAACTTATTATCTACTTTCTCATTGAGTAAACCACCTAACAAGTATTTTGAGGAAAAAAAAAAATCAGGGTAAGTGAATGCTATACCATTCCTTCCTCATAAGTCACTAAAGAGGATCCTTTGGGTGGTACTCTTTGAAAGCACACAGACTAGGATTAAATAGGTTTAAGGCATCCCCTAAATAGAAGATTTTCTGTCATTTACTAGACTTTAAAAAGTCTTGCTGTAGGCAGCTACCAGGGCACATTAGCAGAAATCTATACCTACTTTATAGACTTCACAGTATTTATTACTATTTAGATTCCACATTGTTCTGGCATAAGGTCTTTTGAGAAACTAAACAAAGCACACGTAATTTTTTTTTCCAAAGTGGAAGAGTTAAGATAAAATATACTTAACAGTTTGAACTCAATTTTTCCTGTCTTTTTAAAAAAAAAATTTTTTTTAACATTTATTTATTTTTGAGACAGAGAGAGACAGAGCATGAACGAGGGAGGGTCAGAGAGAGAGGAAGACATAGAATCTGAAACAGGCTCCAGGCTCTGAGCAGTCAGCACAGAGCCTGACATGGGGCTCGAACTCATGGACCGCGAGATCGTGACCTGAGCCAAAGTCGGACGCTTAACCGACTGAGCCACCCAGGCGCCCCTTTTTCTATCTTTTAAAGGGCCTAAAAAGTCACATATGTTGGGTCCTACAGGTAAAGGTATCTATCCCTAAACAAAGTTGGTGTGCATCCCAACAGTCTGAAATGCACAGCTCAATGATTTGAATATTCAGCTCTTCAAAATAGGAGTAAGTCTATAATCATACAAAGTGTGTGTCACATTAATTATTATGAACAACAATCTATTAATATTAGAATTTATAATAATAAATAGTCATTTATTAACTAAACATTAAATAAACAACCCTGGGTATTTATTTAGTGATTTAATTCTATGTGAGATATTGCACTTGTGAGACATAAATGTACTTTTCAGAATGAGAAATGCCAAATTTCATGGAGAGGCTATGCCAATTATGTACTACTTAAGATTAGTGGGAGAGTTCTGCCTCTGGACAAGATTGAGAGGACACTGTATTGACTCTCCTGGCTGACACAATTAAACAACAACAACAGCAACAACAACAAAATATATGAAAAGATAGTCAGACAATGGACATCCAGTAGTGAAACACAGTGATCCCTGAGAGAAAGGCAACGAGTGAGCAAAGCCCTAAGAAGGGAAGAAGGCCATGTGAAGATTGAAGCAGAGTGGAGTGATGCATCTACAAGCCAAGAAGTGCCAAGGATTACTAGAAACCACCAGAATCTAGGAGAGAAGCATATGACTCTTGTACCCTCAAAGTGTCCAAATGGAACCAATCATGCCAATACCTTGATTTTGGACTTCTGACCTCTTGAACGATGAGAGAATACATTTTTGTTGTTTTAAGCCCCAGTTTGTGGTAATTTGTTATGGCAGTCCTGGGAAACTAATACGCACAGGTAGAAAACAGACTGGGAAAAAAGTCAACTGTGCATCAGTGAACTGTGGGAAATCTCAAGCAGTCTAATATATATGTACTTGGAATCTCCAAGAAGAGGAGTAAGAGGGAGGAAGAAAAAAAAACTATTTGAAGAAGTAATAGCTGAAAATAATAAGCCTAGAGATTCAAGAACTCAACAAACTTTAAGCACAAGAATTATGAAAAATGTTCACCATAATAAAACAGTAATAAAGAGAAAGTGTTAAAACACAGTGATAGGGAGAAAATATTAAAATGTGATAAAGATAATAAAAACATCCAGTAAATAAGACACATTATGTCCAGAAGAATAAAGGTACTCTTTATTGACATAAGGAATGTCAATGACATTTTATGTCCCTGTGAAAATGACACAGGACGTCTTGTTGGCAATAATGTAAGCCAGAGCATAGTGGAGCAGCACTGCAAAGTGGTGCTGGAAAAAACCATGTCCACTTATAATTCAATATCAAGTGAAAAGAGTTTTCATAAATGAAAGCAAAATACATTTTAGAGACACAGAAGCTGAAATAATTCATCAGTGACAGACCTACATCATAAGAAATGTTAAAGAGAAAAATGATACCAGATGGAAATCTGGATCTATACAAAGGAATGAAGAAATTAGAAATGGTAAATATGAGTAAATATAGAAGACATTGTAAAAGATGGGCCTGGGTGGCTCAGTCGTTTGAATATCCAACTTAGGCTCAGGTCATGATCTCAGAGTTTGTGAGTTCAAGCCCCACATCAGTATTGCTGCTGTCAGTGTGGAGCCTGCTTGGGATTCTCTGCCCATTCTTTCTGACCCTCCCCTGCTCACACACTCTCTTTCAAAAATAAACATTAAAAAAAAAAAGACAATTTTAAACATTTTTTTCTTTTTCAAAATTTTTTTCTAATGTTTATTTATATATAAAGAGAGATAGAGAGCAAGCAGGGAAGGGGCAGAGAGAGAGGGAGACAGAATCCCAAGCAAGCTCTGCACCATCAGCACAGAGCCTGATGTGGGGCTGGAATTCACCAACAGCAAGACCAAGACCTGAGCTGAATACAAGAGTCGGATGCTTAACCGACTGAGCCACCCAGGTGCCCCTAAAGACATTTTTTTTCTTATTTAAAAATCTCTTTAAAAGGTAACTGACTATTTAAAGCAAACATAGTAATAACATATTGTAGGGTTTATAACATTTGCAGAAATAAGATGTATGAAAACAATAGCATGAAGACCAGGAGGGGAGAAATGGAAGGATACTGTTGTAACAGTCTTGTACTAATATGAAGTGATATAATATTACTTGATGGTAGGCTGTGATAAGTGAATCCTAAAATAATTTACACACACACACACACACACACACACACACACTGGAACAAAGAATTATAACATGACATCAAGGAGATACAATGGAATCATAAAAATCAATTCAAAAATTATAAAAGGCAGAAAAAGAAGAAAAGCAGTACTGAGAGCAGGTTGGGCAAATATAAATAAAACAACAAATAGTTGTTAACAAATAGTTAAACCCACCCAAATTAATAGTCACATTAAATGTAAATGGTTTACAAGAAGCCTGCTTTAGAAATAAAGACACAAAAAAGATAAAAAATGAAAGAATGGGAAAAGATGTAGCATACTAGCACTAATCAAAAACAAGATATAGTGGCTATAATGGTGTCAAACAAAGATCTCAGAGAAGAGAATATTACCGGGATAAAGAAGCCATTTCATAAAGAGAAAGGGTGCTATTATCAAGGGTAGATAAAAATCCTAAACATTTAAACATTCAACAACACTTGAAAACACATGAACCAAAAGTTAACAGAACTGATAGAACTGACAAGTCCATAATTTTAGCCTGAAATTTCAACACTCTCTCATATTGATGGAAAAAGTAGAAAATATCAGTAACAATATAGAAAAATTGAAAACTGAAGCAGAGGGAATATTTTCCAATTTATTCTATGAGGCTAGAATTACTCAGATACAAAAATCACACAAAGACATTATAAGAAAACTATAGAACAATATCCCTCATAGACATAGACTCACAAGTTCTTAAAGTTTTAGCAAATTGAATGCAATAATATATAAAAAGATTAATAAATAATGATTAAGTATCACAGGAGTACAATGTTCCTTTAAAATTTGAGATTAATGGATATATACTGTCCATTTTCCTTTTGTACTCAGATATAGCACACACCAATTTTCCTAGACTGCTTCCTCTGCAATAACTGTGTCTTCCTAAAAATCTGGCTAATCCTGAAAAAAACTGTTCTTCTTAAGGTGGAATAGAAGTCTTTTTTTAAAGACATTCTCAGTTTAGTCAGGCAAATCCAGCTTTGTATTTTTTTTAAACAAGGCATAGCAGAATTCAAGTGAACTCTTTTAAAATTTCATCTGTAATAGTTTTCTATTGGTTTGTAAAATTACCACCAACTTATTGGCTTAAAATAGCATACATTTATTATCTCATAGTGTCTGTGGTCAGGAATCCAGGCATGGCTTAGCTGGGTCCCCTGCTTAGGATCTCACCAAGGCATTGGCTGGGCTATGTATTTATCTGGAGGCTTGACTGGGGAAGAATGTGTTTTTAAGTCTCTCAAGTTGTTCGCTGGATTAATTTCTTTGTAACTGTAGAACTGAGGGCCCTGGCTTCTTGCAGACTGTCAGTTGGAAGCCACCCTTAACTCCTAGCAGCTGTCTACAGGTCCTCAAGGTTTCTTGCCACGTGGGCTTTCCCAACATAGTTGTTTAACTCATAAAGCTAGTAGGGAGAGTGTCTAGAGTGAATCTGCTAGTAAGACAGAGTGGTACATAGCATAACATAATCACAGGAGTGATAGGACATTCCATCATCATTGTTATATTCTATTTGTTAGAAATCCACACACAAGGGGAGGGTATTAGACAAAGTATGAACTCTAGAAGAGAGGATCATGTGGAGTCAATGCACAGTCTGCCTGCATAGATGTTTAAAGGACTTCAGGCAATTTTGTTTAAAACAAAATTGAAGCAGTAATAAAATAATAATTATAAATGAAGTAAATTGAGAGATGTAGGGATTTGGACTGAATGATAAATTGGTTGGGTCAGGTTTTTCTTCTTTTAATGTTTTATTTATTTTTGAGAGAGAGAGAGAGAGACAGAGTACGAGCGGGAGAGGGCCAGAGAGAGAGAGGGAGATACAGAATCCAAAGCAGGCTTCAGGCTCTGAGCTATCAGCACAAAGCCTGACGTGGGACTTGAGCTTATGAACTGTGAGATCATGACCTGAGCTGAAGTTGGATGCTTAACGGGCTGAGCCACCCAGGTGGCCTGGGTTCAGTTATGTTCAGAGATCATTAAGAAAAACTATAGGTTTGATTAGCAGTGCACTTTAATTTATTGAGTATTCAGACTTGTTATGCTTTAATTATTATTATGTTCCCATGTAAATCTCATCTTTCAAATTTGGCTACAAGTTCCTACTTCTATGGTATTCACAGTATCTTTTAGCATGTTAATGAGAGCATATAGGAACTCAGTAAATTTCAGTTGAATGTTTACAAACCCCTAATGAATGAGTTTGTTACACATTTAAAAACAAAAATGATAAAAAAAACCTACCAAAAGTGTTTTACCTTATCTGTTGGTCAATAAAGCATTATTTGATTGGGTTCATTTCAGTTGGAGTTTAGAAAAATAATGTGATGTGCTTGATTTAGGATTCATTTTTTAAAAAACTTTTTTACTGCAAAAATGGAAACAAATTTAAAGTAAACAATAATGTTAGGGTTTATGTTTTTAATTTTTTAAGTTTTAGAAAATTTGCTTATTTTGTAAATTAGCAAAAATTCTCATTATTGCTATAAAAGTGTCACTGTCATTTATTTGCATTATTGCATTTTTTAAAGGAAAGTTGTTACCAGAAATTACACTTGAGTCATGACTCATTCCATGTATGCTAAAACCTATTGTGAATAGTCATTCAATTTATTAAATTTTTTTTTATTATGGAAAGTTTCAAACACGCAAAAGTGGAGGAAAATAGTATAATAAAACTTCATGTACCCAAAATTGAGTTTCAGTAATTATCAAAACTATGGACAATCTTGTGTCATATATAACTTCACCAACTTCTCACTACCTTATATCATGTTGAACCCAATGTTAGGCATTATATAATGTCATTTACAAATATTACAGTATGTATCTCTGAAATGTACTTACTGCACATAAAATGGAGAGAATTTACTTAATATCAAATATTCAGTTGGTGTTCAGTGTCTTTAATGATTTCATTTTTTTTTAAGTTGCTTTGTTTGAGTTAGACTTCAAACATGGTATACACATTTTCCTTAGTTGGTACATCTCTTACATCTATAGATTCCTTTTCCTTATTTGTGTTTTGATTTAGATCCTTTAATGTAATTTCTTGAAAGTGGTTGGAGACCTTGGAAAGTTACCTAATGCATTCCCTCACTTTCATGTCAAGCAAAATCACACCTAAACTATCTTGGACAGAAAGGTGCTGTCTGAGAAAGTTTCTATTTTGATGAAATCAGCTTTCTTGGGGTGTCTTCTGCATTGAGATATCTGAGACTACGGAGATACTTTGCAGAAGGGAGCTATCTAAATGAATTTAATGTGCACCATAGACTGAACTGCTGGAAAGACCTCTTACTTCCTTCAACTCAGTTAACCAGGATTCACTTTTGCCACTAACCTGAGAAGAGGTTTTCTTTGTTATATATGAGAGTTTATTATGAAAGTATAAAGAATGCTTCTCAATGGAAGAATCTGTCCAAGGACGATGCATCCCTTTCTATGGGTCTCTGAAATTCTTACCTTAGACAGCAGTTCAGTTAAAAAGTATTTACATGCTGCTTTATATTATGAAAAAGTAATTGGTGTTTTCCTTAGAATCCTGGCCAAATTCCAACTCTGATAAATACATTCTACTTCCCAAAATTTCACTTGCAATTTGAAATGGATTCTGTACCCTTAATGACCTGTCTCAGCCTGTTTCGTGGTGTTGAAGTTCACCTATTAAGCAGCTCAGCTGCTGCTTTTGGCTGCTTTTTGTACCTTTTGGGATTAGAAGGGATCCTGGCAAATTTGACAAACAAGTATGTGGTTCTAGAATTTAAACTTATCCTCTAATATGAAAAAATTGGAAATTTCCAGATTGAAAGAGAGGGAGGAAAAGAGAAATACACAGCCATTTTAGAACCATGGGCCTTTCATTTGCTCAATAAACTTTTATTAAGAATTTTGTATTCTTTTATGTAAGAAGTTTGTACCTTGTTCTAGGTATTGTGGGGGATATAAATATGAAGTTGATAATAGTTTTTGCCTTAAAGGAATATACAGTCTAGAAGAGTGAATGTTTTCATAATATTAATCAGTGCTAATTTATTTTTTTCTTTAGATATTTATTTCTTTTTATTTCCTTTTTGTTATTTTTTAAAATATAATTTATTGTCAGATTGGTTTCCATACAACACCCAGTGCTCATCCCAACAAGTGCCCTCCTCCCTGCCCATCACCCACTTTCCCCTCTCCTTCCCGCACCCCCCCCCCCCATCTACCCTTAGTTTGTTCTCAGTCCTTAAGAGTCTCTTATGGTTTGCCTCCCTCCTTCTCTGTAACTTTTTTTTTCCCCTTCCCATTCCCCATGGTCTTCTGGTAAGTTTCTCAACATCCACATATGAGTGAAAACATATGGTATCTCTCTTTCTCTGCCTGGCTTATTTCACTTAGCATAATACCCTCCAGTTCCATCCACGTTGCTGCAAATGGCCAGATTTCATTCTTTCTTATTGCCAAGTAGTATTCCATTATATATATAAACCACATCTTCTTTATCCATTTGTCACAGGAAAAAACCTCTTTGACCTCAGCCACAGCAGTTTCTTACTTGACACATCTCCAAATGCTAATTACTTTTTTTTTTAAAAGTCTTCTTTATAATGGGTAAAAACTGGAGCAAGTTCCATATCTCCTCAATCCTAGGTTTTCTCATCTGTAAAATGGTGATAAGAATCCACCTCAAAGTGTTTTGTGAGAATTTTATGATGTAAAGCACTAAAGATATTGCCTGGCACGTAGTATGTGCTCAATGAATATTAGTTACTATGGATTTCTAAATGTGCCACTGGGTCAGCTGTCAGGGAAATGTTAATGCCACTGAAGACGGTATTGGGTTGTTCATAAGGATTCACACATCTCGACTTGGTGTTATAAAATCATGAATAGACAGCTCACTCATCCCATAAACACCAAAATTATAGGAGAATTCCACACTGGGGTGCCTAGCAGCCTCTAAATCTTTCATTTACTAGTTCTCTGGTAAAGATCAAAAAGGGTGGAGATGGAATTGAGATCTTTCTGTTCTCACCCCATTATCTAACCTAAAATCCTGAGTGGTGGTAGGGACCAAGATTTGGAAATTTAAAGCTGTTACAACAGGAGAAAAGAAAAACTTTACTGTTTGACATTGGCACATATTCCAAAGTCCCTCCCTATTTAACAAGCTTTTAGCTTTCATATGAGACATAAGACACTTAAGGGAAAAAGTATTGCCACAAGGCTAATGATGACAACAGCTGCCAGCACACCTTCCATCAAAAGCAAGTAAAGACTTGAAACAAAACTGAGCTCCGGTTTGTTTTAGAAGCATCACTATGACATGCCTGTGCCGGCAGAGGCTCAGAATGCATTCCTTAACACTAGGACGTTAAGATGTGCTGGATGCCAGAAGCCCAGTGGTAATGAGAGAGCAATTGTGAAGCTTCATTCAGATGGTGTTCTTTCATTGTGGGCATGCTGGCTCTGAAAGTTTGGTGCAGGGAGCCACAAGAAAGATGGACCAATTCCTTTCCTTCATTAGGGGTTACAGTCCAGCTAATACATTCATTTGTACTTTCATCCTCCA
The DNA here is from genome assembly GCF_028018385.1 of Neofelis nebulosa. Lineage (NCBI taxonomy): Eukaryota > Metazoa > Chordata > Mammalia > Carnivora > Felidae > Neofelis > Neofelis nebulosa. The sequence continues at coordinate 49,136,940 of NC_080792.1, forward strand.
GACATTTACTGAATGCCCATTATATTCAAAGGCACTGTGTTGGTGATTAAAGCAAGTAAAATAGTATATTTAGGACTGGCAGTCAATTATAATCTTCATATTCTATTCTTCGTGTAGTACGGAGAAAACCCATTGAAATACTTTAAAGTGAATCAAATCAACTAATATATACAATATGACTAGAGTAATAAAATTGATTCTTTTATAATGAGAATTTATAATGTGTAGAACACCATCCTGGGTACTGAGGAAATCCTGAAAATAAAATGGCTGAACTCTAATAACTTGGTTGGTGTGGAAGCAGATATCTTCATTAACTTTAAAAAGAGGAATCTGTGTATTTTTTTTTTTTTCTGGAAACAGTCTGCTTATAAACAGATAGTCCTTTTACTAAGTCTTAGCTTCCCACCTATGGATCAGGTAGCTAGCTCATTCTAAAAACCTTAAATTAGTAAGTTGTGATCTCAACATTCTTATTTGTGGGCTTTCCATGTCCATTCTTGCTGTGATTACTTTCCTACATTCAATTTAGATGACTGGTGGAAATCCATCCTATCCCTTTTAGCATTAAAAAAATTATATTTCTATAAATATCAATTGGGATAAACAGTATATATTTGGTTTTTAAATTTTAAATTATATTTTAAATTATATTTGTCTTTCACATGTGAAATGAGAGAGATCATTGGGAAAAGTTTGTGCAGATTCATTTTAAATCTGTGCTATCCATTAAAGTTTTATTGGCTAAGGAATGCTTTACATGGTCAGAATATGCTTTATTTCTAACTTCTAAAAGTCTATGAACAGAGGTTTTAGTAAACTATTATCATCAAGTTAATATGATAAGACAATCATACATTTAATTTTCTTTATTACCTAAAAATCCAGTTATTTTCATTTGCAGCCACTCTTCTTTTCCTACCATATATCCCTAAGACAGGTAATTTTCATTCAACTTCTCCTCCCCACCTTTAGACAATTCCACTGTGACTTGAGATATATGAAATTTAATCCTATCAGCTCTGTCTGCATTGTTTGTCTTTATGTGTTTTCTTTAATGTCTAGGCTTATGCATAGTCTTTTTTATCCTCGACAACTCCATTTTCCTGACATTATACTTAGCTCTATAGCATATATTAACAAAGATATTATTTCTGCTCTCAAAGAGTTAGCATTCTATTTGGGGATACAAGACATATGCCTTTTGGGAGAAGGAGCTCCTGCCTATAATTCTTTCATGAAATGTTTATTTTATGAAAGACTATGGTGATCTTACGACGTAATAAATGCAAGTAAACTGCAAAACTAGGTACACAAATAGAAAAATATCTTTAAATGATTCAGAATTATGGAGTGATTCAAATACTAGATAGTGGTACAGATGTCTTTTAAAAATAGTTCTTTATTTGTGTCAGTGGCCTTTCAGTTGGCTAGTCTTGGTGTGTTGGGACTCTGTCTGCTGTTGTTTGTTGCTTTAAATAGCATAATCAGGGGCGCCTGGGTGGCGCAGTCGGTTAAGCGTCCGACTTCAGCCAGGTCACGATCTCGCGGTCCGTGAGTTCGAGCCCCGCGTCAGGCTCTGGGCTGATGGCTCGGAGCCTGGAGCCTGTTTCCGATTCTGTGTCTCCCTCTCTCTCTGCCCCTCCCCCGTTCATGCTATGTCTCTCTCTGTCCCAAAAATAAATAAAAAAATGTTGAAAAAAAAAAAAAAATTTAAATAGCATAATCAAATGGTCCAGCCATGCAGGGATTCAAATTGCTGTCAAGCAACACAATGCTCTTATTTCTTTTCTTAAATACAAATTTTGTCTTTGTATAGTTGAATGTTTTATAGTCTTTCAGCCTAGTAAAATAGAAAACAGCAAAGTAGAAAGCACATGACTAAGTATTTTTAGAAATTATCCGTAAGAATGCTTCTGATTTCTGAAAATAAACAGTACCTCTTGTGGGTCAATTGATAACATGTGGTTGAAGTAGGTTACTTATAGTTAAGCAAATGGAAAAAACAAACATCAGCTTAATGGGAGCAATACTGCAATTTTAATCTTTTGAAGGTGCAGGCACAATATTTGCAAATGCCTGCTAAGTTTCTGGATACAGGTAAGGTGGAACAAGCATATTCCACCTCGTTTCTCCCATTGAAGCTATAAAACCCAGACAGAATGAATTTGAGGTTTCTGAAAAGTAAATAGTAGTAGGCAGATGGTAGAAGAAAAGAATTCAAAACACCACCAAGTAGGATGAGATTACCATTTCTTATCCTCTGGTAACCTCTAGCTTGAACGTGAGGTAGCTCCAAATCAAGAAGCAGGCATACACATGGACAGAGTGAGTTCCAAGAGAAAACCTCTAGTTCTGGCTTAAGGAAAAAGAAAAGGGATCAGTTAACACTCAAAAAAGGGGGGAAATCCTGCTCCTTTTTCTCCTTCTTCTCCTCTTTTGAATCTCTTTTCCATTCTCTTGTGCTCCAGTCCCTAGGCAGTCGTACTGTGGTAGTGGCAGTGGCAGCAGGAAGAGCAGCAGCTGGAGCCCTCAGCACCTACAACTGAGGGAGAGGAACATTTGTCTCTGATTGTAGGGGTTGTAGTTCCAAAGGGTGAAGCGAATCTCTGCTGCTTTCTTTTCTCTCTTTCTATTATCCTGCTGCTTGGCCCCACAGAGGGATCAGTCTTGGGAAATGTGTAGAGAAGTCCGGCTTCCTGACCAGATCATTGAAAAGGGAGCCATAGGACACCAGGAATACCAGGGGGATTATAAAGAAAGTGGGAGCCTGAGAATAAAACCTTGAAAGTTGTCTGTGAACTCTGGGGCTCATTCTTGAGCTCTCATGCATGGGTCTTATCCTAAACAGCATACCAAAGACTGAGAACTGAATTAAGTTCAGCCCAAGTCTCAGAATGGTCATTGGGTGACACACACATAGAACAGAACTGAACACCAGGAAAATCTCAACTGGCATAAGAATTGATAGACGCTAATATGTCACAGCTGTTGGAATTATCTGGCAAAATATGCTCAAAGAGGTAAGAGCATACATTCCTTTTTTGTTCTTAATGTTTTGCTGTGGTAAGAACACAACATAAGATCTACAGACTTAAGAAAGTTTGAAAGTATACAGAAAAGACATTATTGTTGACTATAGGTACAGTGATATACAGCATGTCTCTAGAGCTTATTTATCTTGCTCAACAGATGAATTATGCCTGTTGATTTGATCAGTAACTCCCCATTTTCCCTGTGCCCAGTACCTAGAAACTGCCATTCCATTCTTTGAGTCTAAGTATTTGACTATGAATTAAGACAAGCAGAATCATGAAGTATTTGTATTTCTGTGACTGGCTTATTTCATTTAGCATATTGTCCTCAAGGTTCATCCATGTTGTCAAACCTACAGATTCAAAAAATTCTGTGAATACTAACCAGAACAAACCCAAAGAAATCTAGGCTTAGATACACCACAGTTAAACTACTAAAAACTAAGGACCAAATATTTTGAAAGAAGCAAGATAAAAATAATGTATTATTCAAATAACTACAGTTTTCTTACCAGAAATTGTACAGGCAAGAAGAAAATGGTGCATTTTTAAGGTGCTGAAAGAAAAGAATTGTCTTCTAGCATTCAATATCCAGTTAAAATGTCCTTCAGGATATGAAGGTTAAATAAAAATGGTCTCAGATGAGGAAAACTAGTAGAATGTATCACCCACAGACCTATTTTAAAAGAGTTATAAATCAAAATTCTTAACACAGAAAGGAAATGATACCAGAGGGATGTTTGGAGCATTCCCAGAGGGAATGAGGGAATGAGGAATAGCAGTATAAATGGCAAATATCTGGGTAAATATAATAGACATCTTTTCTCCATTTCAGTTATTTAAAATATATTTGATAGTTGAAAGTAAAAGCTGTAACATTGTCTGATGGGGGTTTCAATATATGTAGATGCAATACACAAGACAATTACAACATGAAGTTGGGAGGGTAAAAGGATCTATATTGTGGAAAAATTTCTACACTGCATTTGAAGTGGCAAAAAAATTGCTTCTAATTAGTCTGAGAATAACTTTAGTATGTGTACTGTACTACCTACAGCAACCACCACATAAACTATCCAAAGAGAAAGTAAAAAAACAAACAAAAAAAACCCCATATTGGATAAATTAAAATAAACTCCTAAAAAATACTCAAATAACCGAAAAGGAGGAAGGAAAAGGATAACAGAGGAAGGAAAAAACATAGCAAAGAGAGAGTAACAAAATAGTAGGCCTAAATCTAAACATGTCAATAATTATATTTAATGTAAATGTAGACATCTAAGTGCACCAATTAAAAGATAATCAGAATGGGTAAAAAAGCATCACCCAAGTATCTGCTATCTACAAGAAACTTACTTCAAATATGGTGATACAGGAAGGTTAAATGTAAAGGAATGGAAAAAAGCATATTATACAAACACTAGTCAAAAGACAGCTAGAGAAGTTTATCATAAGATCACACAAAGTAGATTTCAGGGGTAAGAAAATCACCAGGGATAAAGTGAGACATTATGAGGTGATAAGAGTCAGTTCACTGAGAAGACATAAAAATCCTAAATATGTTTGTACCTAACAACAGACTTTCAAGATACATTTAGCAAAACATAGGCAATATTGAAAGAAGTAGATAAATTGACAATTGTATTGGAAACTTCAATGCTTTTCTTTCAATAATAAAACTAACAGAAAATCATAAAACTATAGAAGAACTGAATGACTCAATGAACTAACTGACATAGAGTATCTTAATCCAATAACCCTAGAATACATATTCTTTTCTTTTTTCTTTTCTTTTCCTTCCTTCACTCGCTTTCTCTTTCTTTCTTTCTTTCTTTCTTTCTTTCTTTCTTTCTTTCTTTCTTTCTTTCTTTCTTTCTTTCTTTCTTTCTTTCCTAGTTTGTTTGTTTGTTTATTTATTTTTGAGAAAGAGAGAGAGAAAGAGCACAAGTAGGGGAGGGACAGAGAGAGAGGAGGAGAGAGAAGAATCCCAAGCAGGCTTCACAGTGTCAGTGCAGAGCCTGATACGGGGCTTGAACTCACCAACAATGAGACCATGACCTGAGCGGAAACCAAGAATTGGACGCTTAACCAATGGGCCACCCAGGCACTCAAATACATATTCTTTTCAAATGAATAAGGAACATTCACCAAATAGACCATATCCAGGTTCATAAGACAAGCCTCAATAAATGTAAAATAATTGAAATCCTACAAAGTCTGTTCTCTGACCACAGTAGAAATCAACAAAGATCAATAACTCATACCAATAATCTAAGCTTCCACCTTGAGAAACCAGAAGACCAAATAAACTAGCAAAATAAACCCTAAGTTAGCATAAGGAAGGACTTAATAAAATTTAGAAAAGAAATCAATGAAATAAACAGAAAAGAGAGAAAACCAATGAAACTGAAGGCTTTTTTTTTTTTTTTAAAGATCAGTAGAATGAATACAACTATAATCAGGACAAAGAAAAGACATAAGATACTAATGTTAGGAATGAAAAAAGGGGTATCCTTAAAGAACCCTGCATACATTAAAAGGATAATAATGGAGAGCTATGAGCAACTCTACTCATGTAAACTTGTTAACTTAGATGAAATGAACCCATACCTCAAAAACTGCAAACTATTGAAACATATCAAATTGATTTCTTGGGTATTCAGAATGTTTTGATATTTATCTAGCTGTGTTCGAGGGAGGAGGCAAGCTTAGGGTTGCCCTATTCCTCTTCCATCTTACCTCCAACTCCTGAAATATATCAAGTTAAAATAGATAACCTGAATAATTCTATGTCCCCCAGGGGTGACTCTCTCTTGTTCAGGCTTGCATTGGGCCATCAGAAACATGTTCCTTTGACTCATAGTTGGTGAGGGTGCAGTAATTCACTCTTTCAATTGACCACCTCAGTCCTTCCATCCTAAATAGTTGTCTAATAACTAGAATGAGAATGCCACCAGCTAGTTATTTGATATCTAGAAATTGAGAATCAAATTTTATTTTTGTCATGTGTATTATGTATTTTTAGATATCTGTAGCAAATGCTAACTCCCAAGCCTTCTATACCCTAGCTTGCTTGTGACCTACCGCTTACAGTTGTGTTCCAAATAAGGAAAATAAATCCTAAAGTTAATCTAAGCAAAAATATACGAAGATGGCATTGTTGCTGCAGAGAGTTACCTCAAGGATTCCAAATAAGCTCTGAATTTTGTTTTCCTATTGTAAGATTATCCTTTCAGTTTCCTTTCTACATGGAAATTAAGAGTTAACATATTGAGTTAATGTGATACTCAAGCAGGAGGACTTAAATGTGATATTAGAATTTTGGGGGTATCTACTTCATCTTAAAAACCCTTCCATGAGCTTTTTGTCTCCCCAGCGTAAATGATTTTGTGGCAATCAATGAACAGGTAATTATTTCTGTGCTGTACTATGGAACCTGGCCAATTTCTTGGGGGAAAAAGTCAGTTGTAAGAGTTGTTTGGGCATTACACAGTTTTTAATTGATTGATTTGTGAATACATGGAGCTCAGGATTGACTGGTACACATGAAGGATTTTAAGTTTCTGGGTGCTAGTCAGTGGTCGTTTTGAGTGTTTTACTCTGTTCAATTTAGTCTTTCCTCATCTCTTTTCAATATTGTTAAAATGGCTTTTTAGCTGATCTTGATGACTCCAACTTACTCAAACTATCGTCCACACTGTCATTTGATAATCTTTCAACATTTTCTTTTTTAAAAAAAATTTTTTTTAACATTTATTTATTTTTGAGACAGAGAGAGACAGAGCATGAACGGGGAGGGTCAGAGAGAGGGAGACACAGAATCTGAAACAGGCTCCAGGCTCTGAGCTGTCAGCACAGAGCCCGACACGGGACTCGAACTCATGGACCGCGAGATCATGACCTGAGCCGAAGTCGGCCGCTTAACCGACTGAGCCACCCAGGCACCCCACTTTCAACATTTTCTAATTTGATTATACTACTTTCCTGTTCAAAGGCCCCTCAGAAGTTTTGTGTTATATGCAAAAACAGTTCATATTCTTTAGCTGGACTTTAGGACTTAAAAAACCTAGCTCCAATCTACCTTACCAGTCTTATTTCCTTTAACATGTTTGCCTCACACTGTATACCCTTTAGATGTTCCTACCTTTTTCTGAACATAGGATATTTTCTCAGGTCTTCATATTTTGCACATCCTGCATATTTTGCACAATTTTGCACAGTTGCCTACCCCACTCTCCCCATGCCCACTACATGGTGAACACCTTCTATCTTCAAATTTTAATTTAGATCTCACCTCTGTGGAGCCAAAGCATAAGAGACTGTTAAAAACTGAGAACAAACTGAGGGTTGATGGGGGGTGGGAGGGAGGGCAGGGTGGGTGATGGGTATTGAGGAGGGCACCTTTTGGGATGAGCACTGGGTGTTGTATGGAAACCAATTTGACAGTAAATTTCATATATTAAAAAATAAAAAAAAATCTATAAAAAGAAAACAGTTAAAAAAAAAAAAAAAAAGATCTCACCTCTGTGAATTGAGTGCCCTAATGCTCCTCTCCTGCTGTTATATCATTATAGTACTTTGCATATGCTTGTCTCAAGGTAGTGCAAGTATTTATCTGTTTTGTCCAATAGAAGTGAGCTCCTTGAAGAGATGGACTGTTTCTGTATCTCAAATCTTAGCCCAGTGCCTGACATAATAAACAGCCAGGCAATGTTTGTGGAATGAATGATTGATTGCCTAAAAGAGTTATTGTATTTTTAGTGGTTTATTGCTTATTCATAAGAGTGAGCACCTACTCTAGAGAATCTGGCACATTTATAACTTCATAAATTACCCTTTATAATGAAGTGATTGCCCAAAAGAAGTTGTGAAACTCTTGTGGTGCAGCTTGTTCCTTCTCATTCATAGACTCAGTCCAGGGCTCTAGAGGGTGTTGGGAGAAAATCATGAGTGTAATTATTAAGCATTCTTCTTACAATCTGTAAGTATGACTAAGCATTTGACATGCACAAAGTAAATTTGGTTTAAAGCTCAAAAAATTACCCCCCCAAATATTGTAGAATTTTCTCTTCATAATAGCCTAACAAGCTCTAGCATTTGTATATCATAAGAATACCTACTTAATAGAGACTTGCCCAAAGTAGGTGTTCCGTAAATACTTGTTTAGTGAATTATTTTTCTTCCTTCTGTAGCAATAGCAAATGGCACCAATGCTTATGTTTCCCTGTGTATCTATATATGAACTTGACACTGCAACTCTTAGAATCATAGAATATTAGACCTAAGATCTTTGAACTCATCTTATTAAATGGCCTCAAGTTATAGATGAAAATATTGGAAGTCTGGAAAGATGAGACCTTGCTTGAGTTGAACCCATGTGAAATTGCTGTTTTAATAGGTCGAAATGGTCTAAGGTTGGCCATTTAATTTGTTGCAACCTAATAAAGGTCAAAGTGTACATTATATATCAGGATACAGAATTCTGTATCCTGAGCATGATAAAAAAAAAGAAAGGAATTAATATCTGGAGTGAAAATGAAACATCAAATGGGTTAACCTTCAAGTTGTAGGAGAGAAACCATATCTGCTCCTGTGGCTTTACCTGTTAGTTACACATGATCAGGGCCACATTTGGATCATAGGATATAAGGTAATGTTTTTCACTGATGGCAGGTTGGGAACCTTATAAAGAAATAGTTGATAGATTTTTTATTTAAGCTCCTGAGGTATAAAAATTTCCTTCCTGAGTTTTTTGAAAATCACATTAAAAAACCTTTGGCTAAGTTTAACTGGGGTGGCTATATTTCAGAGGGTCAGAATTTCTCAAATGATTCCTATTCCCTGAACATTCTAGATCCTGCCTAGAATAAAGTGACGTAATTGAAAGTGAGGATTATTTTGTTTACTCTGTCCTGCCTTAATGGGAAGCTAGGCTTGCCATGGGACTACACTTCATTTTTGGAATGAGCTTTCGACAGGAAGCATTCTGCTCATGCATGCATGACAGGAGAGGAATGTACCCTGAGATAATGATATTTTTACCCAAGAGTTTTGGCACAGAAGTTTCTTTGGGATATCTCTTTATGGTGTTTTTCCCCTTGACACATGTGGTCTACTTGGCACTTTTCTTCATAAACATACACAGTTCAACCCAAGCCATCCTGTAGATCTTTCTCTCCTTATTTTCTCTTGTTTCTGAGCCTTTCCAACAGATGAAATTTAACATTAGTTAGGCTTGGGGCCAGAGATGTCATCAAGTTCTTAGAGTATTCAGAGGTTCTAATCTTAGAATTTGGGCCCTTTTAAGACCCAAAGGTGAAAAGCGAACACAGATGCAATTTCCTAGACAATCAGAGTAAATGTGTTTTTGTTTGTTTTTCTTTTGGATTAGATAATTACTTTGGCTCTTCCCTTTACCTCAGATGTTCAGGTAATTATTTCTGCTTTCTGTTTTTCTTTATGTCTACTGAAAAGAATCAACGGTGAGTAATGGTTTAAAAATATTAGTCACATGTTTCTGGTTTTCTTTTCTTTTTTTTTAATGTTTACTTTTGAGAGAGAGAGAGAGAGAGAGAAAGAGAGAGAGAGAGAGAGAGAGAGAGAGAGTTCGAGAAGGGGAGGGGCAGAGAGAGAGGGAGACACAGAATCTGAAGCAGGCTCCAGGCTCTGAGCTATCAGCACAGAGCCCAACTCAGGGCTCAAACTCATAGACTGCGAGATCGTGACCTGAGCTGAAGTTGGATGCTTAACTAACTGAGCCACCCAGGCACCCCTCTGATTTTCTTAATGAGCATATGCAGATTTCCTGGATAGCCTATCTGATTAATTTTATAGTCGTTTAAAATAAATGTTTTATGGCTGCCTGCAAATGTAGCAAATGTTTATGTGCATAATCCATAAATTCCATGAGGGCTGGAATTGTCTGTTTTGTTCACTCTTGGATCCTCAGCTAGTACTCTGCCTGGCACATTTTAGGGGCTTAACAAATACTTGTTGAATAAATGGAAATAGAAATATTAACCTTGAGCTCTGAAAGAAGTAGTTACCTAAAATTGCAAAAATTAACCCAATGAAATATTCAAATATGAGGGCTAGAGAAGACATAAAAATTGCTATTCTGACTGAGACAGTCTAGATAGGCAAGTGTCTGTGGGAGATTTTAACCCTCATTCCTATCCTTCAAATCTAGGTATCCTTGAGCCTTAGAATCTGAAGGAAATGTTAGAGGTCATCAGATCTGATTACTTACTTGACAACGGTCCAGCCTTCAATTGAACACCATCTATAATACAGTGATTTGGTACTCACTAGTTAAGAAGGACTGCATTTTTTTTTAAGGGGAAAATTCTGATGCTAGAAAGTTTTGTCCTATGGAGTCAGAATTTATCTGACGATAATTTCTATACATTGGCATGAGTTCTGCTTTCTGGGACCACATGTGAAACGTCTGATAGCAGATCCACCAGGTCTGAATTAAGGGTATATCCTTTATGTCAGCACTAGCTTAGATTTATTTTAAGGCAAGGCCGAAAATAGATAATATGCCTCCCCATTCCTTGGCACATGGTACACCTGAATTAGCATGCTTAGAACCACTCAGTGTTCTTATCTCATACATTGTAGGAATATAATTGTTAACACTTTATAGGAGAGCAGTTTGGCTCTACATATGAAATTGTACCATTTCATCCAGAAATTTCATTTTTGGGAATTTACCTTAATGAAATACTTTCACAGTTGTACAAAAATAGATGAACAAAGATGCCTATAGGTGGTCCAGGGTGCTCAGTATAAAAATTTTAAAACAATTTAAATGTTCATCAATAGGAGATAAATAAATTGGATATATTGATTCACTGGAAAAGAATTATGAAAAAGAATGAGATAGAGCTACACATATCTAACTGAAAGATGTTCATTATATATTATTAAATGAAAAGGTAAATATCATAAAAGCATGTATGACATGCTTTCATTTTGTAAAATAGTAATTATACTAATAATACATCTATCTAAGTATATCAGTCAAAAATTTGAAAAATTAGGGGGCGTTTGTGTGGCTCAGTCGGTTAAGCGTCTGACTTTGGCTTAGGTCATATTCTTATGTTCATGAGTTCAAGCCCCATGTTGGGCTCTGTGCTGACAGCTTAGAGCCTGGAGCCTGCTTCAGATTCTGTGTCTCCCTCTTTACCTGTCCCTCCGCTGCTCATGCTCTGTCTCTCTCTCAAAAGTAAATAAACATTAAAAAATTTGTTTTTAATTTTGAAAAATTGTATAGTAAGCTGGTAGCACTAATCTCTGAAGAATAACATCATGATGGACTCAAGTTTTTTTGTTTTGTTTTTGTTCTTAATTTTAGAGAAAGAGATCACGAGTAGGGGAGAGGGACAGAGGAAGAGAGAGAATCCCAAGCAGGCTCCACACTCAGTGTAGAACCTGATGTGGGGCTTGAACTCACAACCCTGGGATCATGACCTGAGCTGAATTAAGAGTTAGATGCTCAATGAACTGAGCCACCCAGGAGCCTTGACTCTTAAGTTTTTACTTGATATATCTCAGTAGTCTTTGAACACTTAAATGAACAGGATTACCACTGTAATCAGGACAAAAAAAAAAAAAAAGCAGACATTTAAAAATGTCACCTGGAAGAACTATAGACTATTGGGACTAGAATAGGCTTTAGATTGAGTAAGAAGGGTCTTTAGAATTAATCTAACCTAACACCCTGATTTTACAGATAAAGAGAACTGAATTGTACAAATGTGAAATAAGCTGCCCACATCCCCCAAACCAGTTAGTAGCAAATTCATTTTTATTTTTTTAAATATTTTTAAAAAGTTTATTCATTTATTTTGAGAGAAACAGAGACAGCACAATTGGGGAGGGGCAGAAAGAGAGGGAGACAGAGAATCCCAAGCAGGCTCTGCACTGTCAGTGTAGAGCCCAACACAGGACTTGAACCCATGAAACTGTGAGACATTATTTGAGCTGAAACCAAGAGTCAGATGTGTAACTCACTGAACCACCCAGGCGCCCTGCAAATCCATTTTTAGAACACAGGTCTAGCACTCTTTGAATTATACTACAATGTTTTTTAAAAAGCGGTACAGATTTTGAGAAAAATAAAATATGAAAGTATTTACTTTTACGTATCTCCATATTTCTTCTTTTCAGAAAAGTAGCTTCTCCTTATAGTAACTCATATGAGCAACAACTTCACAAATTGTGATAGGTTTTTTATTTATAAAGACATGCATGTTATTTAAGAGGTGATTGACATCAAAAGAGAAAATTAAAGCCTAGTGATTCATGGAAGATTCTATAGTGCATTAGCAGTACAGGTGGAACTTGAACTGTGGTCTCAGGATTCTCAGTCAATGACTTCTTAATTTTGCCATATTGCTTCCTGCACATTGATGTGCATTTATTTAATATCCATCATAGTGCTAGATATACTAGTCACCCTTGAAAAATAAAATGTGCCAATAAAATGTTCATTCAAGAGACTTCAGCATACATAAGATCAATTAAGTTGAGAAAGTCTAGTGAACTAAACCTGAAGGTTTGATCAAATTCTTTGTCCTGATATTAAAAATTGTGCATATGAGAACTTCTTTCCCTTTTCCTAATAAAGCAGTTCAAGCCATTTTATACAAATATGTAAAGCATCACAACCCATCTCAAAGAGGGATTATTTATATCCGTTAGGAAATGAAAGTACAGAGGCATTAAATGGTTTGTTCATTAGTCACAAGGAATAAGAATATCTCTAGGATCCCTGTGTTCCAGGTGAATCCCAGAAGAACCACACCTTTCATGGATCCAAATAACTTTGGACCACTCCTAGAATCCTGGACATATCTGGAAAGTGAGTAGATCCTTGCACTTTATTTTAGGTTAAGTCAACCACCAACCTGGCAGAACCTGACTCGTCTGAGCAGCGTCCACCAAACTACGGCTTCTAATCTAGGTTTACTCCACTAGAACTGGCAAACCATTTATTATTCTTTGGGTGAGGTTGCATGAATCAATAGTCAAGCCAATAGCAGATGAATGGAAACCACAGAATTAAAGGTGTTTTTGGCACCAAAACCCAAACTAAAAGTGCTGATCCAGGAATGACAATCTCTAAACATTTTCAGACAAGTTAGGAACACACGTAAGACCAGCTTTGGGCAGATCCCATTTGTGGGATCGGCACCAAAGGCACAGTGCATGTTTACCTGGGCACTGAGGCTGCATCTACCCCTTTGTGCTCTGGTTATGTTTTATGCAAATTTTAAGATGCAAAGCATTTTTGTTCCAGGTTTATTTTCTTAGTCATCTTCAGACTCTGCTTTGCTTAACAGATTACCTACACTGCAATAAAAATAAAGAAATAAGTAAGTCTCTGTGCCCTTGTAAAGTTTTAAAACATTCTGATAGATAGTTGAAATGCAGATCTTTTTTCCTATAGTCCTTCAGGCCTTCAGGGCATATTAGTTCAGCAGGAGAAGATGGGGAAAGGTCTTCAGATCATGTACAGGAGAGGGAAGGATAGAGGATTGTGTAGGAAGTGTCTCAGACTGCAGTATAGTGCCAAGAAACATTTGGCCAGATTGATGGGGAATCCTGAAATCACAGTCACCAAAGAGTCCTGCGGATTGCCAGAATGGGCCTGCCTTAGTGCCTCTGCTGTTCTGTCATTGGCTGGGAGCAGTCCATTGGAAGTGTGGCCTTAGGGCAAATGCAGTGGTGGATCCAGAGGGACAGGATCTGAGGCTGTCAGTCAATTATGCTCTCACACCAAAAGGTCTGAGAGGAGCATTTTCATGACTGACACATGGCAACCCAGTTGCTAATGATTTTTTTCTTCACTGGTTAAACATATTTGTGTTTTACAGTTGAAAACAACTGACAGGATCTAGGCTAAGGAGGTCCTTCTGAGATATTTTAACATCACTTACATGACCACTCTTCATTTTTAATTTTAAAGAAGGCAAACTAAATAAATGTATCTAAACGGTTTATATCATAGTAAAGTGGAGTAACAAATCTAACCCAGATTAGATAATTTAGACCCCAAACTTCCATTCTCTTTGGTTCCATAGTGGCTTTTTGGACCTGATGAGTGTGGGTGTCCTTTTGCCATGGTACAGCTGAATGTTTCAGCTCATCCAGATGATCACACTATATCACTGTGGAATTTTGGACCCTGTGGAGACTGTCAGAAACAAAGCCCTGCTCCTGGCCTGTAATGCAGTTTGATTCCTTCAGGCAGTCTTTCAAGACTCCTGTATCATTCAGGTGGTTTTATCTTTGAAGTAGGTATTTGCT